>NW_012101343.1:40671-200704 GCF_000951045.1 Mandrillus leucophaeus
TATTTTGGAAACCATTCGTCTACATGATGTTGGATCACTGTATGATCTAACTAAAAAATACATGATAATGTTCTAGGTCTGCAGTTAAATCGTTGTGGCCTCCACAGCCCATTTAAAATGTTGGGCATAGTGGTTCTGAAGCAGTATAAGTAAAGTTAGGAGGCCATACTGGGCCCCTTTCACAGTTAGCTCTTTTTGCTTGCACCTTCATGCATCAACACCTAACTCTCTTATAAGATAAGTGGTTGTATAGAACACCAGCAGAATATCAGATGGCTACAGGTTCCCAATACCTAGTATAGCCTGAGAAAGAGAACAAAAGCCGCTTATTCCTAATGTAGATTGGCTCAATCTCCAGCCAATTAAGCAGCACTAAAAGCCCAAGAAGCTATTAGCGAAAAATTCCTGCCTGGAAGAGAGGGCAAGGCACTTCTCCTGGATCCCACATGCACAGCTAGGCTCAAAGTTTAGTGTATAGCAAACTTTTTCTTATTTTAATAGTAAAAACACACTCCTACATGGAGATTTTATGTGCCAATGATACTTGCAATGTGCATTAGCGCATGTAGATCCTGAGCGCATGCATCAAGTTCTGGTTCACCTCTGCATACTTGACCTCACCAGTATTTCATATGCATGTAAAACTCCCATACAAGAAATTCCTCTTAAGGCACTAGCTACTGTCTCTCTTTTTGAGCAGGCTTCTTTTCCTCTTAGAGTGTACTTTTGCCTTGCGATAAACTTCTTTGCTCATTCTAACTTTGAACTCACTCTCAAATTCTTTGGTGCAGCTAAATCAAGAATTTGAGAGTGGAACTGGCCTACTGGTGACAGTTTGTAATGTCTTGTGTCCCCATGTAAATAATAAATCTGTTTATCTGGGCCAAAAATAGACTCAGGTAGCCCAAGGGATTATGACATTCCCTGACAATTGTTCCTCAGCCCCTCATGTATCTATAACAAGTATCCCTTAAAATATCTATCCTGGTGGGGTTACCTTCGTCATAATTTTGCCTTTCTTCCTTTGTACGAGTTTCTGTGTATATATGAGTAGGTCATAAACTGTTGACCCATATTGTCTCTCTCCTAGGATTTCCTAAAATCTGATTTGTTTCTGAGATTTAGAGGACAGTTTTCAAAGGACTTGAAGTTTATATTCATATTCCTGTTGCCCACCAACAACAGACTCATTGCCAAACAGCACGTGTCAGTTGAAATCTAAGAGTACAAATAGTGCTATATCTCTTATTGGCACCACAACTAGTTCATCAGCCTACTGCTCCCTCTTTTATCATAATTTGCTACTCACATTGTCCAGCTTCAGAGAAATTTGAATTCAACTTTAGTATTTATTAAACTCTACAATTTATTGCAATACTTCTGGGTTAATTGACATTCTAGTAGTTTCTTGGAATGGAATTAATCACAAGGTATCTCTACTCACTGCTGGTTTAGGAAGGGTGTCTGTCTTACATTTTGAGGAAGAATAAAACAGTGAGTTAGTTAAGGAAGCTGGAAAATAAAAAGCAATAGTACATGTACAGAGCATCATTGCAATTGCTGTGGTTCCTGTTCCCATTTTCAGCGGGGCAAAGGTGGGCTGCAATTCTAACCATTTGAATCTTATACACTCTGCTTGTCTTTACCATAAATTTCCCTTTACTGGTGCTTGACTGTAAATAAGTCCCTTTTCCAGAAATTAGGCAAGACTAATTACCATTTCTCAAGCTAATCTTCAGCTCTTTTACTTCAAATGGATGAGGAGTTCTCCAATCTCCCACTCCTCCACGTGAGAACTGAGACCTTATCATCTTTCCCATCCTTTCCTAGTCATCAATTGATTTGCTGATCTATCCAGGGCTTATTTCTTCCAAACAACTACAAGTTTCCAACTTTCTTTAAAAACAAAAAATAAGCAAACACACACACTCTTCAGACATCATTATATTTGGCATATAGAGGATCAAGGAAAAGTATATTTGGATATTTTCCTCCAAGATTCTAGTTTGCCTCTTGGTGTCGCAATGCATTCTCACAAATCACATATTTCTCAGCACTCTAATGAAACTGAAGGAGCTGCTGCTACGTATTAGAGGCTATCATCAATCACAAATCCATCTCATTGAGACTTTACCATCACCCTAAGCTCTGAACTAAGAATGTCTTCCCTCCCTCTCATTTACACACTATGCTAGAAGTGATTGTCTCTTCTTCTTATCTCCTCTAGCTTATTTTGTGTTATTTTCTGGATTCCCATCTGTGAATAAATCATGTTGGCATTATAAAAGTCCTTAGTAAGTGGGATTCTCCTACTTCAATTTTCTCTTTACCTCCTTGTTAGTCTTCAGCCCCCTTTCTTTTGGGTGATTTCAAAATTGATGATTTCTTTTCCTCCTTTTTGGTTTAATACAGTCATATGTTGCAAAATGATGTTGTTTCTATCAACAACAGACCACATAAATGATGGGGGTCCTATAAAATTACAATATCATATTTTACTGCACCCTTTCTATGTTTAGATATATTTAGATACATAAATACTTACCATTGGGTTGTAATTTTCTACAATATTTAGTACATGACCATGCCTCACAGTTTTGTAGCCTAGTAGCAATAGGCTATATCATATAACTTAGGTCTATTGTAGGCTATACCACCTAGGTGTGAATAAGCACACTCTGCGATGTTCACACAAAATTCAAATTGCCTAATGACGCATTTCTCAGAATGCATTCCTATAATTACATGAAGCATGACTGTATACACCTTCATATTCTTCAGCTTGATAGAGCCACGTTATCACTGTGTCCCATTCACAGAAACTGATATCTGTGACCCTGACTTTCTGGCAGCTTTGTATGTAAGCATAAACAGATCAGATTTCTGTTGCCCCATGCAATTGATTGTCTCTGAGAAAGGTTGTAGAAAGCAGACATAAGAAGAGCAACAACTACCACACTTGGTATCTGTAGAGGTCTCATTCACCAGAATCATTACCATGTAGAGCTTTCGAATATTTTTGGTAAATATTTCTTAGCTGCGACACTTAAGTGTTCTCATTTAGCAAAAGATAGTCTGCGGTGCAGAAGAATAAAATGCCTGACTTGAAAATGCACATGAGTAGAGAGTGTTGCATCTCATATAGGTGCTCAAAACTGTTTATTGGATTACATAAGACAGCAAATGAGTTAAAGCCCTTGGAAAACTATATGGAGATCCAGCTCAGGGGCTCTCTCTAAAAGCTATCATTCCTCTATTCAAGTAGCACAGAGCACAGTTATAGAGAGTGAGAAGGCTGAGATGTCCTTATTTCTTCACTCTCTCTCACTGTATAAACAATGACACCTGCCCTACTTTGCCTAATACGGTTGCATCATAATTTTAAGAATAATACAAACAAGCAAGGAAATGTGTCACATTGAGCTCCGTGGCCACAGTGCCTAGCATCATGCTTACGTTATAGTAGGTATATGATGGATAGTCGCTAGATAAGAATACTGGAGGGAAAATAAAAAGTAAAGCTATGAGAAGCTCTGCAGATCACACCCTCTCCATTCAAATATTCATGAACTGATGAGGCGGAGAAATTGTTCTGCTCTGTTACAATATCTGTCCCCATTCCCTCTTCCACACATGTAAGCAGCAAGCACTTACTGTCAGATTCTGACCCTGGGGAAGTCATTCATTTCCACTTGAACCAGCTGTTTCAAATAACTTGTGCATGTTGCATTTACCAACGGAAAATTATACCTTTTTTTCTTTGACTCACTGAGGGATTTTTATTTGGAAAACATTTACTAGTATCTTTCAGCTGCTATGATAGATTTCGCAGCAAGCTTCTCATTATAAGAGAGGAACGTGCACCAAGTCTCAACCTTCAAGGTCTCTTGTGATGCCCCGCGAAGGGGAACGTGAAGGGAGGTGGAAGGGGAACAGAGTATTCTCCTGGAATTAGAACTCACCAGGGGCTGCTTCAGAGCACTATTAAAAGGAAACTTGTAGAGTGAGGGAAACACCAAAAGAATGGAGCAATAAGAATAAGGTTCAAACCTTGGATTCAAAATGTTGAGTTATTGAACCTTTATATTGCACCTTCATAAAATGAGAGTAAACATACAACTCTATAAGGCATGCAATATAATGTTTCTAATACACAAGACGTGCCCCAAAATTGTAGCTACTAATTTAACTATTTTTTTTTAAAGTTCTGCCCTTTTTAATGAGGTGACAATAAAACTTAACACATCACCAGAGATATCATTAGGACAATATGGGATATTGTTTCCATGGAGGTTATAGAATTGCACCAACAAAGACAGCATTATTCCACATACCACATGCTCTTAAGAGATCTAACTTGTAACAGATAATTTACATTTCTAGAGAACAAGCTCTTTATGGTACCTAGAAATAGTCCAGTCATACAATGGCCATTGAGTAACTATACATTTAATAATAAAATGCATGGATTAGTGATACAGGCCATTATGATGATAAACAATAGTGCAACATTTATTTAGTAAGAAGTGAGTAGATGCAGAACTTTAGGTGCTATGAAGGATAAAAGTTCTGAAGAAGACACTGCCTCTGCCTTCCAGCATGATTTGGTAGTCAGAGCATATAGGACATATTTTAAGAAGAGTGACTCATCTTTTGACTGAAGCATCAGATTTGGGGAGATTTGAGGTTTAATGTTAAATATATTTAGAAGTGTGGAATGATATGATATAATACATTACTTTGAATTCTGAGAAACCATCAAGAATGCTTGATCTAAAGGAAAGGCTGATCAGGTGGAAGCAGGAGGATGTTAAAACAGTCTGGTTTGCTAGTTTTCCAACTATAACCTACAGGATACAAAGGAATGAGTGGCAGGGCTTTGAAATCAATATCTTCACTTTCACCAGAGTCAGTCTAATTATAAATAGGTTATATATTTTAAAAATAAGTAGTTTTGGTGACGAGGGTAGAAGATGACAAACCTCTGATGTAACATGTCCTGAAAATTAAGTCAAATTTGGTAGTAATTAAACAATTACATTTCAGAGTTTGGTAAAAATTTCGGGGTGAAAAGAAGGAAAATCAAAATATGTTCATGAAATGATAGCGCTGGAATAAAGATTAAGTTATCCAAGATAAAAAAAAAAAAAACATAAGAAGAAGGGCAGGCTTGAGTGTGTCAAGGAGCAAAATTTTAACGAGTTGAATTTTAAAGATAGAAATGGCTTTTATTAGCAATTCATGAGTCCAGTAGCATTCGTTTTACAAAATATTATAGAAAGGCACTCAACTAAGCTGAGCAGGGGAAGTGAGCTTTATAGACAAAAAAGCTGAAGAAAGCGGAAATAAAGAAAAGAAAACAGATTGTTGAAAGTCACTTTTCTGTTTTTTTGTTTTTGTTTTTGTTTTTGTTTTTGAGACGGAGTCTCGCTCTGTGGCCCAGGCTGGAGTGCGGTGGCACTATCTCAGCTCACTGCAAGCTCCGCCTCCCGGGTTCACGCCATTCTCCTGCCTCAGCCTCCCGAGTAGCTGGGACTACAGGCGCCCGCCACCTCGCCCGGCTAACTTTTTTGTATTTTTAGTAGAGACGGGGTTTCACCGTGTTAGCCAGGATGGTCTCGATCTCCTGACCTCGTGATCCGCCCACCTCGGCCTCCCAAAGTGCTGAGATTACAGGCGTGAGCCACCGTGCCCGGCCAAAAGTCACTTTTCTCACAGGGTGAAAGCAAAGACGACTTCTTTATCATGCTGGCTCTGGTTAACTGTGCCTCTTTAAATTGATTGCAGTGACTCTTCTGTTTGTTTTGGTTTTTGTTGTTTGTTTTTAAACTGGCCCCTTTTTAAGTTCCATTTGATCATCTGGCACATGGCATCAGTGACTCCATTCTGGAGTTACTCTCTTCTTTTTTGATCTGGTCTGTGATAGCCTAGTGCGGGAGCTCAGTCCAAAACAAAGGCCCCTCATACATTTTATTTACCAGGTGAAAGGATAAACCATCCTAGATGTGGAATAAAGTGACACTAATTATTCTGCAAAGGAAAAAAAACAAGTGGTCATCAGCAAGATACTCTTTAAGTGTCTTAGATTAACTAAGATTAAGTATATATCAGGGATTAACTCTCTAGAACTTGTCCGCAGACGTCTGCCAAATGGCTGCCCCACACTGGGGCAGGGGTCCTGGGTTGTCCACCTGGATCTGGCTATGACTTGGGACTGTGAATAAATGGTGGACAAATAAATAAAGGCAAAACGGATGAAAATTATATCTATCATTCTTTTCCCACTGAAGTATTTTTCTCATTGATTTCTAATGATGGAAAAGATACATTCTCACCCCCAAAGAACTGAAGTTTTGCTTTGGTTTATCTGATCCTTTCAAGAAGAAAGGCAGTGCCCCTTTTTCTTCATGGAAACATCCCCTCTTTGAGGGTCAAGTCTGCTGAATCCAGTCTTCAAGATAGCCAATTTCTTCTCTTAAATAACATTTACATGTAAAAATTAAGTAGAATCTCACTATTTTAGCTTTTTGAGTAACTTTATCACATGATCTAAACATCTCATTTAATGAAACTGGAAATGTGGAAGGAATTCTCTGATTTGACCTCTAGGCTAAAAGGTGCTTAAGGGTCAGGAAAATTTCTTGCTCTTATATTTTCTATGCCTAGTGCATTTCAGGGACTCAGTACCTGAAAAATCACTTTATGTGCTATATTAACTTACCCAAGATGTTTACTTCTTACTTCCTTTTTTTCCGCTCTCTTGCACACACATACATACACATGTGTGAGTATGCACATATGCACAGATATGAACATACATACACATATCAATAATAATCTATGGATCAACTCCAGTCAGCATAATGTCAAAATTCATCACTGGCCAAAATGTAGTTTAAGTGAACAGAGTAATTAACTGTTTTTTCCACAGATGAAAAAATCTGAAACAGTGATACAATGAGGAATTTCACACTAGTTTGTAATTTTCAGATAAAATTTTTATATATTCATGTCTCTATCAAGATAAGGTGGGAATAAAACATTGAGATTACAGAATTGTACACAAGGTTGTGTATGAACTTTTACTGATGGCTATGCTAAGATTACTGCTTGAATAACTATCAGGACCGGAATTGCGTAAGTTCATATCACAAGTGAAATTAAAGGGGAAAAATTATCTAAGAGGATTTTGAAAAAATGGGAACTCTTTCAAATCTTTCTTCAAGGCGTGAAGATATTTGGAGGATTTGTTTTAAAAAATGCCAGTGAACAGTATAATAATCTATACATTTATGGAGGGTAAACAGTATAATAATCCATACATTTGTAGAGGGATTTCCAATTTGTAAAGCACTGTCAAGACATTATCCCATTTAATTCTTACAGCAACCACAATGTAGTGGTTTCAATAGAAATTAGGTTCTCCAATTTATAGGCGAGAAAACTGGGACATCAAGGATTAATCAGAGGCATTCAGGCTGAGTTTTTTCTCCCATTTAGAAGCCTTTTATGGTCTCCTTGGTTACATTTAACAATCAAGCTGTATGGAAGACAGGAGGGATGCTTTACTACTTTTTCTTAATGGCCAGAAAGGACCACCTTTGAGAAGACAAGCAACACGCTGAGATATGCTATTGAAAATGAATCTGGCTGAGCTAATAACTGACTTCAAGCAACTTCATTTTTGCCTTTGAAGTACATTTTATCTTGGTGAAGACAAAGCACACACTATTTTCAGTCTACATTGCTAGCTCTAGGATCCATAATAGCTCCATCCAATTAAAGGCCTATTCAGGTTTACCATTTCAGTTACACTAAGTGGCTCTGCAAAGATAAAAGAAGTTGAACAATTCTGCATATTGATTGACATAATCCCTGTCTTTTGTAAACTAGGTTGGCATTCATTTCTAGGGGCTTCCAGCAGTCACTGTTTGCTAATAATAATAATAATAAATAAATAAATAAATAAATTGAGGAAAAATGGAAAGCATGGATGTTTACCTGGTCTAAGACTTTTATGGCAAAAGCTCAGACCAAAGAGCAAATTAATGGATACATTGGTCTCAAACCATAAAAAAAATGTTTGGAATGTCTTAAATGCTGCATACATATTTTATACTACTTTGGAAACATATAACAGCTTTGACTTTAGCCCATAACAATTTGGGAAGTAAAAGAAAGGGAAATCATGTCTGGGCTGAACGTGATCTTATGTCTGCTCATGTGAAATATTTATTTAAACCAGTATAGCAGAGGGTGATATTCCATGGAACAGAGATAGGGCACATGAGCTCTAAATGTTCCCAGTAGCTATCAGTGCTTTAGTCATAAATCATTAAAGGTTGATGGGTTTGATATAGAAAACCAAGGTAAAAGGATTGCTGTACAGTGAGAAATATTGATGTAATTTGTATATGTGCTCAAATCTTATGTTGAGTTGTCATTCCCAGTATTGGAGATGGAAACTGGTGGGAGGTGATTGGATCACGTGGGGGCAGATTTCTCATGAATGCTTAGCACCATCCCCTTGGTGCTGTCCTTGTGATAGTGCTTGCAAGATCTGGCTTTTTATAAGTGTGTGGCACACCTGTCTCTCTCTCCTGTTACTCCTTCTCTGGCCATGTGATATGCCTATTCTACCTTCACCTTCTGCCATAATTGTAAGCTTCTTGAGGCTTCCAAAGAAGCTGAGCAAATTCAGGCACTAGTCTTCCTATAAAGCCCACAGAATCATGAGCCAATTAAGTGTCTTTTCTTTTGAAATTGCCCAGTCAGGTATTTCTTTACAGCAATACAAAAACAGCCTAATACAAAACCTAGCATGGATTCTACAATCTGTAAGGAACTCTTCATTCTCTAAATGTAGTTAAATCATGTGCAGCCCAAAACATTAATATGATGCATCTGACCTAAGGCTTACATAAAAAAAATTTATGATCAGCCTTTTCTCCTTGGACCTTCCAGACGAAGCCAACTTTTAATTGAGAGATAAGCTTAAATCTCACGTAACATAGAGATTCTGGCAACATGTAAAGCCTGAGCTCCCAGGGTTGCCAGGAAAAGTACAAATTCTAAGAGATAAAATATCTCTTCATGTAGGCCAGGCCCAGTGGCTCACGCCTGTAATCCCAGCACTTTGGGATGCGAGGCGGGGGGGGATCATGAGGTCAGGAGTTCAAGACCAGCCTGACCAGCATGGTGAAACCCCGTCTCTACTGAAAATACAAAAAATTAGCCGGGCATGGAGGCATGTGCCTGTAGTCCCAGGTACTCAGGAGGCTGAGGCAGGAGAATAGTTTGAACCTGGCAGGCGGAGGTTGCAGTTAGCCGAGATCACGCCACTGCACTCCAGCCTAGGCGACAGAGTGAAACTCCATCTAAAAAAAAAAAAAAAATCTCTCATCATGTCAAGACTAGTCTCAATACATCCCTTTGTTTTTAATTTTAACCTATCCTCTGGAAGTAAATATGGAATGGGGCAAAGTGTATTCAATAAGAATTCTTGAAACTACAAAAATATCTCACAAAATGTCAGTATAGAAAAATGTTAAATATATTTTAGTCATTATTTGTCATCATTATCAGCAGTATTAGCAGCAGCAAAATACCCTAAAGACTGTTAGGTAGTCTTATCAAATAGTCTATGATTTAGCAACTTTGAATGTAGTATCCTTTCTCAAATGATTCGATATGAACTTTTCCCTTATAAGGCTACAAATTAAGGGAAGAATGTCTTTAATAATCACATAAAACAAGACAGAAATTGACACTATTTTTAAAAAAATTATAAGACATAGAATAATGCATAGAATTATTTAGGCTGACCATGATTTGAACATATTTCCTTTAACCTTATGAAAAAGTCCATTGAAAATAAGAGATAGTCCCAACTATTGACCCCCCAATGCAAAATATCTATCAAAAGATCAGGATATCTTCCCTATCCTCATTCATGTACTTGACACTCTGCCTTTCTGTGAGGCAGGTGCATGTCACTCAAACTGTTTGTTCTGTTGGTATAAGCAAACAGAACAGGTTAAACTGACTTTCCTCAAGCAATCCCTTCAGGTACCTGATGGCCACCAGTCATCTAAGTCTATGATGAAGGCACCATCAATCTGTGTCCTCCGATTCATGCAAGTTCTGTATGTAGGGTAAAAAAGAAATCACTTTTTTTCCCCCAGGGGTACCATGTATACCCTTGAGACTGCAATTTGTGAGTGGAATTTGGATATTAGCTTGCATTCCTCCTAAGAACATGGTGATTTCACTTTAGAAGTAGCCATAGAGACCTTCCACTATTTAAGAAAATAGCACCAATACACCATGTGGCCCTCAGGTGACTACAGAGATTGCTCTAAAGTAAGGTTACTGTTGGTTACTCAGATTACTTCTTGGAGGGAAAACTAATGTATTATTTCTGTGTGCTCTTCAAATAGTTATTCCAATGGATATAATTTACTGTCCTAATAGAGGTTATTCAAGTAGAAAAACTGGTCAAAATTTGTTTCTGACTCTTAATGAAGCAACCAATGACAACACCTTGGCCCTGAAATATGTGCAGGTCCGGTTCACTGTCCAGGGTTGTTATGGATGATTAAATTATCCTAGACTTTCTTTCTGCAAACCAGTTTTGTGCAATAACTTAGAGGTCCTTCTGTACCTGGATTAATGTCATAGGCCAAATGAAAATATTGACGTAGACTCTTAAGGAGAAGTCTACATGGATTTCTAAGTTATACCCTAATAATTTCAACTCATTCAACTTGTTGATTTCAGGACGCTAGAAAGCATTGTTGAGGTCAGCACTGTAGGTTGACTTCATTCTGCTATGTGAATCCCTGTCAATATAAGCCTTTCAATACTACAGGAGACAAAACAAAATGATTTATGTTCACCTATATTGCTCAGATACATTAGAGTGGTCAAGGAAGCATCATACTCATAGAAAAATTTGTTAGAAGCAAAGACAATGTAGGAATAAAGAGTATATATTTTGACAATTTTTCACAAGTTCCTCACATTTCTGTATGTCTTACAGGCAAAGACACTGCCTCATTTTGTTCTGTCGTATCTTTTCAAGGATGTTTGCACAGCAAATAGCCTTGGAAGACAGCAATAATGTCTCCCTCCAGAGAAAAGTGCAGGTTTGTTTAATGTACAACATAATAAAGATGACATTCCATGCTAGGCAATGACCAGGGAGTTTCACTGTCTGTCATCAAGGATTTGAGTTCTCTAAGCTTGGGTTCTTTTCCTATAAACACATATCACATTTGTACATACCAGGTAGTCTTTTTGTTTGTAACATTCCATGGAATTTAAGGCTCTGAGCACCAACACAAATGCTGATACTCTAGACACTATTATTGCGATAAGTAACAAAGTTCTTTCTCTCTGACCCAGGAGTCTTATATATTCTGCCATCTGCCATAAAACTGTGGCAATTAAGTTTTTAGTTTGCAAATAAGATAAAATCTCAGACTCTTCAGAGTTTTTGACAGAGGGTGGGCATAATCATGGTGGTAAATATTTTTATTTTTCTACTATATTTATACCTTGTAGTTTTTTGTGATAGTGACTGTATTTGTAGTGAGCATGAAAAATTACACTTATAATAATCTCAAAAGTGGAAGCTGACTCTTCATGAGCTCATCATGTTTAGTTTCTTTCATTCTCAATGGGAAAATAGTTGTGTTTATCAATTGTGACTACTTTCTACTAGTCTTAAAACAAGTAGGTCAAGAGTATGGCCCACTTACTAGGAACAGATTTATCAGAAAACATAATATCTATAAATACTAAAATGACTTTTATTAACAAAACATGTGTATTTGTAAGATGGACTAAGTTTATGCTGGGTCAACAAATAATCCTAAAATTCGTGTGACATAACACAAAGTTTGTTTCTCACTCACACAAATTCTGCTCACAACTCGCTAGCACAGATGCACAGATGTAATACATCCAGGCTGCTAGATCATGGCTCTCCATTTTTGCCTTCACACTTAACCTCAGAAGAGGAAGAGACTGTTGGAATGTTGCACAAACATTGTCACTGCCTCAACATGAAAGTGACACATGACAGTAACTCTCAGGCTCCATTGACTAGCTATAGTCACATGACCCCATCAAATCAAAAGAGGAATGAGAAATGTCATCTTATATGTAGAAGGAAGACAACACTTGTTAATTTTCTGTAAAAATTTAAAACAATTACCTTTGTATCTCATCAAATGAAAGTCATGTTTTGGTCACTATTGGTTCCCAATGTGTATATGAGAAAGTCAATAAATATAACCAAAAACACCTTCACTTCCACTAGAATAATCACCTGGTTGTCTCTGAAGTGAACGAGCTGCAGGCATTGTGAAAAATCACTGCAACATATATCTTTCTATGAGATAATCTAACAAACAATGCTAATTCTCAGTATATTTGGATAGTTATCTAAGAAGTAGTTTTAAGTATACTTTATTATCTAATTTAGCCTCCTAAAATTCTACAAATTAGATTGTTATAATTATTTCTATTTTTTAAATGAGGAAAAGTAGTTAAGGAGAGGTCAAATGATCTGTTCAGAGACTCAAAGCCGGGGCACTGGGGAATCCAGGCAGTTTAGCTCTTGAGACCAAACTCTTCACTACCTCAGTATGCTACCTTCTTACAATATTCACATATTACTAGAGCATGCATTTGGTAGGTATTACCAAATCATCAGTATCTCTTAGAATGGTACAAGGACAGTCTCGCTGTAAAACAAAATGATGATCTGGTCTCAAGTATGTAGACAGACCTAAGTTTCGTAAAACCCAGAATAGGAGGGTACTTTGAGAGTGAAGAAAGTTGAAGACATTTTGTCAATCTAAGCTGCTTTTTTTGCTTTATTCTACTTCATAATTTGCATTGTGAAGACTGATGAGAGACACTTTGGGGTCTTGATTATATGACTTTGTTTTATATCCAGAGTACACATGATCCTTATCAATGTTTTACAACCATTCTTTTAGAACATAATTAGGAAAGGCATGATTATATTTGGGGTAATAATCATAAATTGCTGGATTTCAATGGCAGCAGTGTTTAAATTTTACTAACATTAAAAATGTAGCATAATATATTGGCTATCTATATGTTAAACAATAATTTTAGAACACATAATATTTTGTCAGTGCAATTTTATGTCGATTATCTGACTTAGGATTTCAAATATCTGGTTAGAAAGATAGAATATTCTTTGTTACTACCATATAGAGATGAAGAAAACTGGCAGTGGTTAAATGGCCTTATTTATTTCTAATACAAATCAATCATATGAGCTATTTATTCAGACTGGTGACAAGGAGTAAAATAAGACATATTTTAGATATTAAAGAGTGTACAAGAAGTGAAATGAGATATATCTTAGATATTAAAGAATGTTCCATCTACAAGATGGAACAGTGAGTTGGTAATGAAACTAAACTGATCAAATATAATTTGATTAAGGTTTTATTAGGATAGTATTTTGATGCTTTGGTTCTTACTTAGTTCAATTAATTATGAACACAAAGAGAAGTTACAATTTAAATTGATTTAACTCAAGGTTCAATTCATAGTTAATATTTTGAAACAACTAAGTACATTCAAGGGTTTATTCCAGTTTTAGATTTGAGATTTGGTTGTGAGTAAGTTGTTAATGAAATTGAAGCAAACTTATGAAGGAAACGGAAGAACATAGCACAGTTATATTTTGAGAGGCTATGTGCAGGCCTCTATCTTATTTAATCTTTATAATTCTGTGAAATACTTGTCATTATCTCCACATTACAGGTAAGCAAACTTGAAGTATTATCTTCATTAGGTAACCTTTCCAATAATCACCAAATAGAAAAAGTAAAACTTAGAATTTCTCTGATTTGATGACCTGGATCCCCATTTACATTTGATAATCAGTGTATGCCTTTCATGTGTGAGATTGTGTGGCCATTCTGTATGGGCAACTATTTCTGATTAACTTTCTATTTGTTTTCTCTTAGCAACTGAGTAAAACTTTTGTATTTCATCTACTCAAATAGGGCAGAGTAAAAGGTTGTCAAGAAACTTCTTCATAAAAATAGTTTAGTTTATAATTTTAATAGCACATTAAATTATTTTCTGTTGACAATACTCACATACGTATACCCTAGTAAACTCTTTCCAATCACATCTGTTCGCTTTCATGTAAATACGATCCCTATGTTATAGAAGACTCCTAAAGTCCCTAGGGAAAATTAGTTCAAATTTCTGTAAAAAGTGATTTGGAACAAGAAACGAGTATAGAATCCACAATTCTACACCTGGATTCAGGAGAATTACCATTTAGATTCAGTACTGACTCTGACTCAGGAGATTTGTTTGGATATTAAGAGAGCTTTTTTGTATCACAAATATCTTTTCGAGCTAGGGTGTCACTGCATTTTTCAAAAAATTACAAACTAATAAAATCTAAGGGAATTCGCCAGATTTCTAGAGAGTTTAAATTCCACACATGCAAACTGTCAGTTTTAAGTAAGTCATGCAAAACTGTTTAAATGATTCAGCCTTTCCCTGAATATGGAAAATGGGAAATGTTATTTGGTAGTTAGAATAAAATGGTTTGAATGGAGAGGAATAGATTAAACCTGCTCACAGTCACTGAGCAGAGATAATAAGAGATGATTTTAAAGTGGAAATAGTCATTTGTGATGGGCTTTGCTGGTAACACACTAGCAAGTGTGAATGCTTTAGAGAGCATGGGTGAAACCAATAAGCATGCCTCCATCCTTGTAAATGTAGCATTCACTGGAGGTTCCTTTTTGCTAGAATTTCTTTCAGTGTGCTCTTGACTTTCATTTGCCAACCAGCCCACAAGGGACACAAAATAGAAATACATCAGTGAATTCAAATCAGGAAACCCTGTGGGAAAGGTCCCCTGAAGAGATCTGAGTAGGGTGATTACTAATTGACAACCAAGATTCAAACAAAAGAATGCTAAGGGCATATTATTTTAATTACATGTGGCAGAGAGCTTCAGGGCATAGCTTAGGACTTATACAAAACTGGATTCCAGACTTGATTTGCGCCTTTCTATTTTTTCTGCTAGCTTTTATGGGCAAGTTAATTTCTTTGAGTCTCAGTTTCCTTGTTTGTAAAAGAGAAATAATTGTGGTGCACATTCACCATGGATTAAATTAGGTGATAGATACAAAATGCATGGCACAATACCTGGTCCACAGTAAGCTGTCAGTAAATGTTACTTAAAAATCAAGACAAAAACAACTCTATCACAATTATGTACCTTTTTGACTGTTTGCATATAGAAGTAATATATTGACAAGCATTCTAAATACTTCATTGAGTAATATTTTTTAAGGTCTTGTTATGCACCTGTGCTGAAGCCCTGAAGTCCCCAGACACCAAGATAAGACATATTCTAGGAAACATGCAATTTGGGGGTAATTTATGGGATAGGTCCCATAAATTCCATCAAGTTTCCAGACCTCTGGACTTTTAATATCTTACCACTTGCAAAATATGGAACTTAACTGATAACTTTCCATACCACAATTCCCTCCCTAAACTCTCTTCTGTAGGAAGAGATCAGTTTGCAATTGTCTTTTTTTTGTTTTGTTTTCTCATTCTCTTTGCCTCTTTTAAGCTGCCTTTTTATGCAAAATGTTTTCTGTGACTGATAAATGTCCTCTTCTATGTGCACTAGTTAATTACTTCCCAAAGCATCTGTTGCTTTTCAAAAGAACATTTTCCACACGTCTTTAAAAATAGCTTTTCTTTCTAGAAAATTTAGTTAAGGCATTCTGTGCAGGGAATAAGAAGACAAAGTGCCTTCCAATTGTTAGGCACCTAGTATCTGTCAGGTATTTCTCTAATAATTTTCTTTAATCCTTTTAGCAACCCAATGAGAAGGGAAACCTTATACCCATTTTCTGCAGCAGGAAAAAAAGAATCATAGAAATCAAATTATTTGCTACATAAATACCTACCTTTACCCCTGCATTTGTTTTAGTTTTTTAGTGGAGAGAATGTTTTCTGATTTGACATTTGGATTGTGGAAATCATATGATACACTCATGTTATCTCCCTTTCAGAAAAAATGATGATGACACCATCACTATCAAAATCACTTCCTAAAATACTCATTAATTTTAGATTATGGAGCATCACCCCCCAGCAAAGGGCTCTATATACAGCAAGTAAGCACAGAAGACAGATTTAATAAGCAAAATTCTAAGATGGTCTCCAAAATTCTGCCCCCCTGCTTAAATATCCCCAATATAATCCTCCTCCCTGGAGTGTGAGCAAAATTTATAACTATAATGGGTCCTTATGTCTGTGATCATGTTATGTTATTTGGCAGAATGGAAATATCAGATTTAATTAATGTCCCTAATCAGTTGACTTTGTGTTAATAAAATAGAGATTATCCTGGTTTGGCCTGATCTAATTAGATGAATCCTTAAAAGAAATCAGATGGATTCAAAGTGGGAGATTACTGCTGCTTGCACTGAAGAAGAAAACAGCTCTGTTGTGAACTAAGGATGGACGGGGTCCCATGGCAAAGAACCAAGGATGGCCTCTAGTTGCTGAGGACAGTCTCTGGCCAATAGTCAACAAGAAAGTGTGTTCTGATAACAGCAGGAAACTAAATTCTGACAACAACCACACAGCTTGGAAGTGGACCCTGAGCTTCCAATGAGATTACAGTCTTCACTGACACTTTGACTTCATCCCAGTGATACCACGAGTAGAGGATTCAAGGCAGCTATGCCTAGACTCCTAACCTTTGCAGATTGTGAAATAAGTGTATATTATTTTAAGCCTATAAATTTGTGGTAATTTGTTACACAGTACTAGAAAACTAGTAGGTCAAGTTAAATGCCATATAGGGCATAGACAGTAAGTACTATAGAAGTTTGGTAAGGTAGAAATAAATCAATTTGGAGGATGGGAGGGATGATTATACTGCTACAGAAAAAGAGTCTTCAACTCAATAAAGATTGATGTTTCATGCCAAAGTTTTCAATACTGCTTTCCTTTGTAATAAGTCATTTTCTTAGATTGGTTTCCCCAGAAGCCAACCCTGAGACAAGGATTCAAGGCAAAAGATTCATTATGGAAATGCTCTGAGGAAAATCTGGGCAGAGAAAAGGAAAAAGCCAATTGCAATTTTAAAGGGGCAATTTCAGTCAAAATCTCAGAGACAGCTGAATCTCATATGAACATCCATGGTATAATTGTACTCTAAACTTTATCCTTACTTGAGACAAGGGTACAGGCACTGCATGTATGAGCAAATCAGAAAGCTGCCTCAATAATTTAAGAGCAGCCTTTGTAAGTCCTTGTAAGAGAGACACAGGTGTAGACATTTAGAGGAAAAAAACAACAGAGGTGCATGATAATTTCCCAGAAATGTATAAAAGGAGGTGAGTGCATCTAGCTAATGTACGAGCAGTATATACTAAAATTATGAACAATTAAAAAGACTACAATTAACAGCTTAATAACTCTAGATTACTGCTTATGAAGAAAATTACAAACAATAAATTGATTAAGAAATTAATCGAGTCTCTGACTACTACTGTGGCTGCCATTCATTAAATGGCTACTAAGTTCCAGACACTATTTCACTTAATTCTTAGCATAACCTTATGAGGTTAGTTCTATTATAATCCTCATTTTTTACTTAAGAAAAATTTTGGATCAGGGAGATTAAACACCCTTAACCAGTGGACACTTTGTACGTGAGTGAGCCAAAGTTTGAATGCTTTGAGGCAAATTGTGTCCCCATTCCATTACACTAAGCCACTATATCTTCAGTAGGCTTGAGTTGAGAGGTTGGCAAATTACATAAATTAACAGTCATAAAAAGTGCTTACTCTGTGCCAGTCTTTCAAGTACTTTACATAGTCTTTACATAGTTAACATAAAACTCAAGAGTGCATGTCTTTACCATCTTTTGGGGTGAGAAGTGTCATATACTTTGGGCTTCACAATATACAACAGTGAGAGACACTCAATATCCTGGAAAGATTGTGCATACAATTTACTTTTCTCCCATTCTCCTTTCCCTCATTTCTTTTGCTTCCTTTCTATCTTGATTTATCGGTTAACAAACTGGCATTGGATAACAAATTTATGATGGACACCATGACAGTATTTAGTAAGGTACAAAAGATCACATAAAACCTGCCTCCTAGGAACCTACAATCTTTTACACAAAATCAGATGAATGCATGAATGTCTACAACATAAGAGGTACTATTCTATAGATATTCAAGGGAGAAAGAAATTGTATTTATTAGAAATTTTTGACAGTTGAACTAGACTTTGAAATGGATTTCCGAATTGTTGCAAGGGAAGGAAAAACCACCTTAGGTGAAACGAACAATATGAACAAATCTGTAAAGACAGGAAGGAGTAGGTTTTCTGGTCTTCAGGTAGTTCGATTTGCTTGTAGCAAAGAGAAAGTTAGGGGGAGGACAATGTAGATGGGAGCCAGGTGATGAACTCCAAATGCTAAATTAAGAAGTTTAGGCTTTAATTTTTGCTCACAGCTCAAAGTGATCCACCTACCTCGGCCTCCCAAAGTGCTGGGATTATAGGCGTGACAAAATTCCAATTTCTAAAACTGTTTTGGATAAGTCAGAAAATACTTAATGTATATTTTTACACAAGAGGGATATTTTAAGAGATTTTGTTTGGGGGGCAGGGGGGCGCAGGGGGGCGGTTTGCTGTTTCACTGGATACCAGAGAAGAGGATAATGTGAGTTGAAGCTCCTCTAAAACATTTTCTTATGGCCAAGGAACACCTGCCACAAGATTGTGTTTATTTTTTATGTCTTTTTAATCTGCTTACCAATTTTCAGTTAGAAAACAAAGCAACTAAAGGCACATTAAATCTGAAAGCACTGTAATCCTCACCTCTCTCTTAGATCGGCATCGCTTCTATTGAACAAGCTTAATTGTTTTTTGTTTCTATTTAAGGAGAGGGATAAAATCCTTACATATGAAACTTTCACTAATAACCTGAGATATCACCACAGAGACAGTCGGGTTATCCTGTGTTTGTTTAGACATCCACTTATTCACTTGCAATGCAGGTATGTAGAGCTGAGCACAGAAAATAATGAGCAAGTACTATTAGCAGTTTCATTATTAGCCAACAGATGTAAATCTCAAATTGAATCGCATCATGTCAAAGGAAAAAGCACCCTAAAAGAATGAATTTTTGAATGTCTTCCAAGTTGCAATTAAGCAACCCAACGTTTCCTTCGTTCAGAAGTTCTACCACTAGCAACTGTTAGCCACCCTATGCCTCTAAATGTGCATAGGTATGGCGGACATATAATTTATTTTACAAAGAGGGATGGTTGTTACAAGAAAAGGAGAGGATATTAATAACATGGTAATGCAATCAGCATACATGTGAACTGTCAGGCAAACTGGGACATGCTATCACCCAATTTATATAGAAATCCAAGGAAGTTAGGGGATCAAGTATATATCCACATCCATCGTCAACTTAGCAGTGGATGTGGCTTCTAACTTGAACCAATTCCTTAGAACTTGGGGAAAAGAAAACAAAACAAAAAGCTCTGTAGATCTTGTTGGTGACAGAAGAGTGTGTGAGCACCCCAAATTCTCATTCTGGCCATAATTTACACTGGCCTAGGAAGGTGCTTGAATTTTACGGATAGATAACTTTTTCTTAAAACCTTAGCCCCAACATCATATGACATTATTGTTCCAGCGAAGGAAAGAAAGACATGGGACTTTACAGATTCCCTATCTTGAACACTTTCTTTGGGAAATATGTCCATCATGACTCCAAATATGGAAGTGACTCACTCATCTCAACTCCTTTTTCGCGATAGTTATAAGATTTATAAGAAACGTGCCTTTGGGAGTGATAGACCAAAACTACTTTCCAGGAAATTGCATCTGTGTTGATCTCTCTGTCTCTCTCTCTCTGTCTCTGTCTCTCTCTCTCTTTGTATCTCTCAGCATGTAGAATCTCTGATGAAAAGCTATGTATGGGCAGGCAAATTATATTTCAATTCTAGCTCTGCCACTTCCTAGCTGAGTGACTCTTGGTTGGATACTTAACCTACGTGGACATTAGTTTCTTCATCCCTTTATAACACTCCCTAAAAGCCAAGCACTCTGCTAAGTACTTTATATGGATTATATCATTCCAGTTGTCACAACAGACCTTTGGAGTGGATATTATTATTTCCATTTTAGATGATCAAACAGGTTATTATCCAACCTCTTCCTATGCTTTATTTTTGTTTATGGTGTTTTAATGTTTATATTTCCAAGCAATGTATAATTTCCAGAAGACAGATTGTGTTTGTTTAGGTCAATACAGACACATATCATGTAATGCTCAATAAATATTTGTTGAATGAAAGAGTGTATGAATGAATACAGGAAAGTTACTAAAACTGATGTAGCTATTCAGGATTGGCATTAGGAGTTAAATCCAAGTGAACTGAAAATCTCGATGCTTAAGTACTCCTTTACATTGTCTTCCTGGCTTATTGTGCCATTGTGAATATTAAGTGAAAAACTTCTTATACTAGGAACTCAATAGACATGAACTCACTTCTTTTACTTCTTCTTAAATTTGTAGCCCTTGGATATACTGCGGAAACAAGCACTAAAAAACAGTCACCTTTTCTTGTCCAGATCTCAAGGGGCTCACTCATACTAGAGAACTCATTTAATGATTTGCAGTGGGTGAATATCTCTTTGCTTGGCAGGAAATCTATTTGAAACAAACAAACAAACAAACAAACAAACAAACAAAAAACCCAGGATCAGTTACTGGATGCACTCATGGGATGTGATCCAGAAAAACATATTAATGAATTATTTTGTCAGAGTCGGTCTCTCTCAACAATGTAAGCTACTTTTTCAATGTTTCTGATTACAGTAGATCCTTGATGTATATTACCATAATCATCATCATTAACGAAAATAGTATGAGAACATACAAAGATGCATAAGTGAGTAATGGTGTACCATTCTAACATTTCCAAGATGTGAATTTGGATCTTGCAAGACAAGAGACCAGGATTCATGGTAAGACTTATAGCTACTGAAAAATAAGCAACCTAAGAATGTGGAAAAATTGGAACCCTTGTGTATTGCTGGAGGAAGAGGCAAATAATGGAACCACTATGGGAAACAGTTTAACAGTTCCTCAAAAAGCTGAACACAGAATTACCATATGACCCAGCCACCTGCTCCTAGATACATATCAAAAAATCAAAAACAGGAACTTAAATAGATATTTGCATGCTAATGTTTATTGAGGTATTATTTATAATGGCCAAAAACTGAGAAAAGCTTAAATGTCCATCAAGAAAATTAATGGATAAACAAAATGTGATATATACATACAATGGAATATTATTCAGCTATAAAGAGGAATGAAGTTCTGATACATGCTATAACCTGGATGAATCTTTTGAAATTATGCTATGTGAAATAGGTCAGACACAAAAGAACAAATATTGTATAATTCCATTTATATAAAATATGTAGAATAAGCAAATTCATAGAGGCAGAAAGGAGATTAAACCAGGGGCTAAGAGAAGACAAAAACTGGAAGTTATTGCTTAATGAGATACTAAGTTTTTGTTTGGAGTGATAAAAACTTTTGGAAATCAATAGTGGTGATGATGGAAGGACATTGTGAATGTAATTAGTGCATCTAAATTGTATGCTTGAAAAGTGTCATAATGGCAATTTTTATGTTTTGGATATTTTATTATAATTTTTAAAAGATAGAAACAATAACAATGTGATTTCTTATTCTATTCTAGTGTCAAATGTAGTAACTCTCACAAAATAATATTAAATAGGTTTTTTTTTTTAAATAGAAAAGGAGGAGAATGTTTTCTGAAAAACGAAATTTTGGGTAAATTTGAAGGGGCACTAGACTGTGGCAAAGGAAATGCATGACTAACCTTGGGAATAGAATAAGGGAAGAAACTTAGTAAGAATTATTTTACTTCCAAATTTAAAGATTTGCAGACTTTTCAAGTGAGATTTCTAGTAAATGTTATGAGTCTACTTTGGCACAAAACTCCCTAGAACTAATATCACTATCACTGTATTTCTCAGCATGAAAATAGGTCTCAACGTCAACAATTTGGGGTATTTGGGGTTAAATTGATTACATAAGCCCAATAATAATAAGATGATATAAGCCCAATAATAAAATTCTTATTGCAGCTCTGCTCACACTATTTAATATGCTAATATACATTGCAAATTACCGAGATAAAGATCCTGTCTTCAGCAGTTCCCAAATTCAATTTACCATAGAATTCATTTAAACATATTATCACTAAGACAAATATTTATACAAATTGCAATCTTGTTGGGGCTGCCACACATCGTGTCTACTGTCTTCCCAAATGAGAGGTCAAATGTGATAAACTATAGTTTTGATAAAAAATATTCATATCCTTCCCAGAATGAAGATTAATTTTCCCTACTCACCTGTTGTTAGGCATGCTCATGTAACCTGCTCTGGCCAATGAAATCTGAGTGAAATTTCCTGGAAGAGCTTTGGAGAATCAATATGTGGTACTCATTCTTCTTCTATGAGATGAGAAATGTTCTATATCGAAGCTACTCTGTCAGCCAAAATAGTGATAGACCCTGAATGGGGGAGAAAAAGAAGGGCGAATATCAATGATTGAAAAGGTACACTAGTAGACTGTATTACTGCTTAAAAATATATTCTATTTTCTCCGTAGAAGGATTACATTTCTCTTTTTCAATAATATGAAGCACGGTCATAGTGGAATGGGAAAAGTTCCCTTGTCCCCTTCGCAGGGTGTGCAATGGACTGTGGCTCACTTCTTCAGCGCCCTGCTGCTCATACCTCTAGGGGAGCACACAGAGGGGGAGGCCCTGAGGCTCCAACCCCACAACTGTGTCTAGGGGTGGATGTTTACAGCTGAAGCCCCAGTGGGTGTGTGTCACAGGGTGCTCTTTTAGTTTTGCCATCCGTAGGTGGCTTGTGTTAGCTCTGCCTTATTGCAAGGACAGAGGGCTTTCTGTATGCCAGGGTTCTTGTCTTGGTGTATCGGAAGAATCAGGTCACGCGTGGGCTTGGAGAATTGACTGATAAGCTTCACTGAGTGGAAGAAGCTCTCAGCAGGTGGGGGATCCTGAAGGGAGATGGTTTTCCCCTGGAGTCCGGCTGCTTGGCTGCCAACTCATCTCTGACTGCCCCGACTCATCTCTGACTGCCCCAGCCAAACTCTGTGTCGTTCCACCAGTCAATGGCCTGCCAGCCTGCGGGCGTCTGTCACGTGCTCTTCTGCTGGTGTGCTCCCCGCAATGTCCAGTTGCTTCTTCCACCAGTGTGTTTCTCTCGACGTCCAGCCATTTGTGTGTGTGCCCGCTAGGGTCTCGGGTGTTCATAGGCACAGGATAGGGGCGTGGCAGTCCAGGGTTGTCTTGGGAAATGCAACATTTGGGCAGGAAAACAAAAATGCCTGTCCTCACATAGGTCCGCGGGCACAGGCACAGGAGGGAGCCCTAGCCAGGGACCACACCCTTCCCCACTTCTGTGGCATTTAAAGGGACCATGCCCTTCCTTTCGCAGCCCTTCCCTTCCCCTCCTCTGTACCAGTGGGGCTTATTTGGCCAATTCCCCCTGAGCAGAAGTAATGTGTATCCCACGTAGTGAGCCAACCTACGGTGTGCCATACTTATTTTCTCTATCTGTCATACTGGTATTAGTCTAAATTGAATCTGTTCAATAAGCTTGAATCTTAGATTAAAGATGACATAGAGAAGAGCTGCAGCTTCAATGTCTTACTCTGGTATGAGTAAGAAATGAATCATTATTATTTTAGACCACTAAAAGTTTGGAATTTTTTGTTACCTCAGCATAGCCTAGCTTAGCCTGATTAATAGATTAGGAAACTCTTCATAGGCTAATGAAGTACCCCATCTCCATAGACACTGTGAGTGTTCCAGGAATAGGCTTATAGGTCAAGCCAAACTAATATCTTTTCCCAGCATTTTTTGAATTTGAAAAGCTGGTTTCAGTCTTTATTTTTTCTCTTTGTGTTTCAGTTTTACAGTTTCTATTTTTATGTTTTCAAGTTCACTAATGTTTTCTTGTACAATCTCTAATTAGAGGTTAATTTCATCCAGTGACATTTTTATTAAATTAAAAGTATTATTTTATTAATAAATAAATTTAATAAAGTTATTAATAAACTTTATTGAATTTATTAAATTCATGTATTAAATTTTACTCATTACAATTAATAAGATACTGTATTTTTATTCTGGAATTTCCCTTTATTTCTCTCACCTTTATGTTGTTTTCTAAATAACTGAATATAATGTTTAGCTGTTTTAATATGCAAATCTGCCTATTCCATCACTTCTAAGTTTTCTAGATCTGTATTTGTTTCCTACTTTCTCTTCTGGATATGAGTCACATTTTCCGGCTTCTTCTGCTTCTTGGAATGGTTATTTTCACTGACTGCTAAACATGGCAATATATATTATACTGTGGATGTTCAATTTGATTGTATTGTTTTAAAGAATGCTGGGTATTTTTCTATCACGTGGTTAAGACGTTTGCATATTAGCTCAACATTTTCAAGACTTATTTTTAAGCTAAAAGAAATTTTAGTTAAGTCTTTACTTTGGAAATAGTTTAGCTACAGCACTAAGGCATGACACTTCTGTTACAGGAAAGGGGTCCCGATCCAGACCCCAAGAGAGGGTTCTCGAATTTCACACAAGAAAGAATTCAGGGCGAGTCCGCAGTGCAAAGCAAAAACAAAAAAAACCTTATTAAGAAAGTAAAGTGGTGAAGGAACAGCTACTCCATAGACAGAGTAGGACGTTCCTGAAAGTAAGAGGAGGAATGTGTCCACCCTAGGTACAATGCTCTTAAATATATACTGGATAAAAAAAAAAGAGTATGCAGAGATATACACCTCTACAAGGGTTTGTGATAAAGGATTAATTTTCTTAATTACTATATTTTGTAAGACTCGATATTACTATCTTTAAGGCAAAATTAGGGATGCCTGATATCACTATATCAGGACACTCCCAAGTCCGGGTCTGTTTAGTAAACCTTATCAATGTGTTCCCTTAAGCATACACATCGAGAGGCTGGGAATATCTAACTTTCTGGGAATGCAGCCCAGCAGGTCCCAGCTTCATTTTCCTAACCCTCACTCAAGATGGAGTCGCTCTGGTTTGAATGCCTCTGACCCTTTTAGGGTCCCTCCTGAATGCCCTTAGTATTCAATAATGACTGGCCATTTTACCAGAGTGAAATTCAAATGCTTTCAAGCTCCATGTGAGTTTCTGGAATTGTTAAGGTTTTATTGTATTTGGTTGTTCTTTGCCCAGCCTCATGGAGTTTCACAGTCAAGGCTTAAGGGGCCTCTCAGGGGAACTGTTTTCCTCTGTGGCTCTCTCTTTTCTAGAAATCTATTCTGCAAATTCCAGCTACCTCATTTTCTCTGAACTCTTATTCTGTCTCCTCAACTCAATGAGACTGCCATTTTCTGGTTAGGATGGCTCTCACTGCATCACTGTCCAGATATTGCTTCCGGGCAAAAATCTGTGTCAAATTTAAGGCTCATCCTGTTTTCTTTCCTAGTCTCAGGAAACACAATTTTGTACTACATGCCATCTACTGTCTGAAAACAACTTTTTAAAAATAGATAGTAATTTCTGTGTTTTAATTTTTTTACAGTATAAGGGTAAGTCCAGTCCAACTTATTCCATGGTGGCTGAGAATAGAATTCCCATCATTACTGTTGCTTCTTTTACGAGTTACAAAAGTGGAATGCATTTTGTTCTGGTAGCTTTAACAGCTGTCCATATTGGTATTGTTTCTGACATTGCTCTGCTGCTGTTGCTACTCTTAGAAGATTAAGTATTTTAGGAAATTCCATGACAATTTCTAGACAAAATTTGTGTTGCTGAGTAAATTATCTTCATTATAAATTATTTTAGAGATATGTGTGCTTTAAACAAACTTTCCTCTGCAGGTTTTACATACTAATATTAGTTACTATTTATTGGGTACCTGGGTACCTGTTGTGAGTCACTTTTATATCAATGATCTCTAATTTACCTGATAGCTCGTATATTAAAGGAGGTATTATGATTTCACTGCAGAGCTGGAAAATGTTTTATTTAAACCATTAAATTAATTTACACAGGTTACATAACTAATAAGATGAGCTATAGTCTGAACTCAAGACTTTCTGTCTCTTTTTCTAGTATAGCATAAAAAAGAGAATCTAGGCCAGGCACTAAAGATCCCAGTCTTGTGTTCCATTGATACCCCAAGTGTGATCTGTAAAGGCTTCTGATTTGAGACTTAATTTTCCACAATGGAATGAGAATCTTGCTTCAAATGTAAATTAACTAAGCCTCTAAGAGGATCGTTATAGTCCTAATGACAATTTGCAGAGCGAAACTTTCTCAATGAAGGAATCAGTGAACTATTAATAGTATTATTTCTTAATTATGCTGTGGCAAGCTACTGACATCATCATAAACCAGTAACATTTCATGGATTGGTTACACTTGGAGTGTACTGTCCTATACTCTCTGACTTCATAAAACTCAGTGACTCCTACAACTTTCCTAAATAACAGGTTCTTCAACTGAAAATAAGGGATTTGAACAAAAATTCCTTGAACATCTTTTTCAGCTCTTAGCATCATTTAATGGTAATAAGTTATGTGGGAATTAACATATATGACATACAGTGGCAAACTAAGAAAGTTAATACATGTCTTTCATTTTTCACATTATAGTACTGAAAAGTGTCTGAAAAAATTACACATATATATATATTAGGACATAAACATTAGGAGACCAGATCTTTACATGACATGGCATTTAAACACACGGGCTTTGTTGACAGATTAACCTAAATTCACATCCTATTTGCCACTTACTAGTTATATGGACTTCAGCAATTTCCTTAACTTCTGAGTTTCAGTTTAAATTATTGGAGAAGAGGGGATATTAATGCCTAGCTCCCAGAATTTTTGTGATTATTGAGTATGAATATAAAGAGTTTAGCTCATCAAGTGTCATGGTATAACCAATTAATACATAGTATTGATTATTAAATCAACGATGTGTGTGTATATTACCTTGGTGTCACATAGCCCTTTTACCTTACCCATATTATATTGCTCATATACCGTCAGCTTAAATAAATAAAATTATTAAACAGTTACGTTTTATTCACAGAATTACCCTGTAAGCTCCTTCAGAGCAGGTAACATGACTTAGAAAAAAAATGTGCAGACTTTAGGTACAATTACTGTGATTGAATAAGCAGATAAACTAATTAGCACCCTAAATTTATAACAATATACTAAGTTTTGCTGAACAACACAGTAGTGTCACATTCACGGGTAATTACATATCACCTAGGCACAGCATAGTACCTTACAGAATAATTTGAAAGTTGGATACAAAAGCTCAGTTTTTTTTATTAATTTTTATTTCTGACTATATTAGTTTGCTCAGGCTGCCATAACAAAATGTCATGGACTGGGT
Organism: Mandrillus leucophaeus; assembly: GCF_000951045.1. Classification (NCBI taxonomy): domain Eukaryota; kingdom Metazoa; phylum Chordata; class Mammalia; order Primates; family Cercopithecidae; genus Mandrillus; species Mandrillus leucophaeus. The sequence goes on from NW_012101343.1 coordinate 68,284, forward strand.
GGCTTAAACAAACAGAGATTAATTTTCTCACATCTCTGGAGGCTACAAGCTCAAGGGGTTGGCAGGTCTGGTTTCTCCCGAAGCTTCTCTTCGTGGTTTGCAGGTAACTGACTTCTCAGTATGTGTTCACCTGGTTTTTCCTGTGTGTGTGCCTATTCCTGGTGTCTCTCTGAGTGTTCAGATTTCCTGCTCTTATAAGGACACTAGTCAGATTGGATTAGAGCTCACCCTAACAGCCTCATTTTTAACTTCTTAATCACCTCTTCAAAGATCTTTCCTCTAAACGTGGTTAGATTCTGCAGCATGAGGGGTCAAAACTTCAGCATATGAATATTGGGGAACACAGTTCAATGCATAACACTGCGCTTTTTCTCTTTGCCTTGAATAAACCTGTTGATTAGCTGTCAAAATATGGATGTGTAACTTGATGTTGTATCTTTCTGTGTTAGGTGCATCCAAAACAAACACCTCAGGATACGTGATATGCTAAATGGAAAAGCGAGGAAAACATACAAGACTGCTGTGTTTTTCATCGAGTCACTAGTACAATTTCTCAGATTTCTGACAAGCTGCCTACATCCCTTAGGAAGGGGTTTGTAGTGAAGCTACTATAAAATTAGTATTCGATTGGAGATGTTTAAAAACTCAGGAGAGTATCCATTTTACACTTGAAATTTTATGTCAAGAAATTTTGCTTCTCCCTGAGGAGCAAATCTCAAGTGATATTTGAAGTTGAGGTACCTTTCATCCTTTGCCTTTTTTTTTCTTTTTCTTTCTTCCTTTTTTTTTCTTTGCCTTGAGTATGCACTGTATTTCCAGCTGACAGATCTTTATGTCTCTTCTTTGGAATTGCATTTCACACAATCCCTGAATCACCACAGAGAGTCACCATGATTAATCAATGAAGGCCAGAGAAATGAAAGAGTAGCCACTTATCTGTGCTGAGTTTCCTTTGATGCAATACATATAGGGGGAGCTTGAGTTTTATGAGTTTGAAAGCTAAATTTGATTATAGGCTGAACTTTTTAATATATGGAGCTGCTTCATCTTTGCATTTAGAACTCTGCTCACACAGAAATTTGTTCAAAGCATATGCAAAGAACTAATCAGAATTAATAATGGATCTAGAAAAATTTATTTTTAGAGAGAAACACTGTATTTGTATTTGTGTAGACACTCTCCTTATTTTATGGAGTCTTCAGTGTGTGGAAATATTGGCTAACAAGTTATGGCTATCTCAGTGACAGAGGTTCAATTATTGGAGATTTGGATTTTAACAAACAAAAATAAAAATATTTGCTCACTTCTGAAATGTTTAAACAGGTTTTCTAATTCCTGTAAATGGAGTAAACAATTCCTGTAAATGAGTAGACCTATAGTTAAAATTTGCTTTCTGAATTCTCCAGAATAATTAAGTTAGCTATCAGCAATCATAGCATAGAAAGACAGTATTTATTTCTACCATATGCATAGATTTCTTCTTCTTTGGTTGTGGTTGCTAATGTATCTTTCTTTATCTATTTGTGATAGCCTTTTATGACAGCTGTTGACCATCGTTAGATGCCAGCTGGATTCCTCTATGTATATAACAGTGCTACCTTTTATGGAGCTTTTAGAGTTTTATTAATGGATTATAGTGAAGTCGAAGGAAGATTATTTGTTTAAGCTTTCACTTCGTCAGAGGTAGTCTAACAACACCAAGTTTGAGTGCAGTTTGAATTATAAACTATTAATATTTGGGCCTCATTTTGATCAAATGTTCTTTCACGCTTAGTTTCAAGATTGTGTTCTTTATTAGCTTCTCAAACTGTGATACCAAGTAATTCTGTCAAAACACTGAAATAGGAATTCTTCACTTTTAATCAAGTGAGAAACCATTTGGAAGAGTCTTACAGAACCATGAAACTCCTCTTCAGCAAAACGCATGTAGGTACTTACATGTATGCTTTCACATGCAAGTTCAGTGTAATGGATCCTTTGATACTCTTTTGCCAATCTCAAGTTAAAAAAAAAAATGTAATCCTTCCTAATTATTTGGCCCTAAGAATTTTCTGGAATCATTTCTTCGGCTTTTTAAATGTAATCTCAAGAAGATTGGTGTTTCTGCTTAGATTTTGTTTAAAAGTAGTAACACATACCCGTAATAATGAACATACTATCTAATCTCCATTTTAAGTCAAGAACAAAAAATTTTGCTTTGAAATCATTACAATAAAAGCCCTATACTCAGATCATTAAGTCTAATTAAGTCAAGAATATTTATTGTAAAAATAATCACATAAAAACCTGAATATTGCTGTTAGGCACCTCAGAATAAAAGTATATAATTTCCAATTAAATTATTATGTGCTGGTAAGTTGTGATTTATATATTGATATGCCTATGGTATAGACTAATGGTAATCAATTATATATTATTGTACATCAAATGCCTATTTTATATCAAGAATTGATCCAGTTACTAAGAAAAGTAAATACATATTTGACATGAATCTAAGAATTTATGAATATTGCAATTAAGACAACACATAAACCAACTAGAGAATTATTATACATACCAAGTTGTGGAGTACTTAGAAAAATCTTTTTGAAAAAGGGTATTACAAATAAAATATTTTGTTATAGAGGACATTTGGATAGATAGAGTCAGGGAGTAAGCATTTTGGCGGATAGCAACTTTTGCTGAAACAAATAAGGATATACATTAATTGTGTTAATCATTTATATCTACCATGTACACCTGGCTCTTGCTGCCAAGTTTGCACCCTAACTAATGTACCTTAGATTATAAAATAGTCTTCATTTTATATTATTTGTTCACATAAATATTTCCAGTTGAAATAAGATCTTGATTAAAAACAATAATTTACTTGTATTAATCTATTTGTGCTGACATAAAAATAAATCACAGATTAGGTGGCTTAATTAAAAAAGATAAATGTATTTTTTTCACAGTTCTGGAGGATAGAAGTCCAAGATCAAGATGCCAGCAGAGTCAGTGTCTGATGCGGCCTCTCGATTTGGGTTATAGACACCGTCGTCTTGCCTTATGCTTCCTATGCTCACATGGTGTCTTCATACATGCACAAAGAAAGAAAGAGTTCAAGCCCTCTGATCTTTTCTCATAAGGACACTAATCCTATGGATCAGTTTCCCACCCTTATCACCTTATTTAATCTTAATTACTTAACGTAGATGCCCTGTCTCCAAATACACACACTCTGAAAGCCAAGCCTTCAACATACGAATTTTGAGGGAAAAACATTCAGCCCATAACACTACTTTTAAGCAAATAATAATAAAAGGGATAAGACAGAGACAAAGAGATAGAAAATGTACGAAAGCATTAAAATATATGGAGAAGAGTAGAAGTATTAAACAAAATGTAAACTGGGGGGAGAGCAATAATTAAAAACAACAACTGTGTATCTGGAAATGATAAAAGCCTAAGGCTAAATAACTTTTAGATTAAGCAAGAAATCATAAAAGGAATTTAAAATAGTAATCAACAATGTCTGACCTAATTAGTTGAGAAAAATATAATAAAACAACACTTTACATCATTTTTTATTCACATAACAACTCAAAATAGAAAGTCATATAATTTTAAGTACTAGCAAGGGTATAGGTAGATTGAAGAGTATAAATTCAGACAAAAATTACTTAGATTAACTGAGCAGAACTTAGTACACCAAATGACAGAAATTTTCATTGCTGAATATATATCTACTCCTTTCACACAGATTTCAAAAGGAATGAAATAGTTAGTTATTCTTGCTGTTGTTTTTGATAGTAGGACACTGTAGGCACCCTATGTATATTCATAAAGAAAATAGATTAGTAAAATGAGATGGATACATACAATAGTTATGAACAGCAAATCAGATGTATCAGCCAACATGAATATATCTTTAAAATGTAAGATACCTAACACCTTATCTGTAAATCAAAAACATACGTAAATAAAAAATAGTGATTTTAACTTTTAAAAGACACATATTAAACACATTATGCTAAATACTTGTGGAGAGGGTAAGGAATAGCATATAAAGAAACAAGATGAAATAGAACAATACAAGGAAGGGAATCCCCCAAAGAACAATAACAAGAGTTTTTATAAACTGATGTATTAATGCACCTCTTGAAACCTCAAGTATAAGGTTTATTTTATTTTATGTAAGACAAAATAAAGGATTTGGTAAGATAAAATACTAGGATAAAATTTAATTTTAGAGGAATTAATTTGTTTCTGAGATGAATAAAAAATTTGAAGTTTAGCTAAAAAAGTAATGAACTGAATTATGGAGGTGGAAAAGCAAATGTGTGGGAAAACATCGAGTAAATAGTTTGAAGTTTCTCCCAGAGTTACTTGTTGAGAGTAAATTTTGGAAAGAACTATTTTTTTTAGAATATAAATATAGTAAGATAATGTAAAATACATCCAGCACTATTGTTTATCTGAACACAAAGAATTTATAATTGTTGGCCACGCTGGTCTTGAACTCCTGATCCCAGGTGATCCACCCACCTCGGCTTCCCAAAGTGCTGGGACTACAGGCATGAGCCATCATGCCTGGTCAATATGGTGAAACTCTGTGTCTACCAAAAAATACCAAAATTAGTCACGCATTGTGGTATGCACCTGTAGTCCCAGCTACTCAGGAGGCTGAGGCAGGAGAATAGCTTGAACCTGGAAGGAACAGTTTTCAGTGAGCCGAGATCACACCACTGCACTACAGCCTGGGCAACAGAGCCATACTCCATCTAAAAAGAATATATATATACACACACACACACACATATACACAAACACACATATATATGTATGTATATATTTACACACACACATATATATACACACACACATATATGTGTATATATATAATTGTTAAAGTTTTTTTGTTTATATAAATATAAAGGTTACAAGTACAGGTTTGTGACATGGATGTATTGCACAGTGGTGAAGTCTGGGCTTTTCTTGTAACCATCACCTGAATAATGTACAGTGTACTAATTATGTACTTTCTCATCTTTCACCCCTCTCCCATCCTCCCACCCTAAAGTTTTGTGTCTTGCTCCAATAGAAACCTACAGCCCTCTAACAGGAGAAATATAAGACAAAGGATATGATTAATAGATATAGATAAGATTGATAAAAGGCTCAGAGGCTAAATTTTTCTTGGTTCTAAAGATAAAGCCACGGGGGAGGAAGAGGACCAATATTGCAAGAAGTAGAGTAAAACTCAAAGAGAAACAGGAGGAAAAGTAGTGATTCAAGAATCTGGTGATACTTCAAATGAAATGGGTACAAAAGGAATTTTAGACAAAGTATCTAAAAACTATAAATATTTTAAGTGTGATTTATTCTAAGTTTTGCTAGCTTATGCAGCAGTATCAATTTAAAAATCTTATAGGCATACCAAAACACAATTTATTTCTCACGCTTGTCACATGTTGGTGGCTGCAGACCAGCTACAGCTCTTCTCTGTTTCTTGTCTTTATTCCAAGAGTCAGGCTGAAGAAGCAGCCTGTATTTGGGAAATGACTTTTTTTGTGGCACAGCAAGATGACTGGCTCTTAAATCTTCACTGGCTCCTAAAGCTTACACTTAGTCATACTTAAGTCACATCCAATCGCATCCCATTTGTCTAAGTTAGTCACACAGATCAAGTCCAATATCAATGGGATGGGATGTATGTATATTCCTCCCAGTGGAGGTCCAATAAATCTCCTGACAATAGGGGATTTATGTTTCTCCTAAGAAATATGAATAGTCAAGAACAATTATATCATCTACCATAATAATATATATAGGTTGGTCTATTTCCTGATACAGCACCTTCCTAGGAATAGAAAACGTTAATTGCTAGTCCTTGCTTTAGGGTAAGTCGGTGAAAGGATAGTTATCATGATGCAAAATTTCCAAATATCAGAATGAGGAGGTCTTTGTTTTGAAGTAGCAAAATCCACATTGGAAATCTTGTTTATTTCTAGGGATTGTGTTCACTATGGTCAAGCAGTTTGGTAATTATGTTCCACCAGGGGTAGGTGTGTATGTATGTGTGTGTGTGTTGATCTGAAAAGAATGATCTGCTGGTATAGCAATGCCATGAAATATTTCAATTAAGATTCTGTTTGCAGATTTATATTTCCTTTTTTCTTTTCTTTTTTTTTTTTTGTTGTTGTTGGCAAGAGCCTACTCTGAGTTGTAAACATTTTCCAGCTCCTACCTCCATCATAGCCCTAGGATGTGTCATCTGGACTGTGGCTTTCTTAACAGTGATGGAAAGATCACTACTGCTACCCATCCTCTGTATACCAACAAATACGAGAATTAACTTGTTAGTATAGTTTTCACGGAGTAATTTAATTAACAATAAAAATAGTGAGAATACAGAATCTAGAGAAAAAAAAGCCTGAGGGATCAGAGTTGTTCAACTTGGCCAGAGAGATCAGGGAATGCTACACTGGGGAAATATATAAGTTAGGAAGAGATGTGGGAATGAGAAAACATGATTGAACACCAAGAGTATATAGCAAAGGCAGTGTTGTGCTGGACTTAATTGTGCCTGAGAGCTGATTCTTAATTTTCAAGATTGTGTGAACTGGTTGTTAAACACAGCCACTATTAAAATTTAAATTATATAAACTTTTATTAAAAATAAGAGTAATAAATACTCAAAGCTTCTCAGGTTCCAATTATTTTACTGCTTTTAAAGTTTATATCTACTGAATCCATATTATAGATCACATATACAATGGTGTGCTACCATGCATGCTTTCCAATTCCACGTGTACTTGTGTCATGTTGGTAGCCTAAAATAGGACATTATGGAAATAGTACACCACAGAAACTGGCAAATCTTACAAGTCAAGGTGAACCTTGGGGTGTTTTTTTGTGTGTGCGTGTGTGTGTGTGTGTGTGATCTAGATATTAAACATTAAGCAGCACACCATTGATTAAAGCAAAGTATAATCTGATCTCACAATCTTAGAAATTTATCCTTGAGTGAATAGAAGTGTGTGTGTGTGTGTGTACATGTGCGTGTGTGTGTATGTGTGTATTAAACACAAAGAAGGAGGAAGGAAGCAGGGGAGAGAAGGAAAAGAGAGACGGAAAGCAAAATAGAAACAACAGAAACAGGAAGAACTTCTGTAACTTTTTCCACACTTATTTGTCTCAAGATATTACTGTAATGAATAAATTTAAAACATTAAATCAATCAACAGTTTTGTGTATAAAACACAAAGACTCTTTTTCCCTAGAGAGCTGGGAAGCCGTATACCACCTGTTGCACATTTCCAAGCATCCTTTGTGTGAAGGGTGACCATGTGACTGAATTCTTACCAATAGTATTTGACCCGAAGTATGTATATCACTTTCAGCCTTTTTCATAACAATCTTTCTACATGGCCTTCCCTCTTTCTCATGAGCTACAGAGGTAATGATTGCAGTCATAGCGACTTTAGACATCCAAGGTTGATGAGAGCAGAACCACCAAAATCTGTTCCTAACAGCATGAAGCAATCTCTTCCAGATCACTGACCACCTGCCTTGAACCACACTGACTTGGGAATTTGCTAGATTTTTATGCAAAGGACAAGTAATCTCATTGTTCTTGGCTTCTTACATTTTGTATCATTTGTTCCAGTAGTTTAGCTTAAACTAACAGTCTATTTTAGGCATGCAAAACATTTAAAGAATTACTAAAGAGTTTTTTCTTTTAATGACATATAGATATGTGGACCTAGCCGGAGACATAAACTCAATCCATCATCCAAGTGGATTATATATATATGCTTTGCTAGATTGTTTTCTTCATCAGCACTGATTCACTGCATTTATCTAGATATAACTTCCCTTTTTGGGATAAGAAAGCAAGGGAAAGCTGAAAACAGGCTTGATTTTAAAGCAAACCCCAATCTGCTATGAAATTTCAACATTTGATGAATTGTAAGAGGAAAGGAAGAAGTGAACAGAGACAAAATATCACAGAAAGAAAAGCTAGAATGGGAGAAGTGAAGGAGGAAGATCTGGTTTTTAAGAAAGACCAATGTACCATGTTGATCCATTGGGTTACTAAAGAATGTCAAATTTAAGACTCTTGATCCAACTTTTATTAAAAAGTAGGCTCTCAGTTCAGTATCTGATAGAATCCATCTGCCAATTACACAGCTTTGCTCCTTTACTCTCTGGGGACCCGTTTGGAAACCAGGAATGGTACCAGGCCAACTAAATAGCAGCATATTTGTGAATGAATGAAGCCAAATGAAGAAACTGGAGAAGTGGGAAGTGGTGTGGCTGAAATAGTTATTGTGAAGGTATAGAAACAATGAATCTGGAAGCTGGGCACTGTGGTACACAACTGTAGTCCCAGCTACTTGGGAGGTAGGAGAATCACTTGAGCCCAGGAGTTTGAGGCCATAGTGAGGTATGATGTTGCCACTGAACTCTAGCCTGGTCAACTAGGTGAGACCCTGCCTCCAAATAAATAAATAATATGTAATGAATCCTGGATGCCCTTTCCAGGTGTCTGTATCAGCCCTGTCAAGCAAGACTTACAGTTGGATTAGGCCAAGGAAAGACAGTAGCTAGGAGGACAGAAGGAGAGAGAGATCAATATGGTCAGAAAGTGAAGTTTGAATTTTAATAAGGGTACATTTTTTTCTCTAAAGTCTAAGGGCCTCATAAGAGGTGAGCAGAGCACCTGTTTGTACATCAAAGGGACTACCTGTAAAAGAGGAATTATAATACACTCCATCCTTCAGCAAAACAGGGAAAAAAAATATTGGGATAAAGATATAACAAGGATTTTTCTGCCTTTGCTCTTTAAGAACTATGTGTTCTCTACTAGGAAAGGAAGATGCCCACACAAGTATTGTATGATGGCTCAAATGATAAAATTTGTATTCCCAGCTCCTTGGGGTAAATTTTTTCTCCAACATCCTTGCTGTGCTATTGCCATCATTATCACCTTTAATGTCATTGATAAACGTGCTATTAAAAGGATGTTATGAATTGTTCTGGTTTATTGCAACATGAATTTTTTAAAATCAAAAGCTTTAATGTGTAGATAATAGTCACAGTGTTTACCCATGACCCTTGGAATATATAAAATATTGGCATGGCCACTCAAACCTTCTCAACATGTTCAGCTACCATCTTTAGCTATCTTTGATGTGTGCATCATACTCACAATTCAGACCTGATCAGATCAGCCAAGGTCTACCCAGATCATTTTATTTTATTTTTTTTGGCTTTATCTGAAGTTAATAACTTAATGAAACTCTTGCTGTGGAATATGCAACAACATATTTGGAGGGAGCAGGTAGGGCTAGTTATGACAGTCTTATTTTTTGTGCCAACCAAAGCGTTGCAATATGAATTAGTCCCTCCAAACTGCTTACTCTCATAATTAAATCTGCTCTAGGAATAGCTGTTTTATAACTGTTACAAATCAAAGTACTATGCCACTGAAGTATTCACTTGCCAGGAGACTGTGACATCTCATCTGTTAAAAAGATGATGTTTAAAAACAGCCACTTCTCCTTTTCTTTTTGAAAGATTGTTTCACTGAATGCACATTTCCTTGAGTTGTATTGAGGGAAATGGGAGTTGAATCAGCAGCACTTACACAATGTATGACTCCTATGACTCTTCTCCCAGGAGCATGGGGATTTGCATGGCTTAGCAGACTGGAGGCTGTAATGATAGAACTCAGAGTGGGTTGGGAGCAGTGGAATGTCTAAGGATATATAAGGCCCATGGTGTCCATTTTTCAGAATTCACTTCTTTAGAAGCAGACAGTGCTTTTGAGGACAAAGCTAATAGTACCTAATTCCTTGGGTGTTCATTGTGAAATGCTATTATGCATGGTAAGGTAATTTGCTATTAATATGGATGTAATACAACACACTATCAAAATTTCCACTGTAATGCAGCTTTCATAAATGTCTATTAGTCAGCAACAGCTCCTGTTTCATAGTTTGAATTAACCTCTTTGAAGATGAGTGAACATTTTCTGCACAGCACAGCAGCATGTAGCTAGCTGCAAATGGAGTGGGGTTGAGGGAGAATTAGTTACTTACATAGAGCATGGCTTCATCACGTGGACGAACATATGGTACAAGTCCAGACAGTGTGAGCCACACAAAATATGTCTCTTCATTAACTATTGGAAACTCAACAACAAAATAGAACATATGCAACTAAAAACTTGTTTATTATTTACTTCAGTTTAATGACTATCAACTTAATCTGTTGAGCATATATGGTTAGATGTTCCTGGGTTTTATGCCTCTGATGAAAGTAGGATTATTTTATTCTACCAGTTTTTGCAATTAGGAATTAAGAAATTGTGAATGAAGTACAAGATCAAGTTAATAACAAATTAATTCTGACAAATCAGAAGGATTTGAACACAGAGACTTGGAAAAGAGTGTAAATCTTTGAATAAAGATAATTTTGAAATGCAGATGAGTAAAATCGTATCTTTGAATCTGAAAATAGATATAAAGAAAAAGAAGGCCTATAAAAATAGGAAATCTTGGTAAATGTCTTTTTTTCCATATTTTACTTTTTAAAATTCTATTCTTTCTATTCATCTGCATGAGTGACTCTTGTTCTTATCCAGGAGTCCATATCTCATCTCCTTTATTGGACCATGGACTCAAGATAAGAAAACAAGCTTCACTTCTCTCTATATCTCCTTCAGTGCCTAGCATGTTGCTTTATACTTAGTGAATATTTAAAAGTTGTTTGTTGAATCAAAGTATGAGTTAAGTGGTAGTGATTTACACCGGCTGTATATAATTCACCATTTTAAAACAAGTAAGTGAACATATGCCAAATTTCTTAAGCAGATCCCCTGCTCTATTTACATTAAACCTTTCCTAATTTCCTTAAGGTATATTCTGATGCATGTCATAACTGATGATCACATTAGGGGGTTCAGGCTCATCTGGGTCATAGGCATATCATTTAAAAAAAAAAAAAAAAAAGCTGTATAAAATTTCTTCTAGCAAGCCTGCTTTTGCAGGATGGGTTAACAAACCACATAACTCTTTGCCCACATAAATATAATGTACTGATGTTATCAAATTTACAATACGGAGAATATATTTGAATTCTATTTTTTGGCAAAAAAATAATTCTTGGCCTGGAAAGAAATGCAAATAGATGTCCTAAATTTGCAAATATTTGCTTGGCACCATCACTAGATTTATTTAATGCTATGACTTAAACATATTTTAATAGATTTCCACCATAAAAAGACAGTAAAAGAGTTTGGCCTGCTCAAATAAAATGATGAATAAATAAATATAGCAGCTAATAATAGAAAGAAATATGACATAAATAATGGTAAGCTGAAAAGTAATTGTAGAAGTTTATGGTTATTGGGCTGAATCTAATATGATACTAAATTTCTACTGGCTTTTCAAGAGTTGTCCTAATTAATCAATTGGTAATTGCAGCTATGATTACCAGCTGTGATTATGATTAATTGCCAATATTGATTGATCCTTCAATAATTCTGGCATGTTCTTCCAAACAGAATCTCTGCTGCATTAAGGAGGATTGGAGAGGCATAGTTATTAAAAGCAAATAACCAAACCCTTCATTCTTATTACAAATATGTCCTCAGGGCACAAGATTTGTAATGGTGAAATCATGGATAGATTCACAGTAGGGGAAAGCCAAGAGAGGACGACATTATTCCACAGATTATTTTAATGAAATAGACTCATTGTGGAGATGGAGTGTATATTTTATAATGATTCATTTACTTCGGATTTACATTTATTATACCCCCTACTAGTTGAGCCTTCTTTCATTATCACAGAATGATCTCTTCAGCCCAGCCCGATCACTGCCGTTCTCAGTCCTAAGGGGGGTGAAAATAAATATCTCTGTGCTTTTCTAACTGCCACGTTATTTTTTGTAAGAAAGGTTAATTGTTAAGTTTTTTAAGGAAGTTTCAGGAACTTCAGCAAAGGAAATATTTTTTCTGGCTTACATCATAAATGAGAAAGTCTTGAAAGTCATTTTCTCTAATGTGTCATTAACCTAGTGCCGACCGGAGGTGGTAGTTATATTATCAGGGAGCAGTGACACCATGCAGCCTAAAAGGGTGGCTTGTTACCATGACAGCTCCCCAAAACCACAAATAGAATTTATCTTAGAAGAGCTTCTCACTTCAGACTGAAGTAGTGACTTCAGTAAGGTGAGATCATTGGAAAATGCTGAAAATCTCACTCATTTTCTAAAAAGAAAGAAAGGAAACTATTACATATGTTCCACAAGGGCAGGGAACCTGTCTGTTATGTTTCATTGCAGCCTGAGACCTTTTAAAGTGCCTAACACAGGGTGGAAATTTAATAAATAATTGCTGAATAAATGAATGAACACGTGTGCACACTCCCAGATGTTCAGACTTGGCATGTATTGACCATCGATTCAATATACACATTTATATATTGCATTGCATACATGATGTTGCATTATCTACATACAATCTTCCTAACAACCACATGAAGGAGGCTCAATTAGTAACGCTATTTTAGAAATGTGGAAATAACTTTGAAAGGTAAGTAACAGTCAAATCCACATAATTAGTAATTGACGGTTGAACCAAAGGACTTGAGCTACGCTTGCTAAAGCTACAAGATCCATGCTTCTAGCTATTGTAATATTCTAATTTTCAAAAATGTCCAGAAGGTTAATTGCATTTTTCCTCTTTTGCAAAACAACCTATTAAGTTACTTGAGTTAATAGCAGAATTTGGACTTGAGACCATCAGTCTGTTGCCAAATATCCACCCACTGTTTCCCCCTCACCTTTACCTTCTGTGTACCCACTTCTTCAATGTGAATACCCTGCTCAGAGAGACTGTTCTTCAATATTCAAATGATGTCGTTCTCATTCCTAACTCTATGGCCTGATGTATGGTATTTTGTTAGTTTCCAGTTGCCACTGTGACACGTTACCACAAACTTAGTGACTTAAAGCAACACAAATTTATTGTTTCATAGTTCTAGGTGTGAGAAGTCTAAAATCAGTCTTGCTGGGCCAAAAAGATACTAACAGGCTTGTTCCTTCTGAAGACTCTAGAGGAGAATTCATTTCCTTGCCTTTGCCAACTTCTAGGTGTCATGTGCATTCCTTGACTAGTGCTCCCTTTGTCCATCTTCAAAGGCAGCTGCACAGTGTTGTCACATTCTGTTTACAGACTCTGCCCCTGAAATCACATCATTTCCTTGGACTGATTCCCCTGCCTCCAGTTTCTAAAGAGCCTTGTGATTACATTGTGCCCACTCAGATAATTTAGGATAATCTCCCTATCTCAAGATCCTTAATTTAATTATATCTGCAAAGTCTTTTTGGCCATATACGGTCACATTCACAGAGTTTGGGAATTAGAACATTGACATCCTTGGGGAGCCATCCTTCAGCCACTACAGACCTGCATATGGTCTCATTTTGTTCCTTTAACTTCCCCAGGCAACCATATTCAATTTACCTAAAGGACATCCATCTACTCACTTCTGAAACTGGATTAATAATATAGCCAGCATTAAAAAATAAAGAACCATGGTTCAAATGTTTTTCAGTATCATTTATGCTTGGTGAGTTTTGGAAGCCACATCGATACTGTTCAACTAGAGACTATGTAATGGTAGTTGAAATAATTATGAAAATCATGACAGAACATGAAGACACTTATATTTTCAGTAAAGAAAGCAAGACACAAAATACTATCAGCCTTGTAATATTCATGTATTTGAATATGGCTAGAAGAAAACAGAATGTGATTTAATTTGTGGGAAATTATGAGCATTCTTATTTAAATTTTGCTGTACTATTATGTTATTTTCAGTTTCCCATCTCTTCCATGTGACTTTCTAGTAAACATTAGCCTTCATTGATACTCTATCTTCTCCAAACTATGCTTTATAAAGTATATCACAAAATTTATCTCAGTTTTACATGCAGGAATCATTTCTACCCAACAGAGTGTATCTCCTGGATTCTCAAGCCACCTAGCATGTAACTGAATATTTGATAAAAGATCTATAAACTATATTAAATTCAACATATATTTGTGGAATATTGTATGCAGTGTCACCAGGTGTCCTACTTTTCCTGGACTAGAACAATTTATGCCTACCTTCTTGTAGGAATTACTAAGAGTACCCCTTTCACTCCAAAGAGTACTCTGGGCCAGGTGCGGGTGCTCACGCCTGTAATCCCAGCACTTTGGGAGGCTGAGGAGGGTGGATCCCCTGAGGTCAGGAATTTGACACCAGCCTTGCCAGCATGGTGAAACCTTGTTTCTACTAAGATACAAGAACTAGCTGGGCGGGGTGGGGTGCCTGTAGTCCCAGATACTCTGGAAGCTGAGGCAGGAGAATTGCTTGAACCCGGGAGGTGGAGGTTGCAGTGAGCCGAGATCACACCATTGCACTTCAGCCTGGGTGACAGAGTGAGAGACTTCATCTCTTAAATAAAAAAAACAAAACAAAACAAAAAAAACTATTCTGGTTTGAAAGATAAATTATTTAATTTTCCTAAATATATACCAAGTATTGTGGGTTGGTCTTGGTGATAACTGTGAACCTTGCTTCCTAATCTTAACAAGTGAGCATTAAATAATTTGAGATATAGTGTAGTAAGCAGATTAATGGCCCCCTCAAACATATCCACATCCTAATCCAGTAGAGCCTCTGAATATATACTATACAGCATAGAGGCATTAAGGTTGCAGATGAAATTAAGGTTCCTAATCAGTTGACCTTAAAATAGGAAGTTTACCTTGGATTATCCATGTAGGTCCAATGCAATAGTCACACGGGTTTTTAAAGGGAAAGGAGGGAAGTAGAAGGGAAAGGTGACCATGGAAGAAAGACACAGAGAGATGCAATAGTGCTGGCTTTGAAGATGGAGTAGGACACAAGTCAGAAATACAGGTGATATCAAGAAGCTGGTGAATGTAAGAGGACACAGCCTTTCCTAGAGCCTCTAGAAGGAATACAGCCCTGCCAACACCTTGATTTTAACCCTGTGATGTGCATGATAAACCTCTGATCTCCGGAACAGTAAGATAATACATTTGCACTGTTTTAAGCACTACTTTTGGGGTAATTTGTGGCAGCAACAATGCAAAATTAATCCAGAGTTACAGTTTTGCCTCGACCATAATACAGGCAAGTAAAGTGGATGAGTCCTCGGCAAAAGAATCCTAGGACATCTGATGGTAGCCAATGCCCTGAGGGTGAGCCTAGAGCAGAGTGCGAGATGGAGGTGCAGCCCAGCAGCAAGACAGAATGAGTGGGTTGGGCTCATGTGCCAGGTTCACCCAGCAGAGGGTACACATCCCCTTTCTTTTTTCTTTGGGTCATCACCTTCATTATTTTTCAATTACAATATGGTCAATCAATTTTTGAAAATTGCTTTCTAGTCCAACAATATGATTGACAATAATGGTGACCTACCCTTCCGGTTATCCCAGAACTAAAAAATGTCCTGGGTTGAGGCACTTTCAGTACAAAAACCAGGGCAATCCCAGGGAAATTGGGATGTTTGGTTACCCTAAACAAGGCATCATATGTTATTTATTCAAAAAGCAATTCTTAAGTGAGAATGTTTAGTATAAATAGCAATAAAAAGAAAAGAAAATAATAATAAAATAATAATAATAAAATAAAACTAATAGAACAATTTCATTGGAAATAAAATTTTTTAAATCTCAAAAAAATAAAAAAGAAAATACAAATAAAACTAATCTTTGAGTATTATAGCTTTAAAACTTTGGGCTAGGACATTAAAATATATAACGAGATACTTTTAGACATCCCCACTAAAAAATAATCTGCTTAAGCTCAATTTTGAGCAAGTACTACATTTAAATTTTTGTAGGCTGCCTTATTCTAATAAGGAACACAAGAATAAGATAAGCCAAATCAGTTTTTTACTCATGATGTTATGGAACTGTATAATGGAAGTGACTCTCTATTTGTGAAAACATATTTCTGAGAGATCCTCCTCTCTGTGGGATGACTAAGAGACCTGAGACAGGAACAGGGAGAGTCTGAGTGGGTGAGGCCTTCACCCTCCATTCCTGTTAGAACCAGCAGAATCTACAGTCATTTCATTTGCAAAGGGCTCTTTGGTCAAAACATAATAAAGACCGCTGTTTTCTTTTTTTCTTTTCTTTTTTTTTTTTTTTTTCGAGACGGAGTCACACTCTGTCACCCAGGCTGGAGTGCAGTGGCTGGACCTCAGCTCACTGCAAGTTCCGCCTCCCAGGTTTACGCCATTCTCCTGCCTCAGCCTCCGGAGTAGCTGGGACTACAGGCGCCCGCCACCACGCCCAGCTAGTTTTTTGTGTTTTTAGTAGAGACGGGGTTTCACCGTGTTAGCCAGGATGGTCTCGTGATGCGCCCGTCTCGGCCTCCCAAAGTGCTGGGATTACAGGCTTGAGCCACCGCGCCCCGGCCGAGACCGCTGTTTTCAATCAAAACTATTATATCATAAATAAAGGCCCAAAGAGGGAAGGGATTTGTCCAAAGTCACTGAGCAAGTCACCACCTAAGCTCCTGACTAGACTTAGTTGCCTTTCTTCATTCACCTATAATCACCATAGGAATACATGGAAATGTAGTTCTTTTGTTAGAGTATCTTGTCAGATGTCTGAAGAGTGAAACAAATACCAACCTTCTAATGACACAGCAAGTTGGAAAGTCCACATGGTTTGCTGCTACACAAAATCATAACATTAAGTGTTGGAACCAGAAGGGATCATTTATCAATTCTCTCCTTCTACAACTGAAGTACAGGGAGGTTAAATGAGGTTTGTTGAGATCATCCCACTAAGAGCAGCAACAGCACTGGAACTCCAGGGGAATTTCGTTATATCATATGACTTCCCTTTGCTGTCACTTGTAGTTATTGTTCCTTTGGCTTCTTAAATGAATATTTCTACTCAAGTCCAACCTTTTGTTTAAATTCTAACTATACTTAGTATTGCCAGGATATAGTGTGAAAGTAGTAAAGCTTTAATTGCTGAATAATTAAGAACTGAGGAGAGGAAAATAAAGACTAGATTTTCTTACCAAGTCAAGTCAACATTTAATTGTCCTCTAAGCCATCTGAGAGTTTTAGAAAGAACTTAAAAGAAGAGTGCTGAACTATCTATTCTTCATCCTACATCCACGTTCTCATTGAACATTGTCAGCAGTTAAAATAAATAAGTATTTTACTAAGAAAAGAAAGGGGCTTTTATATGGAAGGTCCTATGCTGGCTACTTTACATACTTTCAATCAACACATACAGCACCCCATGGGATAGATTTTTTTTATTAAGACCCTTTATGTTACAAGTGACAAAGTCATAACACAAGCCATGTGCTATGGTTTGAATGTTCCCTCCAAACTCATGTTGAAACTTAATCCCTAATGTGGCAGTATTGAGAAGTAAGATCTTTAAGAGATGATTAGATCACAAGGACTCTGCATTCATGAATGATTAATCTGCTTATGGATTAATGAATTAAAGCATTAGTGGATTAATGGGGTATCGTGGTGGATTTACAAGAAGAAAAAGAGACAACTGAGCATAGCATGTTAGCACATTCAGTCTCCTTACCATGTGATGCCCTGTGTCACCTCAGGACTCTGTGTGGAGATACCACCAGCAAGAAGGCCCTCATCAGATGTGGTCCCTTGACCACATTTCTGCCTCTATAACTGTAAGAAATAAATCCCTTTAACCTATTAATTACCTAGTTTCGGGTAGTCCGAAATAATCAAGAGGAAATAGATGAAGCCAGTGTTTTAAACACAAATGAGCATTGAGGGTCTCATATAGTTGAGAATTCTAGGAACGTTAATATCCCTTAAAGAATGTGAGTCTCAGAAACTTTTGTTTCTGTCTTCCTCAAACTCTCCTTCTCTTCATGATGTAGCATTATTTATTTCTTACACTGCAGAATAGAATGGACAACTTGGAGTTATAGGCTTAAATCATCTGAAAAACTAGGAGAATGCGAGTTAGCCTGGCTTGGGCCATGCACCATCACTGTGACAAACTTTGTGGCTAAGAAGATAGACATTAAGATTAATGAAATCTAAGTGACACGAAAAATTCTATATCCCTGGACTGGAAGAGTATGGGAATAGACAGAGCCCTGGAGACCATGTTAAGTGGGAAGGAGCACTTTCCCAAAGAAAGAGTTCTGTTAAAAAAACAGAGGAGGGCTATTGAATCAGCAAATGTAAAGAAATATTCATTAGCGTGTAATTATCTTTATGTAGGGATGAGTATATGAGATATCAGAAATATGTGATAGTGCTTTTAATGTTTGCACAACTAATAAATACATAATGGCCCAGAATATGAGCCCAATTTCATCTGGTTCCAATTTGTTCTCTTTCTGCTGTAAGCCTTGCAACACTGCGATATTCATAGACCCTTGCTTTTCTTTACAAACATTAGAATTACTATATTCAATTCAGTAATAGAACTCAAAATAGCACTACTGAATTGTAAAAATGATTATTTTATTGGGGGATATAAAATATAAACAATTTCTCTGGAAATTGTTTAGCAAGGAGCATGACTTCTGTTGTGTTTTTAAATGTTTTCAAAGGGATTTTGAAATCTTTTAAGGCCATTAATGGAGTATTTTAGTGGCTTGAAATGTCCTTTTACATGGTCTGAAGATTTTTCTCACCAACCCAGCTCATCATCAAAACATTACCATCTTAACTGTTCCAATGGAGTAAAACAAATCCTTCTCTCCTATAATGCACCTATAATGCTAATAGGATTTTTAATTGTTTCACCTTATAGGATGCAGAAAATTTGGCCAAAGAATAAAAATTCTAAAAAAAAAAAAAAAAAAATCCTGACACCTTGGAATTCACTTTCAATAATTTATTCTAGAGAAATAATGACAAGTTTATAAATTTGATTTCACAGGGATTCTTCAAAGTATTAGAACAGATAAAATAGAAAACAATGCAAACATTAAGCAATAGAGGATTGGTTAAATGAATTATGACAATGATAATACCTAACATTTATTGAGCCCATGCAATGAGTCAAATATTGTGCACACTATTCATGGCACTTATTTATCTCATTCCATCCTCACAATAAGAAAATTACAAAGTAGGTGTTATTACCATTTTCTCCCTTGTCTTCTTCTGCAGTGAAAAATAATAAAACAAAACAAATAAACAAATGACAGACTGTGACTTAAAGCGATAAAGCTAAATGCAAGAATATCTAGTTTTTAATTAGCAGACCCCAGACTCGAATTTGGGTTTATCTGACTCCAAAATGCATGCATTTAAACACTATGGTATATTGTTATGTATTCGAACAATGACAGAATATCCCATGATTTACAAAAATTGTATAAATCTATAAGCCTGAAGAGGTATTTAGAAAAATTATTCAGTTAAAAAAAGAGGTAGCAACTAAGAATGTATATTGGGACTCTCAGTTTTTTAATTAATATTTACTTGTCTGTATTCTTAGAAACCAACTTGTTAAGCATGTCTATCTTTATGTAATAAAACAGCCCATTTTTATACAACTCATTATATTTTTCTGTAATGAATTAATTGTTTACAATGAGGATAAAATACTTTTCTAATTATTAGAGTCAATTAACAATTTCCACTTTGGAAAAAAGAAAATAATAGACAAAAGAAAATATTTTGTCTATTATTTGTGATCTCCTTCCGTCTAACTTGATAATTCTTCTTGTCAGATACTGTAGTTATTGGAATTTAGATTGTTTGCTTGTTGTATCCAAACCTTCCCAATAAGAAATATTTGATACCTAAGATAGTAGGCACCTGGCTAACAGGATAACAAAATAGAATTTCTAACATAGAGGCTCTAGATTATAACTGAATCATAATGCTTCCTCTTGGGAAACATCTGCAAGGGCTGAAAATATTTTTTTAATGAGTTAATCAAATATTTTTCAACCTCCAGAAAGATTCAAGATTCATTCAACTCTGGCAAGTGATTAGGCTTTCTGCTTAATCCCCTGCCGAATTCATATCTTGCTAATCCTGTGTTGTTCCCTGAATGATTGCAAAACTCTGAGTCACTAACGCTCCAATATACAAAATAAGAATTATTCTTCCCTTGACCAAGAGTACTTTTCAGAACCTGCAGAATATCTCCCTGCATTTTAAAGATGCAGGAAAACTATAAAATGAAAATTATTTTAAAAGAAAATAAATTCCTTTAATTAAATCATTGACTAAATTATAAGGCAATGTTAAAGGGGTTTTACGTTCCTCATGTCTGTAAAAGTACAAATAGAAAGTTCTGAGTTGTTTTCACCTCCTTCTTCCAATTGTGCTGTAGTCATTAGAAAGCCCAAACAAGGGTCAGAATCGCATGTACATTCTACACTCTTCATTGACAGACACTTAATGTATAGGAAACATGTTTTTGTCATGATGTAAAAGAGCTTTCAAACCCAATGTCTAAATGAAATATGGATCTTAGACTTAACAGTGACATTTTACAACACCCATCCTCTATGACTTCAAACCACTTTTCTCCTTCCTGATCTTGCAAGCCCACAGGGATTCTTGCCCCAAATCCTGGAATAACAAAATAGCTTTTAAAATGTTCCTGAGGTGTTTGGCCTACTTGTTAAATCTGCTGCCATCAATTGGTGACAAGTGAAGAGGAGAATAAGGCATTCATAACTCTTCAAGCTTGGGTCCTGACTATACATATTAAAGACAGAAAACTTCCCTTTCTCTTTGTGCTAACAGCCATGCAATTCCTGAATATTGATAGGCATATATTTTATTCTACAGAAATAGAAGTGTTTCGACAAAGAAACCAACAGAATGAATCTTATTCTACTTTGAGCTTAATGGTCAAATTTGAGATATATTGATGTAGGAAAAGGAATACACAAAAGACTGAGTTAATAACTTTTGAAAAGATGGAGATAAGAACAGAGTTTAGGTCAATGTATCAAAGCTTCAATACCTGAAAGCTTTCTAAGCACTCTTACTAATAAGTGATTTCCTGTCCACCAAAGTTCCTCCCAACTCTTGACTTTCCTACCATAGACATTACTTCTCTTTACTATCTAGAAATATCCTTACCTTACATACGCAACATTGTGAAAATCATTTCTTTGTGTTACAGTGTTTGTAATAAAACTATACGATAATCAAATATACTACAATCACCTGAACTATTCCCCAATTTTAGATCTGTCAAAACCTGTAAATACAGCTAGCTTCTTCTAATAATTGAGAAATTCAGGAGTTAAACCAGTATTTACTAACCTTCAGTTCTCTCACCCTCTTTTTTCGTCCTCTCTGCCCAGCTGTTGCTAACAAACAAAAGAGAGATAGATGTTATGTATCAACTCATTAATTTGAAAATCAAGGTCTACAAGGCAGTATACTAAATATAACTGGCACCCAATAAAATCCAGTCTCTGAGTAAAGTCACTCTAAAGGAATAACAATCCTGTAAAATATTATAGCAGAAATAATTCTAGTGTTTACTTGGTCTCTGGAGAAAAATGCTAAAAAGTATAGGCTGAAGGAGAGTAATGGGCAGAATTAAGAGCAGTGGTTCTCAACCAGAAAAGTTTTGAATCCTGTGAGAACACTTGGCAATGACTGTAGGTTTTTGTTGTTTTTGTTGTTATTACTACTGGAGGGCTACTCCAGAAGTGGGAAGAGACCAGGGACAGAGATGCTACTAAACACATACAGTATACAGGGCAGAACTACAACAAAGAATTTTCCAGTCCAAAATTTCAAAAGCGCCAAGTTTGAGAAATCCTATTCTTAAGTGTTTTTCAAAAATCTTCCCAGTATGGTGACTCACACCTGTAATCTCAGTGCTTTGAGAGGCCAAGGTAGGAGGACTGCTTGAGGCCAGGAGCTCGAGACCACTGGGCAGCATAGTGAGACCTCATCTCTACAAAAACATTTGAAAATTAGCTGGTTGTGGTGGCACATACCTGTATTCACAGCTACTTGGGAGGCTGAGGTAGGAGGACTGCTTGAGCCTGGGGAGTTTGAGGCTGCAGTGAGCCATGGCTTCACCACTGGGCCCTAGCCTGGGTGACAGAAACCCTGTCTAAAAATAAATAAATAAATAAAAAGAAGAAGAAAAGATTAAAATAAGGAATCTCCCCAATTTCATATTCCAACTCCTGAGCATGGCATTAAAATTACAAACTAATTCCAGAATTTTTCAGTATATAGGAGAAAGGAGTTTTTCTTGTGTATTTTGCAGAAACTAAAATGTAAAAAGAAAGCAAGTGAGAGGAAGCAGGATTTTACACTAAATATAAAGATGAGATGCTGACAGCTGTGAACTGTAAGAACAACTCCTAAAGCAGTCCCTAACTGACTCAGCTCCACTCCCAGCCTCACTGAGGTTAGCATAAAAAATTATCATCTTTAGAAGTAATAAACTCCTTGGTCCTGTATTCTCAAGTCATATGAAGGTACATAAATAAGGGAGCTTTATCAGTTGATGCAAATGGACAGTTGAGGGAAGAAAGAAAACTTTAGTTTTAGAAAATAGATATGTGTTCTTGCTGTCATCAGTCGCAATACAAAAACCTACGAAGCAAGTATCTTAAAATGTTTATGAAGCCTATGGTCCTCCCAGTAGGTAAGCATTTCACATGGCCATTTTAATATTTTATAGGAAATGTGCTATGGTGTTTTTGGCTTATCCAGCAAAGTGATAGTCCAGGGAGAAGAATATAAATCTGCTCATTTTTTTGACATGTAAGATTCTGGTGTGTACATGTATATTATACTGAAATAATTCTAGCAGTCAAGACTTCTCTTTCTTTTCTTCTTATTCTTAGTAGAAAATGTGTCACTGGAAGACTCTACAGTAAATTACGAATTATTGAAATGTGAGTGTATAAGCACTATTCTAAGCCAGGTACATAAACTTACTTCTGAAAGTTCTTCAGGAACAAATTTAATATTAGTTAGATAACAGAATGTATCTCATAAGCTATTAAAAATGTATTTAACTAAATATTTTTCAGAGATTAAAAATCATGTTTTTGAAAAATTTAAAGAACATGGGAAAAAAGAAAGATGCAGAAATTATTTGGTTATAATTTGATTAAAAATAAACATAACCATGTATATGTTGGAAGAGAACTTTGATAAAAAGTAAACACAGTAGTGGTTACCATTGTTGAATGATTATAAACAGCTTTTACTTTTTAAAAATGTTTATGTTTCCAAATTTTTCATCAATGAAAATATTTTACTGCTGAGAGAAAAAGAAATGTTTTATTTTTAAAAGGACCTACAGATAATTTTTAAAAAATCTAACACATTGCTAAAACCATTTCCATATCAGTTCTATCCACTCTTATCTTGGAAAACAGAGAGCAGAATGAATTTGTAATAATTGAAGGCAGCAAACAACAAAATGTGGCCAAATCCATAAATGCGTTTACTTAGCAAAGCAATTCTTTGCAGCTGCAACAGTTGGAATCAGTTACTGAAGATTTTCATGCTGTAATATCAGCAGAGTCTCAACTTCTGGGGTTGGAGCTGGGGAAAAAGTCACTTGTATTGGGCAGAGAGGCTAAGAAAAGAGCAATTTGATCAGAAATGGCTTCATTTCAACAATTATTATGCTATTATCCTGTGCTTGAAGATAAACAGTTTAGGTGGGGTCATGATTTAGCAGTCTCTTAAGACCATACTGTTTAATTAGCATGGCTCTTAAAAAAACTGAGCTCAGCTCACTTCTCACTGGGTCTATAGGAAACAAAAGTGTGTTTTTCTGTACTATTGGCATTTTTCTAGCTTTATTAGCCTTGTGGTATACATGGTACAAATGAGAGGTCATTTTGACTAAGAAAACTCAATGGGCAGGGACTGGGCCAAGATAACAAAATCCCTGTAAGAGTTGAGAATAGCACACCTCTAATGTTCAAGATCCACAGGCAGCTCATACCTCATGTTTTACTTTTGCAAAACTTTATTTGCATTGTTTTCTGTTTGTTTATTTGTTTGGTTGGTTGGTTGGATTCTTAGAGCAGCCTACACCGTTTATCAAAATTCTTTCATTGCAACAGTCTCCTGGGCATTTGAATTTTGAGAAATGTTGCTTTTAGTAGTAATTTTCTAATCATTCCTTGGACCTAGGGAAATAATCAGGCATGTAAAGCTTTACAAAGAAATACTTACAGGTACAAACCTGTATATGTACTAGGACAATCCCGAGGTCCCTTCTAACCTGCAAACTTTTATATCTAATGGTCTGCTAGGAATCTCCACTTGAATGTCTCATATACAATTCAAATTAGCAGAAGGCTAAATGTTGAATTCTTGATCCACACTTCTAGCATTGTATTCACTCTATAAAAGCAGATATTCTCATTATCACTTAAGCAGGAAACTATGACGTTTTTGACAAGTCTTTTGTAAGCACCTAACATCCCAGTTATCTGCAAGTCTTTTTGATTCTACCTCAAGGATAGATCTAGGAGCTATCCATTCTCTCCATTTTCACTTTCAGCCTCTTAGTTCTTGCCACCATTGCAGCCTCTCTAGCTATCACACTTTCCCCCCCACTGTCATCATTCCCCTTACAACAGCCAAATTGCTTCTTATAAATCATAGCACAGATTCACCTCTTTTTTGGCAATAGCTTATCGATGTCTTTTCATTTCATGTAGACTAACACCCAGATTCTTTAACATATCACTGATGGTGATTTCACTTTTGCTGCTTCTTTAAATTACCTTCTGGCCAATTTCCCCTCTATATGCCACACTCCAGTCACCCTGTGCTTCTTTCATTTCCTCAAACACAGCAATGTTTTCTCCAGCATTAAGGCTCTCTTCTAGGCAAGTTTATGCCATTCAGTGGGAAAACATTTGCCTGTTCTTTAAATCAAGGTCAAAATGTTTCTTTTTTCTTCTTTTTCTTTTTTCCTTTCTTTTTTTTTTTTTTTTTTTTTTTTGCCATAGCCCTGAGTGAAATAGTAAATACTTCTTCAAGTTGAGAGTGGAGGTCTAACTTGGTGTGTAACCGGAGAGGAGGTCCCACATACCAAAATCAGGCACTAAAACTTAGACTTGGAGCCTCTCTTGCATTCCTGCAATAACTAACCTAGTTTCTACGACTTCAGTACCAGAGGCATGGCTCTGCTAAGTTCTTGGATTCATTACCCTAACAGAGTAGTTTAAATATGACTCCTTACATGTTAGTAATAATTGAAGACTTGTATTATACCATGTATCAAATCTGGTAGCTCAGTAAAAGTGTAGACTTTAGATACAAAGTATGGGTTATTTTTATAGGGTTCTTATTTTTTCAAAAGTAGGGCAGAGTGCTGTTTTAATGGCTTAGCTTTGACTTTTAAGCATAGAACAAATATAAATTGTGCTATAACACCTGTTAAAATCCAGGCCTTGATGCTATCTAATGTATAATAGTTTCTCCATCATAAGTCACCCTCACCGAAGAAGTTACTTCAAATTACACAACCTGAAGACTTACTTAGGCAGGCAGTGCCTATAGACACAAACATATTTTTATAGTGTGTTTCCCTTCTGTATTATTTCGACTCCTACACTGCTTACATATTTATAGAAGCCTCTGGTGATTCTTAATGATGTTGTTCAGTTTGGTTTCTTAATAATTTCCTTGGTTTTATGCTAACATTCCTGCTGTTGATTGTTCCCTTATTTTAATTATGCCACACTCTAAGCAGTGCTTCCGGGAGTGGGTTGAAGTTTTCACTGCAGTACATTACAGGTGAAAACAATTTTTAATGTCCCATTAGAGCAATAATTTTTCCTTTGCACTTTGGCAGGGGTGGGTGGGTGCATAAGGCCCTATCAATACTAGAACAATCACATTCCTTGACTGTAGGAGCTGACGGCCACTTGTAGTGAGTTAGGAAATATAAATTATGGTGACTAAAACCTACTGAACCCGTGTTACATACAGACCAGAATAAGTAATCTACATTCATTCTGTCATTTAATTATCACTGTAATAAGTTATATGCATATATTATGTGCATATGCATATGTTATTTGCATGTCCAGTTGACACACATGAAAACAGAAGCTCAGAGAATTTCAGTACCATGTCCAAAGTCATCCATAAGCAAGCGATGGCAAGAAACAAGCCTTCATCTGATGCTATAGCCCATACTTTTAACCACTCTGCTATGCTTTCTTTCAACTGAAAACAACTTCTCATCCCATCCTAAAAGTAGAAAGAACACACACACACACACACACACACGTGCACACACACTTTTCCTTGCTTACAAGCTACAAGCATCAAGGTTTTTTTTTTTTAAAGTAGTTAGTTGTTAATTAGTTTAAGAAGAAATGGTTGCAATGCTCAAGGTTGAAGATAAATCCTATCACTGTTGCTAAAATTTGGCTGACATAACATATTGTCAAACGAATGTAACTTTGGAATCAAGATTACTGATTCTGATTCTAAATGCTGAGATAACTGTGTATTCTCAGTGAAATTAGGCAATTTCTTAAACCCTCTGAATCTCAGTTCCTACATCTATAGATGGAAATAATACATACATAAGAAATGTTAAGTACTAAATTAGGAAATGCATACAGGATGCCTGGACACAATCTCTGTCATATATTTTTCAAATCAATATTAGTCTCCTCTAGTTTCTAGTTCTATTATTATCTACAGAATAATAAACAAATGATTCTCTTTATTTTTTCTCTTGCAACCATCATTAAGGACCACTAGATGCCCTTAGAGATGGCTGCCAATAACTTTACTGATCCCATTTCCTACTCAGTCAACTTTTAGCTTCACTGCCCACCTTGTTGTTCTTTCACTGCACTAGAAACATTCCAGTTTTAGGGGCCTTTACACTGGCTATTCCCTTCGCCTGGTGTTATGTTCCTTAGACATCTGCTTGACTTTCTCCCTCATCATCTTAAAGTCTTTGGTCAAATGTCACCTTCTCAATGAGGACAATGAGGGCATTTCTGACCATCTAATTAAGAATTGTACATATGCACCCCTCACTCTCTGAATGCCTCCTGAGCTTGATTCTTCTTAATGATTTATTGTGATTTAATTATTTATTGTAGGTCTTCCTCACCCACTGGCATATAAACTCTATGAGAATAGGAACGTTTGTTCACTGGTTTATTTCCTGTATCTCGGACAATAACTGGTATGTAATAGATGCTCAATAAATATTTATTAAATTAATGAATAATTTTGAATGACTATTTTCAATAAATAAAATTAAGAAATATCATTATGGAATGTGTTGAACTAAACCCTTCGTGGGATCAGATGTAAGACTGAAGTATCAGTATAATTAAAGAAATGTTATTCAGATACAGTATGTTTGATTGTCCATTAGCTCCACATTTTTATAAAGCCATTCTTTTTGAAGACTTCATTTTCTGGAACTGCTTTAGGTCCATGGCAAAATTAAGAGAAATGTGCAAAGATTTATCATATACGTCCTTCCCCCACATCCTCCTAAGAGTAGTACATTTTTTTTGAGACAGGAGTCTTGCTCTCGCTCTGTGTCCCAGGCTGGAGTGCAGTGGCCAGATCTCAGCTCACTGTAAGCTCCACCTCCCGGGTTCACGCCATTCTCCTGCCTCAGCCTCCCGAGTAGCTGGGATTACAGGTGCCCACCACCACGCCCGGCTAGTTTTTTGTATTTTTTTAGTAGAGATGGGGTTTCACCGTGTTAGCCAGGATGGTCTCTATCTCCTGACCTCGTGATCCGCCCGTCTCGGCCTCCCAAAGTGCTGGGATTACAGGCTTGAGCCACTGCGCCCGGCCGAGTAGTACATTTCTTACAATGAATGAACCTACATTAACATATCATCATCACCCGAAGTCTATAGTTTATGTTAGGGTTCACTCAGTGTAGTCATTCTAAGGTTTGGACAAACGTGTGATGCCATGTATACACCGTTATAGCATCTTGCAGAGTAATTCAACTGCTGCGAAAATCCTCTGGGCTATGCTTTGTCCATCCTCTGTCCCCAGTCTGGAAACAACTGATCTTTTTATTACCTTTATAGTTTTGCCTTTCCTAAAAAGGCATATAATTGGAATTATATATTATTACATATATTCTTTCTGGATTTACTTCTTTCCTTTTGTAATATGCATTTAACATTGCTTTATGTTTTTAATGGCTTGGTAGCTGTTTTATTTTTAGCAATTAATATTTCATTCTCTATATATACCACAGTTTATCCATTCACATAGTGCTTCAAAGCATCTTGGTTGTTTCCAAGTTGTGGCAGTTATGAACAAAGCTTCTGTAAAGAATTCCATGCAATTTTTTTGTGGTCATAGGTTTTCTACTTTTTTTGATACATATAAAAAAGCATGATTGCTAGATATTATGCTAAGAGTGTGTTTAGTTTTGTAAGAAACTTCCAAAGTGGCTGCACATTTTTGCATTCCCGCTGGCAGTGAATGAGTTTTCCTGTTCCTCTACATCCTACCAGCTTTTGCTGTTGTCAGTGCTTTATATTTTGGTCATTTTGATAAGTATATAGTGGAAATTTATTGTCTTAATTTGCAATTTACTAATGACATGTGATGTTGGACATCTTTTCATATGTTCATTTCCCATCTGTATATCTTCTCTGATGAAATGTCGAATCAAGTCTTTTGCCCATTTTTTAAATCAGGTTGTTCATTTTCTTATTGTTGAATTTTAAAATATTTTTGTATATTTTGGATGAGACTCCTTTATTAGATATATCTTTTGCAAATGTTTTCTTCCAGTCTGTGACTTGTCCTTTCATTCTCTTGACAGTGTCTTTAGCAAAGCAGAAGTTTGTTTGCATTCAATTTTAATAAAGTCATTTTTTTCCTTTATGAATTTTGGCATTGTTACTATAGCTAAAAAGTTGTTGCCACACTTAAGGTTATCTAGGTTTTCTTCTGCATTATCTTCTGGGAGCTTATGAGTTTGTGTTTTAATATCTATGGCTATGATTCATTTTGAGTTAATTTTTATGAAACATGTAAAGTCTGTGTCTAGATTCACTTTTTGGAAATGTAGGTTCAGTTTTGACAGTCTATGTGTTGAAAAACTTATCTTTGCTTCATTGTACTGCTGTTGTTTCTTCATCAAAGATTACTTGGCTGAATTTATGTGAGCCTATCTTTGGGCTCTCTATTCTGTTGCATTGCTCTATTTTTTAGTTCTTAACATCACACTGTCATGATTACTGTAGCTTTGTAACAAATCTGGAAGTTGGATAGTGTGAGTCCTCAAACTTTGTTCTTCTCCTTTACTATTGCATTATCTTATAGGTCTTTTGTCTCTCCATTAAAACTTTAGAATTAGACTGTCAATGTCCACAAAATAACTTGCTGAGCTTTAAGATCATGCCAAATTTATAGATTAATTTGTGAAGGACTAATATCTTGATAAGATTAAGTTTTCTTATCCATCAACATGGGACATATTTCTATTTATTTAGTTATTTGTAAATTTTGTTCATCAAACTTTGTAGTTTTCTTCAGACAGATATTTACCATATTTTATTAAATGTATGCCTAAATATTTCATTTTGGGAGTACTGTTGTAAATGTATTGTGTTTGTAACTTCAAGTTCCTCTTGTTTATTGCAGTATATAGGAAGGAATTATATATATATATATATATATAATCCTTGTTTCCTGTAACCTTCCTATGGTCACTTATTTCTGGGAACATTTCCATTAATTTTTTAGGACTGTCTAAATAAACAATCATGTCATCTGCAAGCAAGGATCATTTTGCTTCTTCCTTCCATATATGTGTACGTGTTATTTTCTTGTCTTGTCTTATTGCATTACCTAGAACCTCTAGTGCTGTGTTCTAAAGGATCAATGAGAGAGAATATCCTTATCTTGTTCCTGATCTCAGTGGGAAAGCTTCTAGTTTCTCAGCATTAAGTATTATATTACCTGTAGATTTGTGGTAGGTAATTATTTATCAAGTTAGGAAAATTATCTTCTATTTCTAGTTTACCTAGGATTTTTTTGAAATTATTATTAAATAATAAAGTTATTATTAAAAAATTATTTTTATATTGAACCAGTCTTGCATACCTAGGATAAATCTCACTTGTACATGGTGTATAATTATTTTTATACATAATTGGGTTTGATTTGATAATGTATTTTTGTTGTTTTTGGATTTTTGCATGTATGTTCATAAGAGACATTGGTCTATCATTTTCTCTCCTTGCAACATATTTGTTTAGTTTGGTATTAGAATAATTCTGGTCTCATGGAAGGAGTTAGAAAGTATGACCTCTTCTATCTTATGAAAGAGATTGTAGATTTTAAAGAACTCATATCATTTATTCTTTAAATGTTTGGTAAAACTCAACAGTGAACAGACTTGAGCCTGATGACTTATATTTGGGGAGGTTATTAATTATTGATTCAGTTTATTTCAGAGATATAGGCCCATTCAAATTGTCTAATTCTTCTTGTGTGAGTTTTACCAGATTGTATCTTTCAAGAAAACAGGCCATTTCATTTAGATGATCATATATGTGGGCATAAGGGTTCTTCTTAATAATCCCTAATTTACACTCTTAATGTCCCTTGGATCTGTAGTGATGTCATATTCTCTCTTTCATTTCTGATATTAGTAATTGTGTCCTCTATATTTTATTTTTCTTAGTTAGCTTGACTAGAGCTTTACAGCTTTTATTGATCTTTTTAAGAACCAGCTTTTGGTTTCATTAATTTTCTCTATTGCTTCCCTGTTTTCAATTCCATTGATTTATGCTTAAATTTTTATCTTTTCTTGTGCTTACTTTAAATTTAATTTGTTTTTTCTACTTCCTTAAGATTAAAACTTACATTACTGATTTAGAACATGCTTCTTTTTTAGTACATGTATTTAATGCTATATATTTTTCTTTAAGGGCTCCATTTACTGCATTCCACATATTTTGGTAAGTTGTATTTTCATTCCCTTTTAGTTCCAAATATTTTCATTGCTCTTAACATTTGTTCTTTGACCCATATTTTATTTAGAACTATGTTGTTTAATATTCAAATATTTGGAAATTTTCCAGCTATTTTTCAGTTAATGATTTCCAACCTAATTCCCTCGTGATGTGAGAGCAGACTTGGTATGATTTTTATTTCTTTAGATTTGTTAAGTTGTGTTTTATATCACAGAATATGGTGTATCTTGATGAATGTTCCATGTAAGTTTAAGAAGAATGTATATTCTATGTATTTCATCTGATGAAATACTCTGTAGATATTAATTATATTCAGTATGGTGCTGTTGAGCTCTACTATGTTCTTACTGATTTTCTGCCTGCTGGATACATCCACTTCTGATAGAGAGCTATTGAAGTCTCAAACAATTATAGCAAATTCATCTATTTCTCCTTGCAGTTCTACCAGGTTTTGCCTCATATAATCTGATAATTTTATTTTCAGCACATATATATTATTAGAATAAGAAAATAAAAATGTTTACCTTCACTTATTCCATCTTTGATGGTCTTCGTTTCTCTAGGAAGACTCATGTTTCTGACCTATATTATTTTCTTTCTTTATAAATAAACTGGAAACAAATTCTCTCAATTGTTGTTTGTTCTAGGAAGTATTTCTTCTTCATGTTGACGGATAATTTCTCAGGGTACAGAATTCTACTTGGTGTTATTTTTTCTCACAAGATTTTAAATGTTTCACTCCACTCTTTTTGTGTTTGCACAGCTTCTCAGGTGACATCAAATGTAATTTTTATCTTTGCCCTCTCTATATATGTTTTCCTCTACCTTCTTTCAGAATTTTTTCTTTTTTTAAAAAAAAAATATTATTTTCTATTTTTATACCTTCTTACTTCTCTTTTTCTCAACCACCTCACCTTTATTAACATATAATA
The DNA here is from genome assembly GCF_000951045.1 of Mandrillus leucophaeus. Classification (NCBI taxonomy): domain Eukaryota; kingdom Metazoa; phylum Chordata; class Mammalia; order Primates; family Cercopithecidae; genus Mandrillus; species Mandrillus leucophaeus. The sequence continues at coordinate 100,232 of NW_012101343.1, forward strand.
AACAAATAAAAACTATATATATGAAAATGTACAACATGATGTTTTGATACATGAACACATAATGAAATTGCTAAATCGACCTAGTTAACATATCCATAACATCACTTACTAATATGGTTTGTCTGTGTGTCCCCACCCAAATCTGACCTTGAACTGGGTTCCTATAATCCCAAAGTGTCATGGGAGGGACCCAGTGGGAGGTAATTTAATAATGGGGTCTGTTATCCTCATGCTGTTCTGGTGATAGTGGGTGAGTTCTCACAAGATCTCATGGTTTTATAAGGAACTTCCCCCCTTTTGCTCAGCACATCTCCTTCCTGCTGCTATGTGAAGAAGAATGTATTTTCTTCCCCTTCTGCCATGACTGTAAGTTTTCTAAGGCCTCCTCAGCCATGTGTAACTGTGAGTCAATTAAATCTCTTTCCCTTATAAATTACCCGGTCTTTGGCAGTTATTTACAGCAGTGTAAGAACAGACTAACACAATAAATTGGTACCAGGTAGTGGAGTGCTGCTGTAAAGATACTTGAAAATGTGGAAGTGACTTTGGGACTGGGTAACAGGCAGAGGCTGAAACAGTTTGGAGGACTCAGAAGAAGACAAGAAAATGTGAGAAAGTTTCGAACTTCCTAGAGACTTGAATGGCTTGGACCAAAAAACTGATAGTGATACAGACCATGAATTCCAGGCTGAGGTGGTCTCCAATAGAGATGAGGAACTTGTTGGGAACTATAATAAAGGTGACTCTTGCTATGTTATATCAAAGAGACTGGCAGCATTTTGCCCCTGGCCTGGAGATTTGCGGAACTTTGAAATTGAGAGATGATTTAGAGTATCTACTGGAAAAAATTTCTAAGCAGTAAAGCATTCAAGAGATGACTCAGGTTCTGTTAAAAGCGTTCAGTTTTATGTATTCACAAAGATATGATTTGGAATTGGAACTTACTGTTTAAAAGAGAATCAGCATAAAAATTTCACAAAGTTTGCAGCCTGGCTATAGGCTGTAGAAAAGAAAAACCTATTTTCCCAGGAGAAGTTCAAGCCAGCTGCAGAAATTTGTATAAGTATTGAGGAGCCAAATGTTAATGTCCAAGACAATGGGAAAAATATCTCCAGGGCATGTCGGAGGCAGCCCCTACTATCACACGCCCAGAGGCCTAAGAAGATAAAATAGTTTTGTGGGCCAGGCCCAGGGCCTTGCTGCTTTGTGCAGTCTTGGGACTTGGTGCCCTGTGTCCCAGTTGTGGCCAAAAGAGGCCAACATACAGCTCAGGCTATTGCTTCACAGGGTGCAAGTCCCAAGCTTTGGCCGCTTACACATGGTGTTGGACCTGTGGGTGCACAGAAGTCAAGAATTAAGGTTTCGGAACCTCTGCCTAGATTTCTTAGGATGTTACAGAAACACCTAGATTCTCAGGCAGAGGTGTGCTGCAGTAGTGAAGCCCTCATGGACAACCTCTGCTAGGGCAATGCAGAAGGGAAATGTGGGGTTGGAGCCCCCACACAGAGTCCTCATTTGGGCACTGCCTAGTGGAGCTGTGAGAAGAGGGCCACTGTCCTCCAGACCCCAGAACGGTGGATCCACTGACAGTTTGCACCATGTTTCTGGAAAAGCTGCAGATAGTCAACACTAGCCCATGAAAGCAACCGGGAGTGGGGTATACCTGCAAATCCACAGGGACAGAGCTGCTCAAGGTCACTGGAGCCCATTATTTGCATCAGCATGCCCCAGATGTGAGACATGAAGTCAAAAGGGATCATTTTGGAACTTTAAGGTTTAACGACTAACCTATTGTATTTCAGACTTGCCTGGGGCCTGTAGCCCCTTTATTTTGGCCAATTTCTCCCATTTGGAATAGGTGTATTTACCCAATGCCTGTACCCCCGTTGTATCTAGAAGACAACTAGCTTGCTTTTGATTTTACAGGCTCACCCCCGTTGTATCTAGAAGACAACTAGCTTGCTTTTGATTTTACAGGCTCATAGGCAGAAGAGACTTACCTTGTCTCAAATGAGGCCTTGGACTTGGACTTTTGGGTTAATGGTGGAATGAGTTAAGACTTGGGGGATTGTTGGAAGGGCATGACTGTGTTTTGAAATGTGAGAAGGACATGAGATTTGGGAGGGGCCAGGGGCAGAATGATACGGTTTGGCTCCGTGTCCCCACCCAAATCTCAGCTTGAATTGTCATTCCCATAATCCCCATGTGTCATGGGAGGGACCTAATGGGAAGTAATTTAATCATGGGGCCAGTTACCCTCATGCTGCTTTCATAATAGTGAGTGAGTTCTCATGAGATCTGATGGTTTTATAAGGGTATTTTCTCTCTTTCACTCAGCACTTCTCTTTATTGCTGCTATGTGAAGAAGGACAATGTTTTCTTCCCCTTCTGCCATGACTGTAAGTTTCCTGAGCTCTCCAAATCCATGCAGAATTGTGAGTCAATTAAACTTCTTTCCTTTATAAATTGCACAGTCTCAAGCAGTTCTATATAGCAGCATGAGAATTGACTAATACATATACTTGTCTTTTTTTGTGTGGTGAGGACATTTAAATTTTAATATTTTAGCAATTTTATACTTAGTAAATACAAAACACACACTCAACTATAGTCACCCTGCTGTACACTGGATCTCCAGAGATTATTCATCCTGTTTTCCTGAAACTTTGTACCATTTAACGGGCACCTCTCCAATCACCTCTGCAACCCCTAGCCTTTGGCAACTATCACTCTACTCTCTGTTTCTGTAAATTCAACTTTTTTAGATTTCATATATAAGTAAATGCAGTATTTGTCTTTCTTGCCTGGCTTATTTCAATAAGCATCATGTTCTCTAGGTTCATGCATGCTGTTGCAATGACAGAATTTCCTTCTTTTTAAAAGTTGAATAGCAACCTATTGTGTACCATTGTGTGTGTGTGTATGTGTGTGTGTGTGTATGTGCGTACTAATTATTTTTTATTTATCTGTCAATGGACATTTAACACTTTGGGTGATTCAATATCTTGTATATTGTGAATAATGCTACAATGAACATGAAAATGTAGAAATCTCTTCAACATACTGATTTTCTTTCCTTTGGATATATGCCCAGAAGTGGGATTGCTGTATCATATGGTAGTTCCACTTGTAATATTTTGAGAAGCATCCATACAGTTTTCTACAACGACTTTACTAATTTACATCCTCACCAATGAACAGTGCAGAAAATTTCCTTTCCTCCACATCCTTGCCAACACTTATCTTTCATTATTTTTTGCTAATAGCCATTCTAACAAGTATATGGTAATATCTCATTGTAGTTTTAATTTCTATTTCCTTGATGACTTGTGACATTGAGCATTGTTTCATATACCTATTGACCATTTGGATGTCTACCTTTGAGAACTGTCTATTCAAATCCTTTGACCATTTATTAATGGAATTACTTGTTTTATCTCTGATTTTCTATGTTTGAAAATATTGCACCTAGGTATAGTTTTTTTGCATTTCTCCTGCTTGATGTTGCCTGAGTTTCCTACACTTATGATTTTGTGTCTGACATTAATTTGGGCAATTCTCAATTATACTGTTTGAAATACCTTTTCTCTTTCTTTTTCTTATCTTTCTTGTATCTCATTGTGAATGTGTTACACCTTCTGTAGTTGTCCTGCAGTTCCTAGATATTCTAATTCATTTGTTTTCAATCTTGCCTCATTATTTTAAAGAATCATGCACGTGTATGTTCATTGCTGCACTATTCACAATAGCAAAGACATGGAATCAATCTAATTGTCCTTCAATGATAGACTGGATAAAGAAAATATGGTACATATACACCATGGAATACTATGCACCCATAAAAATGAATGAGATCATGTCCTTTGCAGGGACACAGGTGGAGTTAGAAGCCATTATCCTCAGCAAACTGACATAGGAACAGAAAACCAAACACTGAATGTTCTTACTTATAAGTGGAAGCTGAATGATGAGAACACATGGACACACTGGGGAGAACAACACACACTAGGACTTGTCAGGGGTGGGATCGGGGAAGGGAAAGCATCAGGAAGATTAGCTAACAGATGCTGGGCTTAATACCTAGGTGATGGGATGATCTGTGCAGCAAACCATCATGGCACACATCTACCGATGTAACAAACCTGCGAGTCCTGCACATGTACCCCTGAACTTAAAATAAAAGATGAAGAAAAAAAAATCCCCCCAAATCTAAAAACCAATACTACTACAACTCATATGGTATTTTAGCAAGGTCACAAAATTTAAGATTTTTTTTTTTTTAGTTATCAGCAATAAACAACTGGAAGTTTAAATTTTTAAAAAGTAGTGCCATTTACAATACCAAAAAATATAAAACATATCTAAATCTAAAAAAATATTTGTAAGATCTGTACACTGCTAACTGCAAAACACCATTGAATGAAATCAGTTTTGGAAATTTCTATTGATGTAATCTCAAACTCAAATATTATTTTCTCAGTCATGTCCAGTTTACTAATAAGCTCATCAAAGACATTTTTCATTTTTGTTAGTGTTTTTGTCTGGCATTTATTTTTGGTCCTTTCTTAGTATTTCCATTTCTCTGTTTACCATAACCCTCTGTTCTTGCATGTTGTCTCCTTTACCTATTAGGACCTTAGCATATTAATCATTGTTGCTTTAATTCCTAGTCTGATATTCCAACATTCCTGTCATGTCTGCTTCTAATGCTTTCTCTGTTTGTTCCAAGGTATACCTTTTAATACGCCTTGTAATTTTCCTTCATAGCTTGACAGGATGTACTGGGTAAAAAGAACTGCTGTAAATAGGCATTTAGTCAGGTGGTTGCAAGGTGTTGGGGGAAGGGAAGAGATCTCAAGTCCTATGATTAGGTCGTAGTGAACCTATGTCTCTGGACTGTGAAATTCACAAGTGTTTCTCAGTCCTCCCTACCTCTTAGGTGGGACAACATGATGAGAGTGGGCTAGAGTTGGGTATTCCTTTTCCTCTGATCAGTTAGGCTCTGATAAAATCCTGGCATGTTAGGCTTTGGTTAAATGGCTTGTCCTGAGAGCCAGCCTTGTTAAGAAGAAAAGAGTGCTCTGGCGTATTTCAAAATGTTTCATTTCCTCTCCAGCTGCCAGAAGCACGTGGAGATTTTCTTTTAATATTTGCTATGAGAACCTGGTCAAGCTCCAGGGGGTAAAATTTACAAAAGTCTGGAGGGCTGCTAAGACTGAGTCCCTGTGGAGTTTTTAACTCTCTGACTTGTCCACACTGAGCTTCCAGCAGTTTGTTCAGGTTTTTCTACCTCATCTCTAGTTCTCATGGTGATTTCTTTAGTCACTTTGTAGAATGGTATTTTCTTATGACTGAAGACCTCTTAGCACACTAAGAGGGCCCTAATATGCTACATAAGGAAATAAAGAGTAGATGTCGATGTGTTCATATCAGCCTAACACGAAGTTTCTCTGAAAAAGAACATCCAGGAAGGTGAAATTTAATAGGCTTCCCAAAGCTATAACCAGTGTCCAGAGCATGCCAAGATGAGACAAGTAGAAGGCAGATGACTAGACACAGGGAGACCTTGTAGGAAAAAAAAAAAAAAAAAAAAAAAAAAAAAAAGCCTTGCCCACAGGTTTGTATTCACGCAAAGTTTTAATACTCTGGTCATCAACATCACAGAGGGATGCAAGTAAATACACAGGATACCATAGGGATATTTGCATTTTTATATGAATATTTTTTAATGATGTCACACAGAAATGTTAACTAATTTTATTTTTAATTAGTTGTAGGGTGTAGAAGAATTACAAGTGGTTATATTTAGAACTTATTTAGTTAAAATGGATAAACTATATTTCGAGTGAATAATATAGATAATCTCACTAAGTTCCACTCCTGGCTATACCTCTGATTTAATTAATAGGAAGCATTGTGGCATATTAATAAAAAGCAAAAGCAAAAACAAAAATAAACCCAACCTTTGCTTTTTTCCTTTATTGTGATTGTGAGCCATTCTGAGTTCTGGATAAGTGGGTAGTTGATATTAAAGGCAGGAAATTTTTATTATTCGATGCAGTAGGCTGCAGTGACATTTCTTATCATTTCAGCATAACTGTGCCAGAGGGTCTGTAAATAGTATTTGCCAAAGGCAATTTTACACATTCATAATATTCTTTGATGTCTGGGCTGGGCCCAGCTGACAGAGCCCCGGAGGCTATCTTTCTGCTTCTCTGGCAGGCTGATAAACCAGTGTAGGGGATTACGGAGAAACAAAACAAACCCAAAGAATTGAATTCAGTAATTTCTGAATTAAATTCCTCTTAAGAAAGCCAATGTCTAGCAGGCTGTGGCCATTTAATAAGTGGCTATTGAGTGAGGGGAGGACAAATCACATCAAGGTTATGGGGCGTAAATAATCTGAAACAGGAAATTTTACCTTCAGGAAACATTCTGGGCAGATGAGACATTCTCCTTCTGCACAGGAAAGAAGAGATGGGAAAAGTGAAGTCCTCATTCTCAGGAATATGAATAACATTTAATCATGCATTGACATTTATTGAACTCTTTCTTACTCTATTCCCTGGTGAAAGCACGTTTTGTATATTTAATCTTTTAATCACCACATCAGATCTCTAAGATAGGTGAGAAAACTGAGTCACAGACCGATTACCCGAGTATAAAGCTAGTTAAGCGGTGGAACATTAAAAACAAAAACAAAACCACTGAACACATTTCCTGTCATTTATCAGTAATTATCCATAAAATGATCCTGTGCTTTTCTTCCTAAAATATATGCTTTTCTGAAATTATATTAATGTATTTAGATTTTTATTTCTTCTTATATTTACGTTTATTACTTGTCTCTGTCTAGTAAAATATAAGTTTCATGACAAAAGGACTTTGTCTTATTTTCTGCTTTGCTCACCACACCAGGACTACTCCCTGGCACAGAATAGGCAGTTGCTAAATGTTTATTGAATCCATTATTTAAAGATGTAGCAATTTGTCTTGGAAAGTGTGCTTAGAGGCAAAATGGGGCTCTATCTTATACTAATCATAAAATGGTGACAGATCCAATTTAATTTCCCAAATACTGTCAAGATGTGAAACCTATATTGTACTTCAAATCAATGCCAGTGTTTTGATTTTCTTACTTTCAGAACAATCCTGGGTAGGAAAAGCACCTTGCTGGCAGGTTTTCTAACATTCTGGCAGTGTGGAATGGTGGCAAAAAAAGGTACTTTGAAGGCAGTCATGGTTTCGATTGCCAGCTCCATCATTTCTTTGTGTGGTGACTTTGGACAGGTTATGTTACGGTATGTCTTTCAGTGCTCATTTTGTGTGTGTGTATGTCATGGGAACTTCAGAAATTTCACCTTTCCCATTCTGGCAACCTAACCAAGAAGATGGTGATTTACAGTCTTCTACAAAATATCTTCTATCCCCACACTGGGTTAATATTTGAAAGCTCCCCTTTTATTGTATGACTTCCATACTAAAGTATTTAGCTTTGTATTTCATTTTCAGTGGCGTTCAGTCTCTTCAATCTGGCACCCAAGTCATTTTGACATTTTATACCTCTTAATTTATTCAAACTTGCCTCCCTCTGCTTTAGGGGAAACACTCTTCTGCCTCTATCCCCTACCTGTTTTATCCATAGCATGCACAACCTTCTGTCTTTGGCACCAACCATCTAATTCCCACCTGTCTGTTTTACCTAACACTGCTCTCAAAGACACAACCCAAATCCAGGCCCTTCATCCCTGTTGATTCCCTTAATACTCATTAGCATCTTCTCTTTGAGCCTGTGGAACCAATTTTCTTTTCCTCAGCTACCAGTTTGTAATGTTCTGCCTGCCTTTAAGTTAGTAGTGTTGAATGGATTCAATTTCTCTCGAACAAAATGTCCTGTACCAGTTGGGCGTTTTTTCCCACTAGATCTGTTCCAGAATTAGGCAGTCAATAGGTTATGGGTAAATAATACACTAATAGCTACCTATACGGCCTCATGGAATTCATTGTTTTTAAACAAAAAATAATTATTCATTGTTAGTGTGAAAGATGCTGTGAGGTGGTATCTGGATCCTTATTCAGGAATGATGAACTTCTTCCCTCAGCTACTGAGAGTGCAGTGGACAAAGTGCTATGCCCTACTGTTCCATTTCAGAAAAAGCCTCTATTGAAGACAGCCACCTTGCTCAAGATTGGGTGCCCCTTCCTGAGCTGCCAGCATCCATGATCAATTTATAGGGCTGCATTAAAGTCTGGCACCCTTGCTCCACTCAGAACTCTGGAGGGTCATGCATTCTTCCAAGTTTTTTGTAGAGTTACTTATGACCTCCATTAAGACTTTCTGGCAGCCCACGTTCTCCCTCTGTACAAACCTGCTTCTTTCCTTTCTCTTCTGCAGATAAGAATCCCAAGACCATGCTCTACAAAACCTCCTACACTCTAAACTCCTCAGTGAATCTCAGAGAGTCCAACTGGTGACATTCACTAATCACACATTTTTTTCCTCCACTCATGAGGGGAGCAGAGGATATGGATGAAATGAGAGGAGAGACAATCAAAAGTGACAACCAGCAGGAATTAGTGAACCTTATATTTGCACATCACAAAAAGTTTTTGTTGGTTTTGTTTTGCTTGTTTCTTGGATTGTCTTTGTCTAAAAGGGTATTGCTCTCCTTCTTTTTTATTCTCATTATCCCTATAAATATAAATCATTGTTGTCTTTACAAATTATAATAGAAATATATGAGAGAAAGAAAATTAAAACGTGAACTGTAGTTGAATTGCATAGTTGGAATGAATGAAATGGGGACACATTGCTGAGACTTTCCTTATTACAAAAACCGATCTCCAGCCTCAAGGAGAGCTGATTGTGTGATTTATTTTATTTAAGAATGAGTTTGGAATGTGTCAGAATGGCCTAAAAATGCTCTCTTATGTGTTTTTATAACCACAAATTTGAACACTCAAAATTTCCTGAGTGTTATTACCTTTATCTGAGACTTAAATCTGTAGTTTTTAAAAAAGTACTCCAGTAGCATGCATCATTATATTATTTGCCCTCTCTGTGAAATCACCTGTATGCAGTCACTTTAGCAGCACTGACTAATTGGTTCAGTTCTGCCAATAAATGTATTGCCAATGATGCCTCTCTTTAGTTTTATAAACATTCAAAAATATTCCCTCAAATTGGCTAGCTCCCTAGCAACTATTTTATTTGTAAAGATGAACACCTTCAGTGGTGAGAACAAGAATTTCAACCCCTCAAAAATAACAGCACAGGTTTTTTTTTTTTCTACTCGCCCTCCCCAATGAATATTAAGCCTCTCGTTTCTTGAAAAGAAAGAACAAATAAAGCAAAGATTTTTCACTTCTCAACTTCATGTTAGTGGCAGCAATGGGTCAAAAAGTGTCTTTAGGGGCAGGCTTGATGCTTGTTTTTTTTTTTTCTGAGAAAAACTGCATTAGACCAAAAAAATACCCCTGAGATTTAATTATCTTTTTATATTATTTTTTACTACAAAGCCACTTACTCTTTTATTGTGTTGCTCTGTTGGAAAAAAAAATCTTTAGTAGATGTATTTTTTTTTGTAATGGTAAAGGCAGTAAAACTTCAAAGACAGAGTGCTCTGCCTTTCTTGTCTCTGACAAAAGGGACTGAGTGCTTTGAATAGTTTCAAGGTGACATGAAGGTTTGGGACCAAAACTGGCACAGAAAAGGTTCAGGATAAGGAATTTGGGGTATCGCCCCTTCAGATGTCATGTACTCTTGCCTATAGGCCTATTTCAGTTGCTGGTAACATAAAATGTATGCATTTAGGTTATTCAAAAGAGTTCTCTTCCCTAAAAGTACAAGTTGTTTTCATAAACCTCAGATAGGAGAGGGATAAAAATGAACATCCAGAATAGGCTGATGCCAAGGACTCTGAAATGATAGGAGCCAAGGAAGACTTCTTCTTAATCTCTCATCTGTCTTTGTCTTTGCACATCTGTTGTTGCTTTAATTTTTCTTTGTCTTACCAGGTTACTTTTTCCCTTTCCTTGTGATGGGGCATGACTACCACCCAAAATAGAGTTATGGTGTGAATGTTTATGGCCCTTCAAAATTCTTATGTTGAAATTCTAGGTCAGGCATGGTGGCTCACGCCTGTAATCCCACCACTTTGGGAGGCTGAGGTGGGCAGATCACCTGAGGTCAGAAGTTCGAGACCAGCCTGGCCAACATGACAAAACCCCATCTCAACTAAGAATACAAAAATTAGCCAAGCGTGATGGCAGGTGCCTGTAATCCCAGCTACTCAGGAGGCAGAGGCAGGAGAATCAACTGAACCTGGGGGGCAGAGGTTGCAGTGAGTCAAGATCGTGCCATTGCACTCCAGCTTGGGTGACAAGAACAAAAATCCATCTCAGAAAAAGAAAAAGAAAAAGAAAAATTCTAACTCCCAAGGTGATACTATTAGGAGGCGGGGGCCTTTGACAAGTGATTGAGTCATGAGGGCAGAGCTCTGAAGACTTGGATTATTCTTCCTATAGAAAAGTTCCCAGAGAGCTGCCTTGACCCTATCACCATGTGAGGACACTCAAGGTGCCATCTGGGAAGGAGAAAGGGCCCCTCATTAGACACAAATTAATCTTGGACTTCCTACACTCCAGAATTGTGAGAAATAAACTTTGGCTGTTTAAAGTCACCCAGTTTATAGTATTTTGTTATAGCGTCCCAGAAAAAGTTAAGTAGGCTTATAACTTTAGCGCTCAGTTGGACTGACACTCTTATATTTTCTCAATTTTAAATTTCCAGGAAAGACTTCTGATTAATCTATTCTGGAGTGTCTATTGCCTTTCGATTGTCTATAAATTAGGTCCAGGAGTGAAAGTTAAGCTGAAATATGATGGCAACTCCCATTTCAATTCTGTGGCTAAGGCAAAGAAGAAATATAAAGAAAAATAATCAGGACAATTATCTGAAAAGTAGGGGGTGGAAAGCAGGAAGGCAGAGATAAAGCCATAAGTATCCATATTACAATTTGTGTCACGATTGTGAACTATTAGTCTGAAAAACAAGAAGCGCATAGGAAGGAATATCTTAGGCATAAGACTCAATAGTTAATTTCTTATGTCAACCAATGTATGTTTGAATGTGGCATTAGCCTATCTGGAAGAATATCTAGAGATTTATTTAACTGTTAATTAATCAATTCCACCTTTCCTCTGTTTATTCACTCATTCGCCCATTCATCTGTTCATTCATTCTAAAGTCTTATTTATTTATTTATTTATTTGATACAGAATTAGAAGCAGATAGGAGCATGGAAGCAAGAAATGTATCCAGGGTAAATCTCAAGGTTAGTGAATGTGTTGGGGAGAGTATGCTAATTGCTAACACACACACACACACACACACACACACACACACACACACACACACACACTCTACAATGGTTTAAAATAAAAATCTCTTTATTCTTATCTATTAGAATCCTATTTAGATTGGGCATAGGAAAGAGCTTGATTTCACACAGATACTGAATAACTTGGGTTTTTTTCTATCAAATGATTCCTGCCATTCCTTAGACCCCAGTGCCATTCCTTACACCCCAGAGCATTTTGCGGGATCCTCTGCATCTGGCCATCTGATGAATGATGAAAGAGAATGAAAGGATCTCATGACAAGTTTTAAAGCCAGGGTCTAAGATGGCATGCTTCACCTCTTCCCACATTCCATGGCTCAGTACTCTGTAACACAGAAGCACCTAAGCTTGCTCGGAGGTAATGGTATAAAATCTACTCAGACACTCACTCAGAAAGTAAAAAAGAGGAGTGCTGCCCTCAGACCCTGAGCAAGAGAAGCCCCTGCTCTGGACCTATTCTTTTAGACAGATACTTTCAGGATTTCTTTCAGATATACCACCCCCAACAGGAAATGAGAAAATAAGGTCAAAATCCAGGGATGCCTTGGATACTGACATTTTCTGGAAAAAAAAAAATGTTATTGTGATTATTTCCAGGTGCAGCTTGGTGGTCATCCATAGGTTCATCTTCCAAAAAGGTTCAAGGTACCTCCTGTATATAAATTGCTAAGTCCCAGTAGTGTCCAAGGGCTGAATGTTTGTGAAGAATTGGCACAAAACTTGCATGAGTAGGCTGGATGTGTATGATGTAACTCATAGTGCAAGATGGAACTGGAAGTGGAGTGACAAGAGAAAGGCCACGCTAGAGTAGGGGCCCTGGGCTCAGCTCTTCCCCTGCTGCCATTTTCTAGCATGAACTCCAAGGAGCCCAAGCAATCTAAATTTAAATGAGCTTTTCCATGTTGTTATGAATGTATTTGACAATGTGGAAAGCTGGAATATATTTTATTTAGCAGGTTGCCAGCTTGATTCACAACTCTTAAACATTGAGATGCATTGTAGGTGGCCACCCATGGGTACCCTTCGCCTGGGCCCTCAAAATATTGGGGAAGCTCCTTGTGTTGAGCTCTAGCAGTGTCTGCCACTATGGACTGTGGCAGGTTATGCTTCACCTTGCATGCTTCTAAAAGGAGGGGGAAACTTAAAATAGCTACTTTCTATTAGACAAAATACAAATTTAATTGCTATGTTTCATCAAGCCTGATTCAATGGACCTCATTGGCTTATATTACCCTAAGCACTAATAAACTCTAAAAAGCAACTAATTAAAACCTCTGGTTTCATTTAATAATAAATACCTTTTATGAACTCTTAGGACATGCTGGACACTATGCTAACAAATTACATCATTCTATTTAATTTTAACAACCATATTAACTGTTACTCCCATTTGACACATCAGAAAACATAAGCTGAGGAAAGAAGTGGCAAATCTAGAATTGGTATGTAGGGTTATCGTAATCAAAAGTTTGCATTCTTTTCAACAATGGTGCTCCACTGTCTTAGGCTGGAATGGATCTCAGATAGCAGGAAGTCCAATGCTCTTTGTGCCCATTTTGTTTCCTGAATTATCTCATTTATAGTCCTGCCTGACAAGTGGTTGACCTGCCTATGTATGGATACTTCCAGTGACAAGCTCTTTATATATTCATACATTAGGAAAGTTAGCATATTATAGCAGCAATTTTAAGTTATGAAATGTGATGCATTTATGTGTATGTATCTTAGCTGGATTATTTGCTAAATATCTGAATAGCTAGTGTTACTGGGTCATGCACTTGAAAATCAAGTTGGGAAAAATAACCGTATTCAAAATGTAAAGATTCCAATTTGCTGAGTTGTCTGTGTTTATTCATTTTTTGTGTGAAAATGAAGGGATTAGGGAAATAGTTGAGAAGAGTGTGGAGAATTATTTTTTTTTCTGACATGTGGCCTCAAATCAATCCTCCATGGAGATGTGTGTGTGTGTGTGTGTGTGTGTGTGTGTGTGTGTGCCTGCATACTACAATAAATAGCACAATCCTCTAATTTATTATCCAGAATGAAAAACTCCTGAGAATAAAAGTGGTTTTTATTGATAATTATGCATAAACTGAAATAGTCCGAGACAAATGGGGACCATATTCAACTTTGTCACAAATAAAAACAAATGTATATATTTTTGACCAGGATGCATATTTACATGACATTCAAAGAAAGGCAAAACATACCAACAGAACACAGATTAGTAACTGCAGGAGGCTGAAGCTGAATGACTGGAGCACAAGGGAATTTTTGAAGATGACGAAATTGTTCTATACCTTGATTATGATGTATGCTACATGACTGTATGTATTTGTCAGAGCTCCCAGAACTTTGCACCAAAAAGTGGATTTTACTGTATGTAAATTATCTCTCTCTCTTTTTTTAAGTATTATGGCTAGGAGACCCTGGTGGAAACCTGAATTTAGAAGGAGTCATTTCTTTTCACTTTTGATTATGAAGGAAAAATAAAAGAAGCATCTACCCTCTTAAGTAAAGAAAAGAAACAGAAAGCAGCCATTAGATTCACTTCATGACAAAGTTAAAGAAATGGTACCAATGTAGAATCATCCCAAATGAGTACAATCTAAAAAACTAGGGGCATTTCCTTCCCCTGTTGGCACACATTGCATAGCAGCTAGCAAACACTTTGGACAAGAGAATCACTGGTGTTCTGCTTGGGGAAGCAGCAGAAATGAAGAAGTGCTCAGCAAGGAGTGACTTAGGTTCTGACAGAGGGTTGGTCCCTTGTAGGTGAATGCAGGAAACCAGGGACTAAATGGCAGGGGAGGTAGTGCTCAATAAACTACTCTGACAAAGAAGTTTTGTTCATGAAAACACTTGAGACATCCCCTGAGTAGTATCATGAATATTTGGGGAAATTGTTTTTACAGATGACTAAGTAAGTGGGAACCAGAGATAATTAAACATGAGTTATTCATATTAATGTGACTGCATTGATACCATGGATGGTTGAGGTCCGCAAAGCTTGAGTTATGTAAAACTTAAAGTATACTATCTAAGAGCATCTTAATTGCCTTGTAGGACATCTTCTTGACAGTTCATGTCATTTTCATGTTAGCAATATCACTACTCTGCAGGTCGTTAAAAAATACCTGCATTTAATTAACATTAGCTCAATTTTGGTCTATGATTGCTTTATTCTAATTCTTGTCCTAATTATCTGTTTCAAAAGATGTATGTATTTAATTTTCCCCAGGTAAACTGAGATCTCCATGACTCATTATACTTCTGAAATTCAAGGATCCTAAACTTAAATTTGTATTTAAAAGCCCTGATGAAATCGGCACAATTATTGATATTAGCAGAAGGCGATGCACATAGTATTCAGAAGGGCCTCAAATCTTGGCCCTATGCCTAACCATGAGAACTTAAATACAATCACCACATGTCTAAAAAAGGAGAGAATTCATGGTACTTTCTCATGGGTATAGTCTTGTTGTGGGGAAAAAATGTAGAGACAAAATGAGAAATCTCTTTATAGCTCTTATACCAGCATGTAACACATAGTAAGCATTCATTAAATGTCAACTGTATGGCGCAAAGCCTGAAATAAAGTTTCAATGTTACATACTGCCTTGACATCTGACACTGAGAGTCTCTCAAATGGCCTAACTGCAAGCTCTTCTCCTTGACTCTATTCCTGCAGATAAGGTTCCCTTACCAAACAACTTTCTTTATCACAGAGACCATGTGTAGTCTCTTTATCAATATAGATCATGTATAGACCATGTACAGTGGCTGCTTATCGCTGAGTAGTGGGTTTCTCACTGCAGAACGATTCAAATAAGTCAGTCACATCCTCTCATGGGAAGCAGGGCTCATCTCATCCCCTTGTTACTGTAAAGTCTGCCTCCCACAGCCCCTGATTGTTTTCTCTGTTCCTGAGTGTAACTCCCTGTGTGTGGCCTTGTACGGCATATGGTGTCCAGCTCTCCTGGGCTGTGAGTTTAAAAGACTAACAAACTGTTCTCAATCTCATCAGTGTTGGGCGTCAGGTGTACAGCCCTCTCTCTAACAGGGCAAAAAGGAGGCAATCAAGCAAGCTGTTTCTAAATACAACTGAAAGTAGTAATAATGTTAAGTAATAATACTGTCCCTAGCCGTGTGACTTCTCTAAAACCTTAATTGAGAAAAATAAGTACCTACACAGACTGCAGCACTGAGACTGATTAATAAAACTTCTTTGGTTTTTATGCCTCAAAACGTCACAATGCTATGATTTTTATTCTCACCCAGGAGATGAACAAAACACTGTGGTTTACAGAAAACTATTTGTAGCACAGAAACAAGTTAGCAGATTCACTGAAGGATTTGTTACAGTCCTGAAGACTGTTGGAGGGAGCCTGGCATAGAATTGTAGACCTCTCCCTAAATCTTGAAGACTTAGGGGTATATGTGGGGAAGTGAGTATGTATATATAAGATACATAGGGATTGTTGCACATCTACTACTGAAACCAAGCTTATGAGCTACTGAGTGGAGATTGAAATGGCAATAGCTGAAGAAGTCAAGGAAAATGAGAGAGAGAGTTGTTCTCCAATGACTATATATGCAACCCACATATGACCAGGCCACACCTGCTACGAATGCTAACGATGCCATACAATAAAACACATAAATCATGACATGACCCCTATATGATTAACTGAAGTTAATGACATGACCCCTATTTGGTCAACTCAAGTCCACCAAAAAATCCCCAATGAATTGGCTTGAGGGTCTCCTGGGGCACTCCTACGTTGTTACCCTTGTCTGATATCATTGCCTAACTTTGCTTGGCCATTTTGTATCTCATTGCTGCCACTCCTACTGTTGTTATCTATTATCTCATTTATGTTCATTCCCAAGTTACTAACCTCTGATGTTTCCAACTTTTAATTGCATGATGCTGAAGTAGCCTACATTCGCTGCAGTTTTCCTCTTATGGAGTCACCCTAACTACTGCAGAAAAATGAGGGTTTCTTTCCTCTTCCTCACCTTTCGCTTATGCCCATTATACAAACAGCACTTTCACCTTCTCTCTCAGACCCCTCTGACCACAGGCCTGGTCATCACTGCCCCTTGCCCTTTACTGTTTCTTCCTTTTAGGCAAGAATTGACCATCGCTCTCTTCTCACATTGACAAAAGCATCCCAAGGTAACCAAGTTCTAAATGTCTATCCATTCATTTTACTAGATATACACAGATAGGTCTGAAATTTCAGTTAGTTTCAGGCCAGGATCTCTAATATGTAAGATCTGAGAAGAGGCAGAGGGCTCTGCAGCCAGTGTGTTCATTCCCTCACTCATTCAGGGTCTCAGTAAACATATACCGAGCCTCTTCTTTGTAAGAAGCACTGTGTTAGGCATAGGATCATGGTGGCAAAAAAAAAGGCCTGATACTTACCTATATGTGATTTGCAGTCTAGGGTAGTTGTTCTTTGAATAGCTGCCTCAGGATAAGGTAAAGCACTTGTCAAAAATGTAGAAATCTGGACCCACATTTGCTCCCTGAATCAAAATCTCTCTAGCAGCACTAAGTGGGAAAGTTGGGTTCTTATATTGAAGAAAAAAGACTAAGTTAGAAAGCACCAGAGTTAGAATCATTACTGAAATGCTTGGCCAGAAAAGTCAATTCAATGAGAGTCAATAGCAGACATGGGGGGTACCTGAAGAGGAGATTTGAATCAGCCAAGCATTTGAGTCATAGACAAATAATGGATGGGGCAGTTCCAAAATTTCCCAACAGTCCTTTCGGAGATATGGTCTGATCTCAAAGTGGAACAGGTATTGTAGGCTGGACTGTTTTATTCAGATTGCATAGTACCTGCATCTTAAGGAAAGGGCATTGGGAAGGTGACTTGAGATCAGATCTGTCAAAGCACAGAGCACCAGTCCACTGAAGGCTGCAGTGATTCTAATAGTCCCTCTAAGATGGAAAGTCTACAGCTTTCTGACTAGGCCCTCGGAAGGAGTAGGGGCCCTAGGGAATATATTCTAAGAGCCATGACTGATGCTTCTCCCTTCACCAGCTTGAAGCCCTGGGTGCCTCTCAGACAAGACATCTGACTGATCTTTCTATCACTCTTTAATAGTTAATTCCCAACTTGTCAGTTAAAAGATTTCAGCAACTCCCTCAGGCCAGATAAATCCAAGTAAGTTTAAATTAGATGCCTCAGCAACATCAGTCATTCAAAAAGCTTCCAGAGAGAGCAAGTCACACCATCTCCCTCATTATAGACAGAGGGTCTTGAATGAAACTCCTTATTGGGCTTTCTCCATAGCTCTTGGGAAGAATTGGATACATTTGTATTACACCTCAGTTGGACTTTTTTTTACAGGCCTTAGGAAGGATACATGTTACATTTGCATGAAACCTCAACATTTCTCAACACTGCTGAAAAATTCTATTTTTAGCAGAATGCTGCTAGCAATGCAAAAATCTGATCACTTTCCTCCGCGCTAAAACACATTCAAGGACTCTCACCACCTACTGAATTGTGCCTTGCCTTCTTTTGCTAGAGTAGAGTCTACTACAATCTAGCCAGACACATGTTTTTCAGTATCGCCTCCACTTCATAACCCAAGCACTTTCATACCTCCAGCCAAACAGTTCCGTGTATTCTTTTCCAGGACAGACTTTCCTGAATATTGCTCCATACCTGGGCTCACATCTGCCTTTCTATGGAGAATGCCTTCTGTGCTTCCAACTGTGCTTACTGAAATTTTGCCCATCCTTCAGAACTCTTTTCAAATACTACCTTTTCACTTATGCCTTTTCTCACACCAAATACGGATAAAATATCTCCAGTCTATGAAGTCTCTTAAGACCCTGCACTTCCAATATCTAACCATAGGTATAGAAAATTCCAATTTGGCAAAGCCTTCCAGCTTGGTCCCAATCATAGTCATCCTGTATTGGTCATCTATGTCTAGATCAATGTCTGATGCATAAAAGCTTCTCAGTAATACTCATCACATTTTGTTGAATGTGATTTATTTTCACTTCTCTCTTTTTGTGACCCTCATCCCCTTTTCTGTCTCTTTTGTCTGTTTTTTATGCTGATGATCAAGCCCCCATTGGGGGTCAGTAAGCAATGTCATCTTCGAACAAATTCCAAACCTTACTGTAGACTTCGGGTGAATAAAGTTTGCTTTTAGCTTGTGGGATTAAAGAATGTTTGTAAAGCACTTTGGAAGGGAAAAATCTCCAGGCACATATTAATTGCTATTATTAATTATTTACATTCATGTGAAATGTCTTAGAGAACTAACAGCAACCAGAAATCCTGTGTGGCACACTCAGAAACTTGGCGAGTAGAAACTGGTATGGAAATTTTTAAATGGCAAAGTCTACTTTGGTTCTGAGGTTAACCTTAAGGATAATGATTTTTCATTGTAGAACTCTGGCCAAAGTGGCAGTGACATCTGCTTTGGCGAAGAGAAACAAATTATATTAAAAAGTTCATATCTTGGTTTAATTTTGGCTTGCTTTCAAAAATATTAGAGCAATTAATTTAGATTTATGTTAGTGGTTTATCTTTTTCCATGCTCACCACCTTTTCATGCTTAATGAACACTTTTCTCTTTCTAAAGCCAATTAAAAAATTCATGATCATAAATGTATGATGATAAAAATCTTACCTCTATCTTGAGAACTTTTTGTAGCTCGCCTCAGGAGGACATTTTTTGAAATTGTGCAACTAATGTCGATTTGAAAACTGCATAGCCTCCTGTGTCTTCCTGTGGAATCAGTGCTGAAACAGGGGTTGAAAGCTTTTATTTATCTCTGAGAAGGCAGTTAATCAGTAGGCATCCAGATAAAAGAAATGCGACTGAAGGAAATCATGAAAACGTGCTTTAAGGTCCTTCAATATTTCTAACTCAAACAATTTAAGCAGTTGAAAACACAACAATAATCTTTCTCAAAATATGATAATTTCTGCCAGCATCTATTTCCCAGAAACTTAAGAGCAAAAACGAATGAAAACATATTACTTTGAAGACAACCAGAATCCAAAACATAGAATTATAACAAAATTCCATTTTATTACTTTTCTAAATACACATGGTTGTATGTATTGCTTGTATACAAAATATTTCTGATTCGAGATTCCAAGGGACCTGGCAAATAAATAGATAACAGTCAGCTACAATTAGGGCATTTTTGGGTAGCAAATGTCTCCTAAATGCTAGATAATTGTTTATCCTTTCAAGCAGAAATTTCTTGTCTCCAATTTTATGTGTGTATGTATGTATGTATGTATTTATTTATTTATTTATTATTATTATACTTTAAGTTCTAGGGTACATGTGGATAACGTGCAGGTGTGTTACATATGTATACTTGTGCCATGTTGGTGTGCTGCACTCATCAACTCGTCAGCACCCATCAACTCGTCATTTACATCAGGTGTAACTCCCAATGCAATCTCTCCCCCTTACCCCCTCCCTTTTAAGAGTGTCCTTTGTAGGGACATGGAAGCAGCTGGAAACCATCATTCCCAGCAAACTATCGTAAGAAGAGAAAACCAAACACCGCATGTTCTCACTCATAGGTGGGAACTGAACAATGAGATCACTTGGACTCGGGAAGGGGAACATCACACACCGGGGCCTATTATGAAGAGGGGATGGGGGGACGGATTGCATTGGGAGTTATACCTGATGTAAATTATGAGTTGTTGGGTGCTGATGAGTTGAGGGGTGCAGTACACCAACATGGCACAAGTATACATATGTAACAAACCTGCACGTTATGCACATGTACCCTAGAACTTAAAGTATAATAATTAAAAAAAAAGAAAAAAAAAGAAAAAAGTGAAAGATAATAAATAATTATTATTTAAAGAAAAAAAGATAATATCAATTATTACAGTGTATATTGTACTTAAAGTGCAAAAGTAAATTTCAGATCAGGGCCAATCCAATCAAATCCATTTTACACTTAGAAAGCTCAATCTAAACTGATTCATACGCTAAAACTTATTTACCTTAATTCATTAATTTATTTAGCAAACATACTCCAAGTGCTAAGTACTCAGTTTGAGAAAACAAAGACCGTATTATATTCTGCTGTCAAGAAGCTCAGCCTGTAACCTTAAACCTAATCTTAACCCTACCTATATCTTATCCCTATCATACATAAACTATAAATCACAATTCTTCATGATAGGGTCTATGGTGGAAGGAAGAACAGGATTCAAAGTGGCCCAAAGGAAGAAATGACCGAAGAAAACGAATGGATTTTGTTCACTGAAACAATAAACTTCAAACCAAAGTAAGCCAGCATCAGAGATGGTCAGAAAAATTCCCTGGGATACTAGAGGAAAACAGAAAACAGCTATACACATTTATTCTTATCTTGTATTATTTATTTTTGTCTGTGTGTGATTTATAGCACACACATTATACATAATACAGAGATACACAGTTTTTAATTAATTAATAGACTCCTGGGAGTGATTGCTCTTTATTTTTAACTTATGGTGTGCACAACAAAAAAGTCACAGACTATTGCTGGGTGCAGTGGCTCACACCTGTAATCCCAGCACTTTGGGAGGCCAAGGTGAGCAGATCACCTGAGGTCAGGAGTTAGAGACCAGCCTGGCCAACACGGTGAAACCTTGTCTCTACTAAAAACACAAAAATTAGCCGAGCATGGTGACAAGTGCCTGTAATTCCAGCTACTTGGGAGGTTGAGGCAGGAGAATCACTTGAACCCAAGAGGCAGAGGTTGCAATGAGCTGAGACAGGGCTATTGTACACCAGTCTGGGCAACAAGAGTGGAACTCCATCTCAAAAAAAAAAAATCATAGATCACTTATCTTGGAATCATCAAGCAACTGATTGGTTTTAAGATGGTAATAACATAGACTTTTCTATTTTAGGAAGATGAGTTGGTGACAATGTGAAGGGTAAATGGAGTGGAGTGAACACTGGCAAACATAAAAGTGAAGGATGATGCATTTCTGAATGAAAGTAAGCAAAGTGAAAATGAAGACTAGAGGACTTGGTTGAGACATGTCAAGGGAGGATGAATCAACAGGACTCAGCATAGTGTGGACTATAAGGGGAAAGGGCACTTAGAAGAGGCTACCTCTCAGATTCTAGGTTTGGTGACAACATTAATGGCACATCATTAATTGGGATATCTAACACAAGAAAGGATTGGGCTAATTTGGAATAAGAGGAAGCCTGAGTTCAGTCTGGCATTTGAGTTGTAGATGGGGGAGGCATCTGTCTAAGTAGAGATGTTCAGGTAGCAGTTGAATAATTAGCTCTTTTACTGAAGAAGGACCAGATGGTGATTCAGATTTATGAGTGCTTTTAAACATAGATGGTAGTGGAGTTGTTTATCTTTTAAATGAGGAGGCCAAATTTAGATTTCTTGGAAGCACTTAAAACCTTGTGCATAGACAGAATAAATAGTTGTTTCCATAGTCTCATTTCTTAGTGCTAGAAAATTCTTCCTGAAACAAATTATTTGTTACATAGGACTTTATTTGCAGCCCCAAAGATGGGATTCTTGGAGTACATACAATGAATAGAATGAACAAGACTGTTCTAATATTACAATGGCTGCAGAGATCAAAACAGGGACATTAAGCTAAATAAAAGAGTCCAAGAATGGAAAGACCAATACTGCATGATCCCACTTACATGTGGAATCTAAAACTGTTGAATTCATAGAAGTAGGAGTAGAATAGTGGTTACTAGAGACTGAGGATGGAGGTGGGAAAGTGATGGAATGGGAAGTGACTGGTCAAAGTGTACAACATTTCAGCTAGACTGGAAGAGTAAGTTTTGAGACAGATTCCACAGTAGGGTGACTTTAGTCAAAAATAACATATTGTATATTTTAAAATAAGAGAGTACATTTCAAATGTATCACTACAAAAAATGTCCATGTAAGAGAAGTGATTGATGTGTTTAGCTTGATTAGCTTGATATAAGCACTCCACATTGTATATGTATAACAAAATATCACATTGTACTACATAAATTACAACTATTATTTATCAATTTAAAATAATATTTTTAAATAGGGCCAAATACAATCACAGAAAGGCAGAATAGAGCCAAGGGCAGGATGGCATTATAAAAAGCCTGAATTAAACTGGGGTCATAATAAAAATTTAGGGCCAAGACATGTAAGAGTTACATGTAAACGATGAGAAAAGGGACACACTTTGAACATAACCAAATGTCTTATTTCACTGCCTCTACTGCCCACATTTTGCAGATGGCCTGCTATAGGTGGATTTTAAGTACTGTCAGTATAATAAAAGTTGTAAGTGTCACATGCAGAAGATAAAGATACAACACAAAATAGGCAGCCAATTTGCTCTGGTAATTATTAATTGATGGTCAATGGATTTTGACTGGTAGGGTCAGGTCTCTTGGATTTTCTCCTTCTTGTTATTAAAAAGTAAATTAAGTGCATATTACAGCAAATTCCAACTGCTTCCTTTTTAAAATGTTGAACAGTTAGGCTCTCATGTCTAATCACTATGAAAAGATGTATACAGTACCTCTTGGACCTGTGTGTGTGTGTGTGTGTGTGTGTGTGTGTGTGTGAATTTATGTGATGTTAATTCATATGTCAATATTATGACTATGAATATACATTTATCTTCTATTTTTCAAAAATATGAGATTTTAAAAACTTGTACTACCATGTAGGTTTTATTCATGAAATATTTTTAATTTTTGTAACCCTTTCTCATTTTTAATTACTTTATAATATTCTATATTATAGAGTTACTATAATTTAATGCTAATGCAGTGGGAATTTATAGATCTCCATTCTTTAACTGTTATAAACAATATTTCAGTGATTCAGGGGGTATTTTAAAATTACAACTCCCTAGGAAACTATGTCTACTATATAAAAACTACTTATTTAAACTTATAAATGTCAACATAAAATATAGTATGAGAAGAAAGCACACACTAACATCATCTGAGAGAATAGCAGAAGTTCAGACAGAAGTATCTGAACAATTTAGATTGTATACATACCTGCACGTATATACACTGATGCATGTATGTATGTATAAAATTTACATGTGTTTTTATGTCTGTAGGGGTGAGTGTGTCTATGTTCCAATAATTGGATTTGTATTAGTTAAATGCAAGGATGAGTGTGTAATATGACTACTAAATTTTATCTCCCTAGAACTCAGTTCTAAACTCAGATGAAATTTAGTAGTTGGGTGTAAGGTATACTAACATTGTCTGAATGATATCTGAACCCAAGAAACCTCAATTTGGAAAACGTTTTATGCTATTCAGGTGTCTTCTTTGTTGCCATTGGCAACCTAAAATACTGCCTTAAATTAAATAAACTATAAACTTTAGTAATAGTTTTCAGTTAGACCTACATTCTGATACTCAAATGATGTTGTCATGCTCTCATTTTCTCTCAGTTTTCTTCTGGGGATATTTTTCACTTCTGGTATATAGAGTCTGATACATGATGGGTGTCTGCAGATATTATTTGAAAGGATGAGGGATGATGAACTGCATTCTCAAAACTACAGAAGAATATTTCTTCTTCCATGTTTGCCAATAATCTGAGCAAAAGTCCCATTATTAGGTACCATTGACCTGGTATGACTCACTTGTTTATCATTGCACCAACATTGTGAATAGAGGATGAAACGCACAGATGGCAGGTATGTCTCTGAGACATGATACAGAGAAGGATGCAATTTGATAAATGTGTTTTAAAACACAGATTTTGTGTCCGATGGTCTGAAAGATATTTTTGGGGATCTGCAGATGTGTATGATATCTTCTCCATCTTCAAAGAATCTACCACCTGGTAAAAAATCATTATCTGTAACACTCAGATATGCATGGGTTAAATTTGATAGTATCCACTTCTTTACTCTAGGGATTTAAAAAATCTTTTACTTGGTATGCCTCATGAAATCTTCAAGCGAAACTTCGTAACTCTGTGAAAATCATGTGTCGAATTATTATTATTAAAATAAGACGTTTGGTATTCAATAATTTAAGTAGTTCTTTTTATACATAGTTTATATATTTTGTTTTTTATTGTAATCATTACTACATTTCTGTAAACAGACTTTTCCAAAGAAAAGTTCTCCTGAAAGTCTAATATTGTTTATTTTGTCCAGTAGAAAATACATATTTTAAAAAGTTTGTTCTTTGGAGAATGTAAAAATAACATTGCGATGAGATATTTGAGTCAAAGCTGTCATCACGTACAGAGAGCCACGTTGTAGTTTCTTCTTCATAGTGATGCCATATGTTCTGACTTTACTGAGAGTTACAAGTTATAACTCTCAAGATCGAGGCCAAATGCATGCAATTATTTGGAAAGCCAAGTGGAACTTTGTTGCTTATCCTATCAACTTTTCCATCATCTAAGGTCTTGGCTTAGAATGTTCTAGTGATAACATAAGAAAAATGTAGCAAGAACATAGCATGGTCTGTCTTTCTCTGGAAGGAATTGAGAGAAATGTTGCTTTGTCTATCATCAGACCTTCTGTACTGAGAGGACTGAAGCTTATAAATTGATCCATATAAAATTACCCATATTTAGGCCAAAATTATCAACTGTCAACCTATGATTCAACCTAATATGAAGGCAAATAATCTATATATCTAAATTTATATAGGCAAATAAAAAGCTATCAAATTACATGAATATAGAGGACACAGTAAAAATAGATGTAACTTTTAAAATTCCGTGTTGTTTATTCTCATGTTTAGCTTAACCAATCCTCTCTTCATTGATAGTACTAGGCAAACTTTAGCTCAAACACAGCTGAAGTATCACAAACATTTAATTAGTGTGACCCAAATTAATGAGATTGAGGTTCTGCTACATTGCCTGCTTAAACTCACGCACATTGACTTTTTGTGGAAGGGGAGTCACAAGCAAGGATTTCGTCATCTCCAGCCAGTTACTCCAAATTCAAATAATACTGACTTTACATCTCATCACAAGAAATTGACATAATTAAGCACTCTTCAAAGAAAAATAGACTCTGATGTCTCCAATGCTATTAAATATTTATTGTGCACATCATCACAGTAAATTTCCTGACAGAGAGTGATTCTACCAAAGTAGATCAAATGAAAACATCACATTGCCTTGTTGCAAGTGTATCCACCTCTATACATTATTAAACAACATATATCTATATCATAAAATATAAATGTAGTAGCTGCATACTGTGGAGGCTGAGGAATCTATGAAAGAAAGTATGTTTAGAGTATGTTTCCCAATACTCCCAATTCTCAGCTCAGATGAGAAGCTTAGTATGCTTATTTCTGCCAGCAGATTCCTTCCTGCTGCATGTAATTAGATGTAAGAAGAAATTAATAATAATTAAATTACGGATAATCCTCTTGTGGAAAAATTTTACATCAGAGTAACAAAAAAGGGTACTGAATTAGAAAATCAACCCAGTTGCAGAGTCCCCGAATAGGCTTCTTCTAAAAGTAAAATCAACTTTTTTCTCAAAGGAGAGAAAAAAGTCTAGTCAATAGTATCTCATGGCTATTTTTATCTTATGATCTAGCTGTCCAGAAAAAAACATATTCATCAGGAAGACTGAGCAAACCAGAATTAAAAACCCATCTTTTGCTCAAGTAGGATTAACTTTTAACCTTTGAGTGTCTCTCGGTTCCAGATGAGAGAAGAGATGTACCAGACATTTTGCAAAATTATTTGGTTTAAAAGTAAAATAACAATGATAGGATGGAATACCCAAGACTTTTAGTGAAAAATAAGAAGAGAGGTTGCAGTTAGCTGGCTTGAACTACTCAAAACTGCATATTCCAATTATTCAGCTATTCAGCTGAAGATAAATATCAGTGCAACCATTCTCAAAATAATCTCATACCCAGTTATAAAGTTAGCAGGCCATTGCCATGATAATTGAAAAATAATTTCTTCAGAGCAGCACCAGAAAATACAAATATTTATGTATTTTCTATACATATATACACACACCCACATATATATAGTGTGTATATATATACACATATATATGTAAAAATTGAATATATGTATTCAATTGAATGTATATATATCTTATATATGTAAGAATTAAAAATATATAAATATTTATATCACTGTTGTCATGGAATGCCCATACTGCCCAAAGTAATTTATAGATTCAATGCTATTCCCATCAAACTACCATTGACTTTCTTCACAGAATTCAAAAAAACTACTTTAAATTTCATATGGAATCAAAGAAGACCCTATAGAGCCAAGACAATCCTAAGCAAAAAGAACAAGGCTGGAGGCACCACACTACCTGATTTCAAACTATACTACAAGGCTACAGTAACCAAAACAGCATGGTACTGGTACAAAAACAGACATATAGACCAATGGAACAGAACAGAGACCTCAGAAATAACACCACACATCAACAATCATCTGATCTTTCACAAGCCTGACAAAAGCAAACAATGGGGAAAGGACTCTCTATTTAATAAATAGTGCTGGGAAAATTGACTAGCCATGTGCAGAAAAGTGAAGCTGAATCCCTTCCTTACATGTTATACAAAACTTAACTCAAGATGGATTAGAGACTTAAATGTAATTATTAATAAATTAATAAAGATATATTAATTAATATGTCTTTATCAACATGTCATCAGCACTGAGTATTGTTTTTTTAAAAAAGTATTTGCTTAAGATAGATAGACAGATAGATAGCGAGAGAGAGAGAGAAAGACACAGACTTTAAAAAGTAGTTTCAGGCATTTTTCCTTTCTCTGTTTTCTATTATCACATTATATTACAATTTAATTGTTTTAAAGCTTATGGGATAATTTTATTATTTATATTATACATCAAACACTTCTGATTTAGAACTATTTTTGCATTCAGTCTTCTACCCAAAGTCACCTAGGTTATTAATGATAAACTGCATATTGAGTGTTTCACTGCTCTTAAAAAATTTTCATGCTATGACTTGTGGCTTTCAAATTTTGATGTGCATTATTTTTTCTTGCTTTCTTAAAAAATAACAAATACATTGATCATTTCTTCTTTGATATGTACTGTTCTAAGTACCTTTTATGAATTATCTACTTTAATACACATGGTTTCTTTATTATTAAACCTATTTTGGACATGAAGACATCGAGGAACTATAGAGTTGATGGAGTAATCTGTACTACAAAGTCAGGCTATCTCTAAATCCTATGTATATAACCCAAATACTGCATTATTTCTTTCCTGTAATACATTCATTTTTTTTTTCCTCAGGACTTTTTGCAATTATCGGACATGTAAAATAACAGATGACGAATTTTTCTTACCTTTGCAAAGAAGTAGAAAGAAACTTACTTGGGTTTACATTTCTTAAATCAAAACTTTTTCCCCCTCAAAAGATAGTGATTTTAAAATAGTGCACTTCTTGTCAAAACAAGCATTTAACATAAAATAATGTATTTCATGGACAAATAAGGTAGGATATTAATCAGATTGTTGGTTTGGTTTTGTTTTATTTGGGAATCAGCAAACTTTTCCATAAATGGCCAGAGAGTAAATATTTTTGGCTTTTCAAAGTATGCAGATTGTTGCAACTTCTTTACCTCTGTTGTTGTAGTGTGAAAGCAATCATAGGCAAGTACATAAATAACTAAGTATGATTGTGTTCTAATAAAGCTGTGTTTACAGAAACAGGCAGTGGGCCAGACTTGGTTCCTGTGCTATAGTTTGCAGATACCTGGTTTTGTTTTGAATGCCTGGATTCTTAGAGTGTTTAATCTTTAAGATAGCTCACAGAGAGGCCATCTTTTACAAATTTCTTGGCTTCAGGATCTTTTTTTGTAGAGAGTCACATAAAATTAATGTACACTTTGTTCCTTTTTACTCTTGTTTAGCATTGAACAAAAATCTAAGTTTAATACTCCTTGCTCCTTTAAGAACCAACCACACTTTAATTTTGTTTTTAGTTAAAAATAGTCAACTTCCCAGTTACTTGTGAAGTACTTAGGCGATTATGTTTCCAGTATGAACATTAGATAAGGTATTGCTATGTGTTATGACTCTTAGTCTCCGTAATTTCATTTAATAAAAGTCTATCTATCTTGAAATGAAATTTGATCAGTAGGCATTGACAAGGGATGCTGCTCTCTGTAGTCATTCAAGACCAGTCATTCATGGATGACACAGGTCATCCATGGGGAGGCTTTAGAGGCCAAGCATTAAAGTGGTATAAATCATTTCCTTCAAAATCCCATTGGCTTAGAGTCAGTCACATAGCCACATCTAAATGCAAGGGAGGCTGCAAAATACAGCCTCCTGTGTGTAAAGGAGTTTCAAAGAAATGATAGTTAGTCTTTTTGATATTATGTTCAGGGAATGAATCTGTTTTCATACGTTATTCCTCAAGTACTCTGAATCTGTCCTTTGCTCACACAGATTTTTTTTTCCCAAGCTCACTATATTTTAAAAATTATATATATTTTATAATGTCTTCTGTTACTGTTAGTCTTCTAGTGCTGAATAACAAGTGCACCTAATAAAAATTAAGGCAAACTGGAAAAATTCAGTTTTGCTATTCCTTTGCCTAAAGCCATGAGATGCTATTTACCTTCCCAAATATCTTAGGAAATCGTGTAAAATATTTTTTCACTGCATAACACTCTAAATTGGGGACAGAAAGGAATAGAGCCCAGCACAAATAATTTTGCTAATCTTCATTAACAGTTTCCTCCCTGTTCAACATCCAGCCCTGAAGCCAATGTTACATATTTTGGAAATTATTTTTTTAACAGTTTCCCATATCTAAGAACAAACTTTTATTTAGTCAATTTTAAAAATATTGACAAGTGATTTCAAAATCTCAGGGGCTTAGAAGTGAAAAAATATGCAATCTTCATATTGCAATATGTCAATTGAGGGTCAGTGCTAAATCTACTCCTACTCAACTCTCACCCTTTTCCTGTGCCAAAAGAATATTATCCTCCATACTGAAGCTGCTTCTTCAGCAAGATCCTATTATAAAGAAAATCTTTGGAATACAGCTGAGTTGAAAAGAGCTGCAGCTGAGCCATCATCAACTTGCAGCTGACATGTAACATGTGTGAGAAATAAATCTTTGTTGTTCTAGGCCAGTGGGATTTTGTGGCCATTTGTTACTAAAGTAAAGTTTATAAATACATAGTCTCTTAATAGATGTACATAGTAAGACAGGATCCTATGAGAATTAAGAAGGGTAGTCTGGAACAAGTGACAGAATGAAATACACTTGGCTGTTCAGAAAATTATTTTCCACACAACAGAAAAATAAATATATATGGATATATATATGCATATATGTGTATCTGTGTATAGACGTGTGTGCAGTGCGTGTGTGTGTAGATAGGTAGGTATGTAGGTACATATATTATAGATATAGATGTAGATATATAAATTTGTTTTAGGGAAGAGCAGAATTGTGGAGGAGGACAGTGAATCAAACTACTTTTAGAGCTTCTTATGGCCATCTGGGCTATTCTGGCTCAAAACTCATATATATATGTATATATATACACACACACACACACATATATATATACACACGCATATACACACATAGTTTTTGCATGTATAATTTTAAAGTATTCTTCTAAATTCATCTTTATTGATTATGTTGTTATTTGAAATTTCCCCCTACACCTTGCTTTATGGTCTTATTTTTTCATTTATAGTCCAGTTGTTAGCTTTTGCCCTTTTTAAATATCTTTGTGAGTATATTAAAGGCAATTTATAGGAGGGTGTATTGAGAAATATGTGTGCCTCTATATTAAACTAGATTTATTTTTCCAATCCTTTTGGATGCTGTTTTTGTCTTCTTTAAAAATAATGTAAACATGGCATTGCATACTTTTCCTAGTGTGGCCGGCTTACTTGGACACAAAATAGACATCTTAGGAACAAGGAGTTATTAGTTCAGTGATATTGGTGGCCATCATTATTTCTCTAGATTGCTGGAATGTTTTGGAACTGTAAAGGGAGAGTCTCATTTTGGGGAGGACAGACAGAAGTCTAGGTACTGTAACGCTCGCTTTCTCTCCCAGATACATGTTCCATTCACGGTAGGGAAGCACTTTGTGCCCCCTTTGCCTTCTCTTCCACCAGCAGACAGTATCATACTGTATGCTAGGGAAAATTTATAGCTTATTGAATTCACCTGTATTTTTTTCTTCTTCAAGAGCAATGTGAGCAATAAAAAATACAAGCTCATGAAAAGACATAACTCTTTTTGTCAGCCGTGTCACTACGATTCAATACATCCACGTACAAGAAGACAGGAGTATCCGCTACAGTGGTACAGCGTTACAAACTCTCACCCTTTCCCCTCCACTTTGACATCTTCCCTTAGAAATAGCAGGAATAACAGTCACTTTGTCATATTCAAATTTCACCACAATAGGACATATTAGCTGAGAAGCTAAGTCTTCCAAAAAAGCGAACACTGTCGCTCCTTGATTTATAGTTTCATTTCAGTATCAACCTCTTTTTCTACAGTTTGGGGAGCAGGCTTAGACAAGCCTTCTTATAATTCATCCTTGCTTTCCAACTTGTTTATATTTACCAGTCAGAAAAAAAAGATGATTTCAATAGATGAAAAGGAAAAACAGAAATCATTTTCTTTATCTCCTCGTAGGTGCCTGGAAGAATCACTTATTGGAGGAAAAGGGTGTTTAATGCCATATTCTTCTTCTAATAAGCAGGACTCCTTCAAATAAATAGAGTCCGTTAAACTATTTTTATAACGGTTGTTTCAGCAACTATTTTCCCTCTCATTGATAGTACAGAAAACATGTCAATAAGGATCTGTCACACATAAAGGAAGAACTCTAAAATTGATTGAAAGTTGAAATAATTGCCTCTCAGCAGAAATTAATATATTTCAATGAATAATATTTTATAGCAGCATGTTTATAATTTTGTTAAAGTTTTGATAAAACATAAATATATTTTGAATTTTTTCCCTAAACATCCCCTACAGTAAAGGTAGGGTTGCCAACTACTATTTATACTAAAAACTGAATATTGGAAATTTATATAAATGTTATGTAAAAAAATATAAAGAAGAGAAAGGAGAAAGAGAAGGTGAAGAAATATTACAGAAAAGAAAGTGACCAAGAATTTCTGAATTTAAATACCTTAAATTTTTCTACATTCCATAGTGTAGGGTAGGGCACATAGTAAATGCGCTGTGTGTGCTTAGTAAATATGTAAAACCTCACCTTCTCTGAACCTCTGAGCTGAGTGGTTAACCGAATTGCATCAAATTCCAAAATCGAATTAATATTAGGAGCATTATTCTCCCCTTCAATCTTGGACAGCAGTATCATTAGCACATTGGAGGAAATTTCTGAAGATTTTCCCTTTCACTCCATTTTGGCAGGTCCTATTGATGATGATAAATGATTTGTGTGTCAGTTTTCTTTGTACAACCTCATTGCCTGCTAACACTAGCACATTTTTTTGCTGTCTTTTTTATTTGGTGGCAAAGAGCAATGTCCTTGGTATGAGTGCAATTGCTTCAGATTTGAAATACTAAATAAGATAATGAGACCCCATGAGTCACTGATGAGGAGAGGAGATTAGATGGAGTGATGGCTCTGCCTCCAGAGACTTCCAGTAGTTAAAAAGCTGCTTATACCTTCATTCCATAATGAGTCTGACTTCCCAGGGTCTCAACTGTGAACTGAAAGCAAGTTTGTCACTTTGCAAAATCTATTAAGAGGCAGGGTATAAGTTTACATTGAGAGAAAGTAACACGTTCTCTTTGAATGAAAGTTCGTCAACAATTGGTGTCTGGTAGAGTGACAAAAGCCATAAAGGAAAAAAAAAAGTTTTACCATCGTAGAATGAATAGTCAAGAAACCGACAAGTAATTAAGTCTCTTACTTGCCATTAAATTCAGAAGCCTTTTCACAATTCTAGGTTATTGCATACATATATAAATACCCTGGGTAGCTGGCAGTCTGTTGTATCAGAGTCTTCATTCAGTGCCTACTGTGCTCAGTTAATGCTGAACGATCCTTGTTTTAACATATTAAAGGTGAAAAATATGCATTGCTAACATCTGAAAATTTACCCAGGCTTTTATTCCACACAGTTGTTTCTAGACCCAGAGGATGTTTCTTATATGCATTGACTTTCAGCCATTTCATGTGCATGAGGTGGTGGTAGATAGATTCTAGCTGGAATTAATCCTAAGATACAGACTGACAGAGTTCAGGGTTAGCTCAGGAGCTAACCATAGGAAAGACATTTGTGGGCAATGTGGTTTAGAATCATGGCGAGAGATAATGTGATTTAGTGCTTGTGTCCCAGTTTTGTTGCTTTTAATTATATACTTTGGACAGCTGCCTATCCTCTCTGAGCCTCAGCCATCTTATCTTTAAAGTGGGATAATAAGATGCCCTCCTATGAGGATTATCTTCATGATCAAGTAAGATGATAATAAATATGAAAGCAATTGAATTGTCAACTGGGAAGTAGTGCATGTACAAATATTAGTCTTTATGGTGCTTTAATTTAGTCACCATTTATTGAATGTGTGTCAAGTGTCAGGTTCTGTAAAAAGAACTAGGAATGCAAAAATGACTTAAGATTCAGTGCCTATCCTTAAGCACAAACATATAATTATTAATAAAATACTCAAATATTCACAGCTAGTGCTAGAAACTTTGGTCCAAGGTGTCATAAATATTTAGATGTCACAGTATTTTTAATTACTCCTTTAATATACTTATATTTTTTATAGAATAAAACAGTGACTACCACTTCCTATGGTATCATTCTCACTCTGCCTATTTTCCCTTCTAGGTAAAGATGCTTCCAGTAAAGGCATAATTCCCACTATTACTGTAGAGTGGGCGGAGGGCATGAAGGCAGTCTCAGTTCCGCTACTGATATAGTTTGGATTTGTGTCCTCACCCAAATCTCATGTCGAATTGTAATCCCCAATGTTGGAGTAGAGACTTGGTGGGAGGTGATTGGTTCATGAGGATGGAGTTCCTCCTTGCTGTTCTTGTGAGTTCTCAAGAGATCTGGTTATTTAAAAGTGTGTAGGGTAGGGCATGGTGGCTCACACCTGTAATCCCGGCACTTTGGGAGGCCAAGGCAGACAGATTAGTTGAGGTCAGGAGTTCGAGACCAGCCTCGCCAATATGGTGAAACCCCATCTCTACTAAAAATACAAAAATTAGGTAGGTGTGATAGCACACACCTGTAATCCCAGCCACTTGGGAGGCTGAGGCAGGAGAATTGCTTGAACCTGGGAGGTGGAGGTTGCAGTGAGCCGAGATCATGCCACTGCACTCCAGCCTGGGTGACAGAGCAAGACTCTGTTTAAAAAAAAAAAAAAAACATGATAAATAAATAGAAGTGTGTAGCATCCCCCCTTTGATCTCTCCCTCCTGCTCCAGTCCTGTAGAACTTTGCTTCTCCTTCACCTTTCGCCATGATTGTAAGTTTCCTGAGACTTCCCCAGCCATGCTTCCTGTACAGCCTGTGGAATCATGAGCCAACTAAATCTCTTTTTAAAAACACATTACCCAGTCTCAGATAGTTCTTCAGAGTAATAAATTACCCAGTCTTAGGTAATTCTTTAGAGCAATGCAAGAATGGACTAATACAGAAAACACTGCTCACGCTTTTGTTCCAAAACACCAACCACAACTAACTCCTAGTGTTGTCAGATTACAGCTCCCCACTGGTCAAAACCTCCATTGACTCCCACTGAAGTTAGAATAATATTTACCTTGTTTACTGCCACCATATCTCAGCTGTCATCTCTAACCCTTCTACTCTGTCCAGCACAACCCAGTCATACCGTTCCTCCCTGGTTTTTACACAAGTCTGCTCTAGCTGTACTCACTCTTCTCTTTGGAGGTAATTTAATCTCTGAGATACCCACACAGCTATCTTCTTCACTTTCGTCTAGTCTCTTCAAAGGGCTGATTCCAGAAAGGTTTTCTCTGTCTTCTATCTGAAATAGCATGATACTTCCTTTATCAATTCCTGATATTTTATATTTTTGAATTTTCAATGTCTACTCTTACCTAGTCCATGAAGAGCCTTCAAACTATAACTTGCTGTTGCCACATGTGCTGCATTTGGGGACAAATGCTTATAGATGTCAATGACCCACGGTCACTGGTACTGAAAAATTATTTCCAGAAAAATAACCTGACCTCATTGCACTGGCTATGACTTTTTAGTTGGTGAAAAATGAAGAGTGTATTTGAATGGAGTTTGTAGTTTTCCAGATTGCATAAGGACTAGTATATTCTTCCATTTCATGCTTCATGGAACCTAAACAGTCTTTATATGTTCCCTCTGCACTTGTGATCTATAGAAAGTATTTCCTCCCATAGCTAATAGCTTGTAGCTCATTTTTAGAATGGAGAAAAAAGAGAACAACATTTATTGCACTCCAACAAACAATCATGTGTTTAATTTACATCCACATTACCTCAATTTTACAGGTGAGGAAACAGTTTCAGAGATGCCAAGTAACTTGCTTAAGGTAAGTGGTAGGTCAAGGTTTGGAATCCACATCTGTATAACTCCACAACCACTACTATTTAAATTATTCCATCCTTCCTCAAACTTCAGAATCATAACATGGTTTTAACATGCCTCAAATAAATTCTTAAGATTTAAAGTTCAGTTGTTGATATTGGCGTATCCTCTCTTTGAACACTGGAATTGAGCAACTTCAGTCATTGGACCAAGGTCTTCATGCTTTAAATAAACCTGCATTAAGGAAACCTGGCTAGAAGACAGAGATCATGTTTTATTCCCCCACAAAAGGATTATGTTTAGATTTAATGTTGATGCCTCAGTTAAGTGCTCACTTTGAAAATCAATACAACATTGTGTGTTTGGTTGACTCAATACCTCTCAGTCAACATTAATAAAAAAACAGCAACAAAACAATGCACTTTGACTCTTTATTGCTTGTCTCTGGATCTTCGGACCTCATAACTATTAATCAAGCATACTTATTCCTTATACACAATAGCAAGTATGTAGTTCATTCAAAAAGTGGGTAAACTGAGGCAAGTTGGCCTATGGCAAGATATACTCACGCACCTTTGTTCTCCTTAAGAAAAAATGAATGTCCATCAGTGAGTGCTAACACACCTTATGTAACATTGAGCAGAAGTCAGCCCCAGCAAGAGAGTGCTTTTTTTCCTTATTTCCTCTAATATCATGATTGTAGAGGCAGTAAATGTGAAGAAAAACCATAGGTCAGTAAGAATGCACTTTAATTAGCAACTAACTGTTATCCCAACTGAAAGCAAACTTCAACTACAATAGTCCACAAAAACAGAAGCCTGAACACAGAGAATCCATGATGAACGCAAAAGGAATTGTGTCCCTATTTAAGATAAGTGAAAGGTCAACTCAAATGTGAAGGTAAGATTACTAGAACTGGTTTCTCCATTGTGTTTGGATGAGAGTAGTTAGGCTGAAAGAGTGTGGGTGGGGTCCTACACCCCATGTTTTGTGTGTGAGTAATTTGCCACACACTCCTGTCAGTTACCATACTTTTTAGTTTAGGGCCCTATTGCTTGTAAGGTGCATCACCAACTTAATGACTTTAAGGGGAGAAATAAAAAGGGACAAAGGAATGCTAACTCATTAAATGAAAACATTGACTGTCAGGTGAGTCCCAGTTTAGAAAATGTTTTTTTTAAATCTGTACATCTCAAAATCAAAGAAATGTTGTATCAATGCTTGATTAGCACCTCTTGGAAAGGCTCTTAGAAGAAACACCTGGAGAAATGTCATTGTTAACTGTAATTCTTCCAGGATTACAATACCTATATAAAGAGTCACTTTACTCTCGATATTCATATTAGCCTTCTACCATCAATCGAGTATGGTAAGTATTTACTTAAAGTCATCAATAGGGTGTTGTAAACTGTAACTTTAAGCAAAATGACGTATAATGAAAATAATTTTACCATAGGCTAATTGATATAAAGAAGAATTAAGTTCCTGTGGCATATTTCTCATCATAAAAACATCACCATACCTCTAAATACAGATGAAAACACTTATAATATTAAACATGGAAATACATGTGAGCTATACATACATTTAAAACAATTAACAAAAGCAAGTGAGATATTATTTACCCACTTATTCCAGTTAAAAATCATGGATGGCCAGAACCTATCCCAGCAGCTCAGGATGCAGGGTAGAAACCAGCCTTGGACAAGACCCCATTTCTTTGCAGGGTGCAAGCACACACACACCCACACTCACTTGGACTGGAACGATTTAGACACAATTAACGTGCACATTTTTGGGATGTGGGAGGAAACCAGAGCACCCAGAGAAAATCCCTGCAGACATGGAGGGAACCACCAGGCTTTACACAGACAGTGGCCCCTGTTGGTAGCCATTTTTTTTTTCTATCATCTATGTTACAACAAAATGACATTGAATGAAAGGATGTTATTCAAAGATCTCCTGTATTTACTACATGCCTAATACTGCATAGGCACCATTTAGTTTAAGTTAGTTTTATAAGTTTTCTTATGTTCATGGGAAAACTGAAGCTTAGGTAGGTCAAGGAATGTCCTGAATATCATATGCTCAGTGACAGAATAAATTTACAAATCCAGATGTGGGGATTCAGAAGTCCTTATCTTCACATTACACAAATAATCAGGTCTGTGTTAATTAAATTTTCTTAATTGTATGCAATAGAAACTGACTAAATCTAACATAAGAAGGAACTGAGTTACCAGAAAGATATGTGAATAGACATAAAGGAGGCTAGAGAACCAGAGACTCTCTGGTCATCCAAATTGAAAAAAATTACGGGACATTGTCTTTGAGTGCTACCCTTGCTATGAATTCACTCCAAACATTTTCAGTCTTGTGGTTGCTGTTGTTAAGTTTCAGAGAAAGAGAACACAACTCTTCAAACTTAAGCTATCTTCCCATATTTTAGTTGTGGATGAGCAGTGTCCTATGCTTGACTGTTCTTCCAAACTATATCCAATGGTGAGATGAACGCAACACCCAACACAGTGCATCATTACTACAAGGAGAGAGAATGGATGCTAGATCGTAAAACATCAAATGATTATTGGAAAGTCTTTGTTAGAGGGTTGCTTTGAAAAGCCAACAAAATTATATTGAATCAGGATAGGAGACAGACTGAAATTGGAACAAAAAGTTGTGGTACGTTTTGGTCCTGAGTCTTTATGTCATTTTAACTTACCAATACATCACAAGGCCAGCCCTCTTGCCCTAGTCCTGACCTTCTTCCCGATCACATAACAAAGTTAGTTGGCCTTCTGATTTATGCTTGGATATCACAGAAGGCATGACCATCTTAGTAAAATATCCAAATTGTCACTGTCTTCTTTAATTCATTTTTAAAATCAATTAGTTATTGATAATTTACTAGGTGCTAAGCAACGAACTTGGTAATAAATACATTCGATCCCTGTTTATGGAGTTTGGATTCTAGAGACACTGGATAAGAAAACCCCAAGTAAATACATAATTTTAAAATTTTAAATTAAATTCGATATGTCAGACAATCAGAAACCATCTGTGTATGCATATATATATTTGTATTTTTTCATTCAGGTAAATGCATGTTTAAGTTAAAGACAATTAGAAAGTTATCTGTATCTCAAGAGTTAAGATTTTAGAAAAAAATGCATATTTTTTAAACAAGTAAAATGTAAAATAAAACTATTTTCTGAATGAAACCCTTGATATTAAATTTGGGTCCATGGCATAACATAAATTACCAGGTCCCATGGAGAGTTTTGTCAAACTTTTGACTAGATGACTAGAGGACTTGTTGAGGCCCCTGAAATGTTATTCTCATCCTACGCATTGGAAAATTAGGGTATTTGATCAGTTAACCTTTTAGTTTCCTCGAAGTTTCAGAATCTCCTATCTCATTATATTTACGTAACAAAATGACTCCATAAACTAAATTCCAATATGATGATATATACAAGAAAATTCTTTAATCTTACAATCCAGGACAATAGAATAGAAAGCACTGTAAATAAATAAATGAATTAATCTGTTCAGCAAATATTTATTCAGTCCTAACTCTTTGCAAAGTTTCTCAGGACATAGCACACATGGGCTCACACGTAATACCAAGAGAGGACAATTCTGAAGGAATTAAAGCTGTTCCTTAGCCAATATACAAATACAACGTTTCAAGAGAGATTTGTATTTCTCTGTGATGTGAATACTAGGTCTGGAGATGCCTGCTCCCTATTTGTTCAAGTGATTGTGATGAATGTTACTTAATTTTTTTATGGCTCTTATCTTTTGGAGGTTGCCCAATAAGTCTTCATAAATGTTTTGGGGATGACATTCTTCTTCTTTCCTTTAAAAGGACGCTATAAAATGGAAAGATTAGACTATATATATTTTCATGTTCCAGGCCTCAGTTTGATAATTAGTGAGGAGATAACAATATAAATGAAATACTGTGATTTATTATAAAAAAGAATTCGGATTTCTAGTAAAGCCAGTAGCATGTCTTCAAAAAAATAACAAAAGAGAACTTTTTATTCTTTAAGAATGAGATCCTTAGCCATAGTATTCAGTATTTTTGCAGTTTCTCTAATACAATCTAAAATAGGATAGATTTTCTTTCTCCTAAAGCTTTGAATAAAAACTTTCCCATGAACAGCATTATTGTCTCCTTGAAAGAATATTATATATCCCATTTATCTAACTTTTCAGTTAGTATTAATAATAGCATTTTAGCAAGGATACAAACAAATAAACTGCCCCTAACATAAGCTTTATTTATTATTAGGTACCTACTGCTACTTATGTGGGTATCAGAACCAGAGATGGAACCCTGGGGTGCTGGATTCTAGCCATTCTCTTCTTGTTAAATCATACTTGGCTCTGATACGAATGTAAGATGTTGGGCAGATGTTATCAAATATGCTTCAATGAGAGGGGATCATAAAGCTCTTAAGTCATTTATGCTTCTAAATGTCAAGTAACTAAATTGATATTCCCATCTGCTTGGAACCTTACTGGGGAGAAAGAAAAATGAGGAATGGAAATTCTAATTTTCTTTCAAAATGACTTCAGTGTGTTATCATGCCAGGGACATCTATTTTTGATGTTTCAAGTTTAGAAAAGAGGGGTGGATAACTTTAGCGGCTCTTTTAAATTTTATTTCTTTGAAATGCCAAATAATTATGTGCATTCTCCACACCCATGACTGAAAGCAACGGGGTTGTTCTTTAAAGGCAAGAGTGATACGATGTTAGGTTTAAAATGGCAATGGGTCTGCCATTGTTGTCAATTCTTTACATACTTGCCTTTCTTTCTTTTTCTTTTTCTTTTTTTTTTTTTCATTATCATAGCTGAGGGCCCTCTTTTTCTTTGCCTCTGTTCTCCCTACTCGCATGACCTCAATTTTCCTCCCTGGGTGTAAATTCTGCACTCTATTAACCATTCTCTAAGTTTATGCAATAAATGGTTTAGAAAAGTAGATATTTAAGACTTTACAGCATTTAAAGGATGAGAAACCAAGTCACTGAGACCATTATTGTTGTCCTCTAAGAAAGCCCTTCTAGCTAACACTTACTAAATGGTTGCCATAAGCCAAACACTACTCTAAATTATTAAAACATGTGGTAACTCTTTTAGTCCCCTGTACTATGAGGTAGCTAGCATTATCATTTCCATTTCACAGATGAGGCAAATGAGACATGGAGTACTTAAAAATTGCTCCAGAATAACAGAACTAGTCAGGTGAAGAGCAAGAGGTGGAACCCAGATTTCCTGGCTCTTAGCTTTTGTATTAGTTTCCTATTGCTGCTATAATAAATTTAGTTACTGAAAACTTAATAGCTAAGCAATACAAATGTATGGTCTTACAATTCTGGGGGTCAGAATCTGGCATAGGTCTCACCGGTGTTATGGCCAAGGCATTTTTAGGGCTGTGTTCCTTCTCAAGGATCTACTAGAGAATCCATTCTCTCTTTACAGCTTCCATAGGCCACT
Organism: Mandrillus leucophaeus; assembly: GCF_000951045.1. Lineage (NCBI taxonomy): Eukaryota > Metazoa > Chordata > Mammalia > Primates > Cercopithecidae > Mandrillus > Mandrillus leucophaeus. Next base: position 140,702 of record NW_012101343.1, read on the forward strand.
CACTTTTTTAGGCTCATGCCCTCTTCCTCCATCTTCAAAGCGAGTAACATCAGGCTGAGTTCCTCTTCTGTTTCCATCTCTCTGGTTTTTACATTTCATTCCCTCTTCCTCTTTTAAAGATCCTTGTGACTACACTGGTCCACATATGTAATCCAGCATAATCTGCCTGTTTTAGTCAGCTTATGAGAACCTTAACTCCATCTGCAACTTTAATTCCCCTTTGCCTTGTAATGTCACACATTTGCAGATTCTGGAGATTAGGATGTGGACATCTTTAGGGGGCATTATATTGCTTGCTACAGCTTTTACATTGTACAACCTTTTCTCACTAGGATTGCCTTAATAGTACTAGCTGTCTCTTAGAGACCAGGTTAGGTGTCTTTATACATGTTCTTACTTGGTTCTCACAGAAGGCAGGCAGCCTTTTCTCTTATTAACTGATGAGATAGGTTCTGAGAGGTGAGTACCGTATGAAAAGTAAAGGGGTAGAATTAGAATCTACATTTATCCACTCCAAAATCTGGTTCTTTTGTTGTACTGTGAAATTTTGACTAATTTTCCTGTTTTATTAGGATTTTTAATTAATAAAGTGCTGAAGAATTGAGCAACTCCACCTTTCCCTCTTCTAAAGAGAGAGAGAAAAAAAAAGCCTGTTCCCAGTCTTTCGACAATTCAAGAGCTTATTCCTTGCGCTGGTAAGCACAGTTGGCTGAATTTGCTGTGAAATACCCTGTGCAATGACCAGCATACTGAAGGCCCTAGATAAGATTGTTGTTGCCTTGATGATGCAGGAAGCGACCCGACATCAGGACAACTGTCAATGTTCATAATGATCAGGGTATAGTAATGAGAAAAGAGCTCCAGAGGCCCAAATATGTCATGCTGTAGTTGTCTTCATCTGTCTTCTGCAGATTTTGAATTTCTTCATCTGTAAAATGGGTATGATAACATCTACCTTGAATGGTAGTAAGAATTAGAGACAATGCACTTAAGACAAACTATGGCACCAAGAGTTAATCTTAATAAATGGTAGAAATCATTGTGATTTAAAATATATATCTGGTATCTTAGCTTCTCGTAGGTCTGCTTTCAAAAAAAGTGTAACAATAAAAATCCAAGTGTTTGGAAAAATTCATTAGGTTTTAATTCTTTTTCTATGAATCATGACCACTCAGAAGACTCTGAGGCAGCCAGGGAAGCCATGGAAGGGATCATCTTACTCAAGGTTTCCTGAAAACGGCAGAGAACAGCATTGAAGAAAACTGCGGCTCAGGCTTACGCAGACTTCTGTTTGAAGTTCGACCCCACAGACTTACGAAACCCTGTAAGTCTAACATCTCCTTTGATTTCTTTTCTGTTTTAACCCTCAAAGTACTCTATAAAACATCAAATCTAGGACATCAATGATTATGAGATGCAACATTTGTGTGTGTAACATTAGAAGAAAAGAAAAAAAAATGCTGAAAGCACCTATTAAACCACAAAATATGATTGTGCAATAAGAATTTTAGAATTAATTCAAGACGATGCTACATATTTTAATTATTTATTTTGTTTTGGTGTGTGTCCTTACACTGTGTGGTAACCTTTATTAGGGTCAGGGTTTATTTAATGGTGTAATACCATTATTTTCTCAGCATCAAAATCAGTGCCTGGAATTCAGTTGATACTTAATAAATGTTTGTTGAATAAATGGCAGGGGGTGCTTCCTGGGGTATGAGTCATAACCTTACCCTCCAAGAGTTCCCTGTATATTAATATAAATAATAAAATAGAGTCCAGGAAATAATAAAATGTGTTAGCATATAACTTGCATTTTCATAAAGCAACTTGACGTGCATTGTCTCCTTTGTTTATTACCTGCACTGTGTAACTCAGGTGTAGGAAAGGAAAGCACCTTACCCATGCCCTGGCCGTGGTCAAGGAAAGACCCAATGCTAACTGAGCGACAATATTTTTTTTTCTGTACCACGTTTCAAATTCTTGTAAAAAAGAAGTTAACTGAAGAACTGTTTCGATGAATTTATTAACTGCTGCATTGAATTAACTGGGTACATCTGTGGAAGTGGGCCAATACTGGTGAATTCAGGGGCATGGCTGACTGTATGATCAGTTGTTTATAAAAGTGTTGACCCTTGTGCTTAGATTATCACATAAAAACCAGCTGGTGGTTAAGTGTGGTGGTTCACGCCTATAATCTCCACACTTTCGGAAGCCAAGGTGGGTGGATCACCTGAGTCCAGGAGTTCAAGACCAGCCTGATCAACATGGTGAAACCCTATCTCTACTAAAAACACAAGAAAAGTAGCTGGATGTAGTGGCATGCACCTGTAGTCCCAGCTACTCAGAAGGCTGAGGCAGGAGCATCACTTGAACTTGGGAAGTGGAGACTGAAGTGAGCAGAGATCATACCACTGCATTCCAGCCTGGGTGACAGAGTTAGACACTGTTTCAAAACAAATAAACAAAGAAACAAACAAACAGCTGGAAAATCAATGAGATATGATGGCCACGAAAATCAGCACATGGCCTAGGGAAAAAATAAGCCAAGTTCAGGCCCAGGCAAAAAAAAAAAAAAAACACACTGAAAGTGGATTGAAAATTAAAAGATTTTTAAACATTGAACACATAAATAGATAGATAGATGAAAGATGATAGAGATAACACTTGTCTACAGACAGGAAGGTTTTACAAATAAACACACAAGTATATGTTATACTATATAAATATACATAAGACCATATTTTTATACTTAAACATTTTTTTAAAAGTTTTGTAAAAATAAGTGAAGTGTATAAATTTTTCTAAAGATAAGACCCCTAGAACCTCTTCCTTCCCATCTCTCCAACAGTAGCAATGATCATTAACAATTGGTTGTCATGTTTTTACTCACGTTTAATCAACTTATACCCATACACACACAGCTATACAATTGTTTTACATTTTTAACAAAATTATATCCTACTATACATACATTTTTCTATAGATAATTTATCTATAAATATAGATACTTTATATCTATATCTATATCTATAGATAATTCTATAGAAAATTTATTCACTCATTTATCATATATCCTTTTCCATGAAAATATATACAAATTACACTATTTTTTAAAAGCTGTATGCTACTAAATAGTATGAATGTTTTGTGACTCATTTAACCAGTATACATTATTTCATGTTTGTACTTCTATAACTGTATGTAATAATCAACTGTTGCATAAATATTTGTTAAATATATTCTTTTTGTTTCCCTTTATTTATTGTTTCCTCATGAAAAGTCTCACACAAATTTTTCTTTTTTAAATTGTATATATTTTAGGTGCACAACATGATGTTCTGACATATGCATACAGTGAAATGATTACTACAGTTGAATAAATCAACATATTCATCATCTCACATAGCGACTTTTTCTTTCTCTTTTTTTTTTTTTTTTTTGGGTGGAGCGGGATGGGGGAGGAGGAACAGCTAAAATCTACTCTCTTAGAAAATTTCCAGTATTCAATACAATATCATTAACCATAGACCCAGTGCTGCACATTAGACCTTTAGACTTATCCTAAACAACGTCAATATTGTACCCTTTGACCTACGTCTAAGGACAGTTGTCCTGAGATGGGAAGGAATGATTAGTAAAGGCACAAAAAGGAAAGCAGTCAGCGGTGGGAGTCGTATGCCTGATTTAAGAGCAAATTCCTTTTTGTTTGTATGCTTGTTTTTCTGTAACTACTTTTTATATATCTATTTGTTTGTTTTAACATTAAGCACATTTCCAAAAAGGGAAGGAAAAAAAAAAAGGAAAACCAAAACACTGAATAATGAAATCTTAACGTTGAGAGCTCTGAATCGTTACACAGCCTGACCTCCTACTTCACACAGAACCCTTCTCTGCAGACCTTCAGGCCTTCCTGTAAGCTTCTTTCTCTTCCTGAGATGACCTTCAGCCCCTTCACTTAAACCTCTTTACCTTCCAAAGTTCCGCTTGTGGCCCTATATCCAAGGACCTTCCTCTGTTTGCTCTGAAGGATTAGGATGTCCTTCCTGTGCTCTGAGAGCACGCTGTGTTTGCATTTATCAGGATACTTTCCACATGCTACTGTGTTTGCAGATGTGTCTTTCTATTTCCTGGGAGATTGTGAGCATCCTCAGGGGAAGGAGATTTATCTTCTTCATTCACTTTTGTGCTTCCAGTGCATAATATGATGTCTAGAGAAGTATCATCCCTTCTTTTTTTATAGAATGATTTAATGTATTAATATATGCATTGCTTAATTTTTTTTTTCCTTTTTTGGCTAACATATGTGTCTGTGAATTTAATTCACATATGAGCTATGTCAGCTTTGAGGTGCAGAATGCTGGAAGGATAACATCTAACTTTGGGTAATCTTAAGCAGTAAGAAATTATCTGTGTTGTGGAAGAAAGGAGAGGTGGCTATTTGTGCAAGGATGGCTTGTTTGCTTCAATTTATTGATGGAGAGAGGTAAACTAGGATATACTGTGCTGTCTTTATGTGAAATGATGTACCTCATATCTCTCATATCTGCAGTCTTTTTCTCATTAAAGAGTTGTCTTAAGGAAACAACTCAGCAACTGTCAGGGGAATGGCAAAATGAGTCATCGATTTGTAGTCAGAATAGCCAACTCTATGCTAATAGATTTGCCAATTTTTCAGGGCCTCTTTTAGAGTTCACCTTCCTGTCACACAGCATAGCACTTGGTTTGCTACTTTGAAGTGAGGAATGTCCCTTCTTGTGACCCAAGCTGCCTGCCCCTCTGTCACCAGATACTAGCTTCTAGAATAAGTTTGTACCTTTCACTCAAATAAATGCCACTACAGCTTAAATTGAAAAGATTCACCTGAATGTTTTTTCCAGATAAATTGTGATGCTAAAGACATTCTCAGGTGGAAAGCTGAGGTTCCATTTATGTGGGGAAACATGAGCCCCCTTCTCCCAAATTCCATGTAGTCCAACAGAGTTCAAAATGATAGTTATTTCTTAACTATGAAAATGGCCAAGTAGCCTGAGAAACCATTTAATCTTATTTCACTGGAAACTGAAGCCCAAATTTCTGAGTGACTGTGGTTTCCCAGTCAGAAATTGACTGCAACAAGACTCAAATGCAAGTCTGACGACCATGCCACATGGCTAGAAATGCATCTTCCCTTTTTCTTCTCTGCTATAGGCTGGCACTGGAGGTGTGTGTATGATTGGTTGGTGGAAAGTCAAGATGTTATGTTGAATGGTTATGGTAGTTCTTATAAAAGCCGTCCTGGGTCTTCATTTTCCTCTTCTCCTATTTCCAAAACCAATGTAGAATATCATTTAAGGGTAGAGGCCCTTAAACCAAGCCACACTGGTTAGGACTCAAAATTCACCTCCAAGTAGCTACAATAAATAAATGAATTGGTTAAGTGACTTAATTTCTCTGTGCTTCAGTGTCTTCAGTAACAAAGTTGGATAGCCACGATGTTCATGGTATGAACAAGTTAAAAGAGTTAACCAAAGTCTAGTACTTAGAATAGTGACTGGCACATACTGAGCACTCAAGCTACCTTACGTGTGCTTAGTCATAGGAGTGTGTAGGAATGACTTGAGCGCTGATGTCTTCCTACTTCCCCCTTTTTATTTAGAATTGGAGTGAGATCCTCATTTTGCTATATATTACTCATGGCCTCAGCTCTACCTCATTTGTTTCAGTATATTCTTAGATCTTCTGCTTATATTTGAACTGCGAAAAAATAAAGACAGAATGGTATAGAGGCTAAGAGCATGGGTTTGGGAGTCAGTCATACCACATTTTGGCGAGACTGGAATCAGCCCACATGTTTTCCTTTCCCGCCTTCGAAGTCTCAGCCAGAGCCACTATCTAAGGCATATGGAATGTTTTATGTATCAACAGAAGCTCCAGTGTAATGTCACATAGAACCAAGGGACCGACTTTACAGCAAGGGCGGTGTTAAATTATAGATATGCTTGTGGAATCCACTTGTTCTTTTATATATCAAACCACCCAGAAACTGCTGGCCTAATAGAGCAACAGAACCAACCTGTTGAAGGCACAGCTGAGGCACCAACTTGCAGACAATACCCTGTGAGGATGGGGCATCATCTTCTAGGACATCACACACACCTTATATCCACATTCACTAGATGACATTGTGTCTCCAATGGGTAAAATACATAGGTCTGGGAAGCAGTAGGTAGAGCCAAGAAGGTCTACGCTTTCCATTGTTTTCAGTGATCTACTTGATAAATGTGCGGTTCATACCCCTCAACTTTGTGTTCTTTGCAGTTAGAAGATAAGATTTTCAAAAGGGAAATGTGTCCACCAGGGAATCACATTTCACTTTAGTCTAAGACTTACTCAAGCACCAGGGGCTTCTTCTGCCAAGGGATCGCCTGGAAGGAATATAAGTCACAGTCCTCCGCATCTTTAGGAGGAGGAAAAGCTGTTGTTACATGGAGAGAGGGGCCAATATGTTTGAAATTCAAGTTATTAACTTGGATATGTCTTAGTTCTCTTTTGCCTAATGTTGATGATACAAGGATAAGTTTAATGGCTGATGCTTTAAAATACATGGGAACCAGGGGTAGAGACTACTGAGGAATGAGGATCTTGTCCACACCACAAGGTGAGCCACCGAGATACGGCTAATTAAAGGGAAGGGGTTTCTAGAGTGGATAGTAACAGATGAAGGCAATAATTAGCTGTGGCTGCAACACCAGTTATGGCAGTGGGAGCTGCAGTTCATCCTACTAATCTACCACTTTCTTGCATTTTTTCTAGCAAAAGAAGGCCACCAGAACTTTTGATACCATGGAAATATATTAAACTGACATAAGCGGTAAACTATTATATATTCTGTGCTGTGCTAAATCAATCTCTTTTTTAGGATTGATGTAGTCACCCAACTGCTGATTAGACTGCTGCTAAAAACTTGTGGTTTTCAGATGAAGAAGGTTGACTAGTCCCAAAGTCCTCCTTTGCAGTACATCTTGTATGCAATTACTAATTACTACAGTGGCATGAAGGCCTAGAGTCCTCACCTTAACTTGTGACAACTCTGAAGGGCCATCCCAGCTCCGGAGCTCCTTTTAGCATTGGCTGCAGCCTTCCTTTAAATACTGCATCAGAACCTGACTTGTCCCTTTGCTCAATCCTGCTTTCTTTCTTTTTCCTCATGAGTGAGGAAATCATTTACTAATTTTTACTAAAATTACTAATTTTACTGAATTTTACTAATTTTTACTTACTAATTTTTACTAAAGTTTGCTAATGAGAACAATCATTAGTAAACTTTTTGCATATGAATCTTTATCTCATATTTCCTGAGGACATCAACCTATGTCGTCACCTGAATATACACCTACCCAAGTAGGAAATGACATACACAGAAGTTAACTAGTTCAGCACCACTCCAAAGGACAAGGTTTCATGAGCAAGACTAAACTGCCCATTAAATAAACTATGGTATCCTCACAATGCAATACCACACAATCTTCAAACAGTAAGGAAAATCTCTATGAAGTATATTGAGATAATCTCAGGATATATTATACAGTAAAAAAATAAAATAAAAAAGCTTCAGAACAATAATATGTGACTTTTATGAATGAAAAGACAGAAAATAAAAATAGAAAATATATGCATATATCTATTTTGGCATAATAAACAATAAAGCAATAAATGAAAATAACTTTATATAGGGATGGGTGTGAGTAAAACGGACAGGAAAGAGCTAAGACTAGAATTCTTTGGATTGGATTTTAGAGTAATGTTGACCTTTGAAACATGTAAATATTTCACCTAATCAAAACATAAATATAAAATTTTAAAGAAAATATAATAAACGTTAATGTGGAATCCAAACAGTGATATATAAACACACAATGACAACACAAATACATAAAGGCAGCAATCATTGTAGAACCTGTGAAACACAAGACTCTGACTATATATCCTTAATAAGATATTTCCTAAGGGCAAAAAAAAAAAAGACTAAACAGAATTTAGATTTTACTTACTAGGATTATTGCCAATTGCAATTTTTATTTTGTATTTTGAGTTTTTTACTTATGTGGTAGAATTGAGGAAATTTAATATTTTTATATCATTAAGAACAGTGGAAGGAATATAAAACATAAAATAATAACAAAAGTTTTTTTTTTTTTTTTTTTGAGATGGAGTCTCAGTCTTTTTCCAGGCTGGAGTGCAGTGGCACAATCTCAGCTCACTGCAACCTCTGCATCCCAGGTTCAAGCAATTCTCCTGCCTCAGCCTCCCAAGTAGCTGGGACTACAGGTGCACACCACCATGCCTGGCTAATTTTTTGTATTTTTCATAGAGACGGGGTTTCACCATGTTGGCCAGGCTGGTCTCGAACTCCTGATGACCCCGTGATCCATGTGCCTCAGCCTCCCAAAATGCTGGGATTACAGGTGTGAGCCACCACGCTTGGCCCAAAAGATGTTTTTAAAAGCTCTGTAACGTTAAGTTTGAATTGGGAATATCTAGTAGGTCAGATTGCAAATACACACAAACACACACACACACCACAAACACACAAACCGATTATCACTGAATTTGTGATGGTGTTAAAGCAATACATATTCAGTAGAAACTGTATTTTGAGTACCTACACAACCATTCTGTTTTTAACTTTCAGTACAGTATTTAATAAATTACATAAAACAGTCAACACTTCATCATAAAATAGGCTTTGTGCTAGATGATGCTGTCTAATTATGGGCTCACGTAAGTGTTCTGAGCACATTTAAGGTAGGCTAGGCTAAATTATGATTTTCAGTAGGTTAAGTGTGTTATAAATAAAGTTTCAGTGCCACAAAAGAAATAGCACTTGAATATAAAATTTTCTTTTTAATTCTCAGCAAGGCAATGTACTTGTATAGAAGGGTGTGCCCTGACAGATGGAATAATGGTGAGTGCACACTTGGACAAAGGAGGGGAAGGGGTTCTTATCCCTGACACACGTGGTCCCTGCTGCTGTGTCGTTCCCCTATTGGCTAGGGTTAGACAGTACAGGCTAAACTAATTCCGATTGGCTAATTTAAAGAGAGTGACAGGGTGAGTGGTTTGGTGGGAAAAATGGTTATGGCAGAGCAGGAAATCGGAATGAGTCAGGGTGGAGAATGAGCAGGTAATTGGAATGAGTCAGGGTGGAGCAGGTAATCGAAAACGGTTGCTTTATGAGGAAGTTAAGTTTAAAAGTAGAAGGCAAATAATTGAACAAACTGACATATTGATTCTTTGAAGATAAATTTAGAACTCATATCTAATAAGTGTATTAAACGCATGTTCAACTTATGATGGGTTTATCAGGCCATAACCCCACTGCAAGTTGAGCAGCACCTATATAGATAATATTTCTACAAAATTCTACTTTAGATAATGTATCTACAAAATTCAGGACTCAATAACATTTCCAATTCAAATTTAACATTAATTCAATATTAATGATTTTTTAAAATTATTAAATTATTCACATGGTGTCAAAGCACCATGGAAAGTTTACCTTTACATGGGAGAAGGATTGGTGTTACCTTGTGATGGGCAGATTCTAAGGTGATTCCCATCATCCTTGATTCTTGGTGCTCATGTCCTTGTGTAATGTCCACTTGAGTGTGGACAGAACTATTAGCTTGCTTCTTAACAAACAGAATATGGCATAAGTAACAGGATGCACACTACTATATGTATTTTACTAGGTTATATGGCATTGTAATATCTGTTGTACGAGCAACTCTTTCCCTTGCTGGCTTTGAGGCCACAGTTTCCATGATTTGAACTGACCTATTAAAGGTCATGTGGTAAGTAATTGAGAGCTATGTCCAGTCACTAGGCCAAGACACAGAGGCCTTAAATCTGGAAGCCCAAAAGAAGCTCAATGCTGCAAATAACTACATGGGCTTGAAAGTGGCTCCTTTCCCAACTGACTTTCAAATGAGACCACAGTCTGTCTTGATTTTCCCATGTGAAACTCTGAAGGTGAGGACCAAGCTAACCATGTTTGGACTCTTGATTCAGAGGAAATGGGAGATAATAAGTGAGTGCTGTTTAAATCTACTAAATTTTTGGCAATATTGTTAAGCAACAATATAATACTAATCAATGGACCCCTGGACCAAATGATAAATATTAACATATTGCGATTAAAACTTGACATCTTGTAACAATATTTGTCTTCTGTTGTACTTTCATGTAAGTTTCCTAATATCACTTGTGAGGCAAGTACTCTCCCCAAAAGTATTGATCTTAAAACTCATTTAGTCCTTAGACCTATGTGTGTGTGTATATATATATATATGGAGAGAGACAGAGAGAGAGAGAGAGTGAGAGAGGATAGAAAGGCAAAATATATGCAATCCTAAAAAAAAAGTCAGAGCAGCTGTGAATGTCAGACATTCTTTATTTCAGCTGACGTGGACTCTTGAAAAAGGGAGGGGTGACGGAAAGCTAGTCTAAGGACATGAAAGAGACAAAATGGTCAAAACATAACATGTGACCTATTGTGTTATTTTCCTGGGTTAAAACAATGAAAATAAGAAAGTAGACCATGGAAAACACTTGTTGGACAATTGGCAAAAAATCTAGGTATCAACTAGAGATTAGATGTTATCAACTAGAGATCAACAAGTGTTTGGGAGCTTTCTTAATGATGGCACCATTTTTGTGATTATGTAATAACATTTCTTACTATTAGAAATCAGAAGATATGAAGCATGAAATGTCATGATAATTACATTTTCTTTCAAAAATATGTGTGTATAAAAAAGAGAAAAAGAGAAAGACATACATACCCAAAGGGACAGAGAGAGGATCTTAGCAATTGTTAGACAGTGTGAGTATGTAGTTTGCTACACTTACAATTTATCTCTGTGTTAGAAATGTATAAAACAAAGTGGTTTGGGGGAAAATACATGAATTGTTGATGTCTAAGCCTGCTATCAGAAGTTCAGTTTGGCTAGGTAAGAATGATGAAGGTTTGAATTATTTCTGCTTGTATGTAGTTTATTCTCTTGGATCAGTTCACACACTTTGGAAAGTTATTTTCTCTAACACTTCCAGATCAGTGACTTTTTTTAATGCTTAGCAATCATTTTGATGTATTGATTATAGTAATTATCACTGTCCATCTTATCTGCAAAAGTGAAATGCTTAGGTTTGCTTTTAAAGTTCCAAAATTGCAGCCAAATCTAACATTTTTATTTTATATTGGGCATCAGTATACAAAAAAAAAAAACAAAAAAAACAAAAAAAAAAACACAAAGTTAGTAGGGAAGCTAAAATCACTTGTTAGGGTATTTGTTCTGCCTGGGTAGGATGATCTTATAATATACCTATGAAGGTTACTTGTCAGTTTCTCCTGAGGAATGGATTTACAGGAATTCACAGATGACAAAGGACTATAATATATTAGCAAAATGCAAGAATTTCAGGTGGATCTAAAAGTAGGGGCTGATGATTCACTAATCAATATAGAGTGTATGCACTGTAAAAAAATTAATATAATGTCACTAAAAGATGAGTTTATCATTCCCACTCCTGAAATAAAAGTACCTTCTCTGTTTCTGCCTCTTCGTTTTTCTCTCTCTCTTTCTCCCTCTCTCCCCTCTACCATCCTCCAATCTTCTCCTGAATAAATCAGTCTCAAGTTGACATTTTTACTTCAATCCTTACCTTAATTTCTTTTTCAAGGTAAAGAAGAATGAATGCATAATTTTGTTCTCTTTTATATGGAGAAGAAAACCTGATCTTCTCCATTTATTACTTAGAGTTTACAGATTGAGAGCTGATTGTAAAAAGGCATCACTCAAAACTGAACCAGTATAAGTTGTGTAACCAAAAGAACATTTGTTAATGATAATAAATGAAAATCATTTTTAAATGAAATAATTGTTCCAAAGTTTGACATTTTGTAATGGACTTTCGAAATTTCACTGACCCAGGAGGAAATGTAAATAATTCTGGACTTTTCATCCTAAAACGAAAATGATTTGAGATATGGTTAGATCATAAATGTAGAATGGATGTAAGTCTATTTGTGAAATGAGAAACAGAAACACATATGGAATTCTTTTAATCACTAAAAGAAAAAAATGTAATTACTATAGTATTAACCTGGCTGAGTTCTAGCCCCAACTTAGTAACTATTTAGTTTTGCCTAGGCCTATTCTCCAGTCCCCCAGCTGTGACAACCTCTGACTCCTACAAAGGTAGGTGTCTCCATTATATATATATATACACACACACACACACACACACATATTTATATGTATGTGTGTATATATATATTTTTATGTGTGCATATATACTTATATGTGTGTATATATATTATATATAATGGATTTTTTTGCTCTTGTTGACCAGGCTGGAGTGCAATAGCACTATCTTGGCTCACTGCAACCTCCACCTTCTGGGTTCAAGTGATTCTCCTGCCTCAGCCTCCTAAGTAGCTGACATTACAGGCCCACGCGACCATGCCTGGCTAATTTTTGTGTTTTTAGTAGAAATGGGGTTTCACCATGTTGGTCAGGCTGGTCTTGAACTCCTGACCTTAGGTGATCCACCCTCCTTGGCCTCCCAAAGTGCTGGGATTACAGGCGTGAGCCACTGCAAGTGACAGATGTCTCCATTTTAAATAGTCATGCACTTGGGCAGGCAGGGCAGCCTGAAGCACACTGATTAAAGTGCCTAGCACGTAATGATTGGATAGCAGATGGGAACAGGCTTCCAACAATAAAAACAAAAATATACCTTTTTTTCTCTACTGTTAGATTCTTTCATAATCACAGTTTATTGACTGCCTTTGTGTCAGGTAATTAACATTTTTCTAATAATAGTAGACAATATTTTAGTAACATAATATAAGTAACAATATAGGTAATATACTGCTAATAGTATAGGTAATATTTTCCTATTTTATAAATAGGGAAAATGAAAGATATAATTAGTGCATTAACATCTTCAATATTCCGGGACAGCAAATATTTGTTGGGTACATATAATAGCAAGCTCCAAACCAAGACTACTTTATTACTTCAAGAAAATAACGTGAGGAAAAGGGAATTTTTAACCTTAATTCAATTGTGTTGGTTCCTTTTGATACAAAGTCACTAGCACAAACACTTCACAGGTTCCAGATGACATTATTGCTCTGAAATATAAGAATGATGACAAAAAGAAACAAATAAATACTGCATATGATACTTGCACTAGTGGAGATATATTAAGGAGTCGTAGTAATTCTTTTGAAGTTTGGTTTCTTTCCTTCTAGATCTCTCACCAAAATCAAGTATGAGTAATTCAATGTATGCAATCATAGCATTTTAGAACTAAAAGGACTTTGGGGAGACTGTCCAGTTCAGTGATTCAAAGCCTAGCAGAGTGTCATGTTTCTTTTTTAATGTCAACCCACTGACGTGGTAGGATTTGCACTTTTATCATATGGTCCCATGAAAGTGTGAAATACAGGTAGTTGACCCAATCCAAGAGGACATGGAAGACTTTCTAGAAGTGTAATTGATCTGACATAGTAAGCTGAAGAATAAGAGGTAACTAACCAAAGGCAGGTGAAGTTGGTGATCAAGAGATTTCCAGGCAGACAAACAGAAGGCCCTCCTGAGGAGAGTGAGTAAGGTATATGCAAACAATGGGAAGTACCAAATGGCTAAGATAAAGAGATGCCAATGTGAAGCTCAAGATGTAGGTCTGAGTCTGAACACACAGGGTCTATTGACCAGGTAAGGGATTTAATGGTTAATCCCAAATGCATTGGGAAGCCTTTGAAGTGCTCTAAGTATGGAGGGGACAATGTTCAATTTGCATTTCAAAAATAGCACTTTACTTAAGGTGCTCAGAATGGATGAGCACCTTTCATTGTTGACCTCTTTGGTAATTTAATGTATGCATTGTTGACCTCTTTGGTCAACAATGAAACAGCAGCAGGCACACCTATGGTAATTGTGAAGAGGTGAAATATACCAATTATCCTGAGGAAATAACTGAACATTTTAACAATTTCAAAATATAATTTATGGAAACAAAAACTCATTGATTCAAAGTGCTGACACACTGTAGCCACTTCCAAAAACAATATACGGAACATTTCTATCACCCTCCCACACTTTTCTTATAATCTTTGTAGTCTATCCACTACATCCTGGCCTAAGATGACTATAGTGGTGGAATTCTCCACCACTATAGACTAGTTTCGCCTATTCTAGAATCTCATGTGTGGAATTATTCCGTACGTAATCTTTTATATTGTCCTCAGAATCACTATTTTGAGTAACATTCATGTTGCCACATGTATTCATTTTTTAAAAAAATTATAAATATTATTACCTGGTATATTATCATTTATTTATTCACCTCTTGGTAGACATTAGGCTTTCTTTCTAGTTTAGATCTATTATGGGTAAAACTTCTATAAGTATTTGGATATAATTTGTTTTGTGAGCATATGTTTTTATTTCTCATATATTTGAGAGTAGAGTTACTGGATTGTGGGTTAGTACATGAATTATTTTCTTTCCTACTAGTTATGAATGATAATTCCTCCAGTTGTTCAACATCCTTCCTAATAATTGGTATTGTCAGTCTTTTTCAATTTTAGCCATTTCAGTGGAAGTATATGGTGTATCTAATTGTGGGTTTAACATGGATTTATCTAATGACTAATAATTGGTTAGCATTTTTACTTGTGTTAACTGGTCTTTTGTGTTTCTTATTTGTGCTTTTTTTTCATTTTAATTCAGTTTTGTCACCTTACTATAGTGGTAGGAGTTCTTTAAATATTTTGAATAAAACTCACTGTTAGATAAATGGATTAAAAATATTTTCTCTCCAGTCTATAGAATGCCTTTTAGTTTCATAAAGTTGTATTTTGAAGAACAACAGATCTTGATAAAGCCCAATTTACCAATATTTTCTCATTAGCTGGTACTGCTTTTATCTTATCTAAGACATTGTTGCTTACCTCAAGGACACTCACACTTTTTTCCTACATTTTCTTTAAGCAATTTTGTAGTTATATAATTTATACTAAGATTTGTTTCCATCTTGGCTTAATTTTTGTTAATATTATGAAGCAAAAGTTGTGAATACTTTTTTTCTAGATATTGTTTTAAACACTATTTGTTAAGAAGACAATACTTTACCAGTGAGTTTATACTGGCATATTTGTCAAAAATTTGACCAAATGAATGTATATTTTGGAACTCTATTTAACATCATTTATCTTTACAGCTACCTTTACGCTAAAGCTGTACTATTGTAACTACTACAAATTCAAGCAGTATAAGTTTCCCAATTTTGAAATTTTCATCTATTCCAGATCCTTCTGCATTTCTATATAAACTTTTGAATGAACTTAGGCTATACTTTTTTAAAATTACAATAGTATTGATTGCTATTGAATTAAATCTGCAGAGCAATTTGAGAAACATCAACATTTTAATATTATTGACTTTTAAAATCCATGAACATGAATGCTTGTCTCTTTTTACTATAGCTCATCTTTAATTCTTCTCAGCAATATGTTCTAACTTTAAGTGTGTATGTCTTTTACATTTTATTTTAAACTTATCAGAATTCCATGTATTTAGATGGTATTATAAATTATGTATGTTTTAATACAAAATAATTTATTATTAAAATATATAATTCTATAAGTTTTGAAAAAGCATATATTCATGGAATAATCATCACTATATCAAAATATGTAACAGTTTCCTCTCCCCAAATAATTCCTCCATGCCTTTTATATCAAGTGCTTTTTCTATTCACAGAAACTAGAAGCAAGTCATCTGTTTTCTGAACCTATATTTGCCTTTTCAGAATGTCATATGAATGAAATGGTATGATATGAAACCTTTTGATTCTGGCTTCTTTCGTTTGGCATAATACACTTTAGATTCATCCATCGTGTTGAGTATGTATCAGTAACTCATTCCTTTTCATTGTTGCATTGTATTCCATTGTATGTATAATAAGCCTCAAGATCCCCCAGCTAAATTGGGAATCCAGTCCCAGAGCAGCTAGCAACTCTGCCCTAACATGAAATGAAGGGCAGCTGGGCATGAGTGTTTACAGTATGCCCCTCATGGCATCCTTTTTTTGCCTGTCCAATTCATGACTGTCTGGCCACGGCTCTGGTGCTGGGAGCCCACACTTGTGTCCTCCAGGCATTGTGGAGAAAACCCAGTCTCAGTAATCCTTTGGTTCTTCAGATGGAAAGATCAAATCAATACATCGTCACAATAGAAAATAAGGCTAATTTGTGAGAACGATCTTCTGTCTTCAGGTCACAAAAGCAGGAATGAATAGTCAAGCAGAGAAAGGAAGAGAGAGAGAGAGAGAGAGAGAGAGACAACTCATTGTGTATATTTATAGAGGAATAAGTGTGTGGGTAATGTCTGAATGGTCCATTTAAAGGAAGTAGTGTAAAAGTGGGGAGCCACATCTGCTAGACAGAAGAGTTGCCTCTAAGTTCTTTTCTGGCCACAGGCTTCTACCATTTGGGTGTGATGTTCTACTTCTAATGCCTAGACTGCAACTTTTGCTGTGTTGCCCTGTTACAACATACCACTTTTATCCACTTACCTGTGGAAGAATATTTGAGATAGTTCATTTAAAACATCATATATAAAGTCATTATAACATTCATATATAGGTGATTCTGTGAATACACATTTTGATTTGTCTTGGGGTAAATATTTAGAAGTGAGATTTCTGGGTTGTTGGGGTAAATATTTAGAAGTGAGATTTCTGTTGTTGTTGGGTATGTTTAACTTTATTAAACACTTCAAAATTGTTTTTCAAAGTAGCTATACCAGTTTACATGTTCACCGAAGTGTGCAAGAGTTATAGTTGCTCCTTCTGGTATGTCATTTTGCAAGTATTCATCAATTATAGTATATGTGTATTTGTATCTGACGTGGTTTTTAATTTGCATTTTTCTAATGACTAGTGATGTTAAGCATCTTTTCATGTAAATATTTGCCTTCTAAACATCTTGTTTTGATAAAGTATTCACATTTTTTCACATTTTATAATAGGTCATTTGCTTTTTGCTGAGTTTTAAGGTTACATTTGGGTTTACATAAAGAGTTTTTTTTATATTTCCAGCATATAAGATTTTTATCATATATGTGCTTTGCAACTATTTCCTCCTAGTCTGTGGCATTCTTTTTCATTGCTAAAGTATTTTCCCAGCCGATTTCAATTTCAATAAAGTTCACTTTAGTTTTTTTATTAATCATATTTCTGATGTCCTATCTGATAAACAGTTACCCAATTCAATTGTGCAAATTTTGTTATGCATTGTTCTAGAAATTTTACAGTTTGACTTTTGTATTTGAGTCTATGACCCATTTTGAGTTCTTTTTTAAATGGTATGAGATAAGATATACATATTTGGAGCCCCTTGTTACAGTACCACTAGTTAGAAAGATTATCTTTCTTTCATTAAATGGCCTCTGCACCTTTATCAAAATCAAATTAATATCTCAGCCATTTAGTAATGAATACATGTATGGATGTATATACGTACATTTTCTGGGTTATTTATTCTGTTTTATTGGTCAATGAGTCTAAACTTTCACCAATGACATATTATCTTGATTACTGTTGGGTTTTCTTTTTGTGGTAAGTCTTAAGTCAGGTAATCCTCCAACTTTGTTCTTTTTAAAAATTATTTAGGCAATTCCTGACTCTAGGTCTTCCCCTATAAAAGTTAGAATAACATTGTCAGTTTCTACAAACAAATTCTGCTGTAATATTTTATTTGGAGTGTAATTAGTATATAGATAAGTTCAGAAAGTGTTAACATCTAAACCAGATTGAATCCTCCAAGTCAGTACAGCTTTCCATTATTCAGGTCTTTTTTATTTATTTCATTGGTGTTTTGCAGTTTTCAGCAATAAAATTTTGCAGATTTTGTACATTTTTCCCTAATATTTTTAGGTTTCCTTACTGTTATTTTAATTGGTATTTTTAATTCAATTTACTCTATAAAAATACAATTGTAGGTGTTTATTAGCTTTGTGCTCTGCAACTTTGTAAGACAAGTAACTTTCTTTGTAGAGTTCTTGGGATTTACTACGTAGATAATTTTGTGATCTGCAAATACAGACTATTTTATTTTCCTCTTTTCAAACTATAGACTTTATATTTTTTCTTTCCTTTTTGACTAGCTGGGACCTCCTGTATGGTATTGAATAGAGGTGGTGAGAACAAACATCTTGCTTTGTTACCAGTAATAAGGGGAAAACATTCAGCTTTCACCAATAGGTATGAGGTTAACTGAAGTTTCTTAAGAAAGTGCTCACTTCAGGTTAAGGAGTTCTCTTTTATTCTTAGGTGCTAATATGGATTGATATTTTCTTTTTCAAAGGATTTTTTGAGTCTATTAAGAACATGGTGTTTCATTTATTCCTTAGTCCATTGGTATGACAAACCATACTAATTCAGTTCCAAATCCTGAGCCAACCTTGAATTCTCAGCATAAATAGTCCTGGATAACTATAGTGAGCCAATTAGTAAACTTCATAAGGTTGAAGAAAGAACTGGTTAACTTGAAATGTCAACAGCACTTACCAAAATTGAAACACAAAGAGAAAAGAGTAGAGAAGAAAAGGTGAGTTCATTCAAAATTGTGAGACAACAGCAAATAATATAACATTTGTAATTAGAATTTCAGAAGAAGAGAGGGTATATGGAAGAAAAAAAATTAAAGAGATAATGACTGATACATTTCCAAAGATTATAAAAGACATTATGTCATCATCCAAAAAGTTCAGAAAAACAGAATCCAAAAAAAATAGCAAGAACTAAAAGTAAGTACATCTAAACATGTTACATTTAAAATACTGGAAATCAAGATAAGTAAGATAATCTTTAGAGAAAAAAAAGCCAAAGAAAAAAGTCACATTACATCCTGAGGAATAAGGATAACTATTACAAAAAAACTTTTACTCAGAAGATATATAAGATGATACTACATCTTATCTTAAAAGTTCTTCAAGAAAAATAAAACTATCAACCCAGAATTATGTACTCAGTAAAATGTCTTTCAAAGTATGAATATAGTGTGTTTTGACCAATATAAACTAATTTATTTTCAGTAGATTTGAACAGCAAAAATGTTCAAAAAGTTTTTCAGGTAGAAGAAATATGATACTATACAAAAAATAGAATCCATACAAAAATTTGTATCGGTGTGTTTGTCTTATTGTTGTGCTGTAGTAACTTTTAATATGTTCTGGTTATAATTCTTTGGTTTTTTTATATATGTATATGTGTATATATGTGTATATATATATACACGTATATATACCCCAAAAAATTAAATTATGAAATGCAATATGTACACATACATGTATATGTATACATGTTTATATACATGTGTATATATCTTGAAAAAACTATGTATGTACCTATATATACATTCTTTGTTTTATATATATACACACATATATAACTGAAACATAAAGCAAAAAAAGTATGTCAATGAAAAAGAAAGAAAGGAGAATGATTATGATCTGATATGTGGTATAATAGGCTGAATAATGGTGCCCAAAGATATCGTGGTCCTAATCCCTTGGAACCTGTAAATGTTACCTTGTATGGAAAAACATTTTTTGCAGAAACAATCAAATTAAGGATTTTGAAGTGGGAAAATTAGCTTGGATTATTTAGCTGGGTGTAAATCTAATCGCAATTATCCTTACAAATGGGAGTCGGGGGAGATTTTACAGTGAAGACAAGAAGACAATGTGATCTTAGAAGTAGACTGGAATAGTATGGCCACTCTGTTTGAATGCAGGAAATGCAACTTCAGACGTTGGAAAAAGCATGAAACTGTTTCTTTCCTAGAGCCTCTGGAGGAAATATGAGCCTTCAGAAAGGTAGATTTTGGCCCAACACGAATGATTTTGGACTTCTGGCTCCAGAGCTGTAAGAAAATATATGTGTGTATTGCTTTAAGCCACTAAGTTTATAGTAATATTTTACAGCACATAGTAAACTAATATATATGGAACTTCAAAACATCCATAATAGCTAAGACACTTCTAAAGAAGTTGATCATACTGGGATTATTTGCTTTACCAAATATTAATATTTACTATAAAGTTACAGTTTATAAAAATCATGATATTAGTGTAAGGCTGGATAAATAAGCAAATGGCACAGGATAGAAAGTCCTCCAAAATAACCAACTACATAAGGACATTTCATATACAACAAATTTATGAAATTTGTAACACAAAACAATAGGGATAATATGGCCCTTTCAATAAATAGTGCTATGGAAAACAATGAAGTACAACCATACACCATTTACAAACACAATTCTAAGTAGATTATAGAACTAAAGTGAAAGACAAAACTGTAAATAAATTATAATAGAGACATTATAATGACGTTAGGGTAGGGACTTTTTTTATTGGGAAACAGAAAGCATTAATCATAAAGAAAAAGGTTGATAAATTAATTTAGTTTACATTTAAGTACGTTTATCAGCAAGTCACCATTAAGACAGTAAAAATTCAAACTACAGAGAAGTATTTGCAACACTTTAAGCATCCAAAGCCTTGTAACTTTGTGTGATGCACAAACCTACTAAGCACTAACACAAAGCAAGAAACTTTAGTAGAATCATGGTTAATTTCCTTAAACAGGTATTTGTCAAAAAAGCATTTTCAAATGTGTTCCAAATACATAAATCCCCTCAATCACATTAGTCATAAAGAAAATGCAAATTAAAATCACAACAAAATACCAGTCTATACCCACGAGGATAGCTAATTTTTTGAAAGTCTTATAACACCAGGTATTGAAAAAGATTTAAATAAAATGGAAATTCTCATATATTACTGAGGGAACTATAAATTACTACAAATAATTTGTAAAGAGTTTGATATTATCTAGTACATTACAAATTATTTATAACCTGCAACTCCTTATCAATGTATATAACCAAAAAAAAAGTTAGTTAGTATGTGGGCTCCAAAGGATAAGTTCAAACATTATTTTAGCATCTTTTATAGTAGCCCTAAACTAAAACTAATCCAAACGTTCATCAAAAATTTAACAGATAAATACACTGTGATATGTTCATACAATTGAGTTCTAGACAGTAACTAAAGTGAATAAACTCTATGCCTTACATGACAATATAGATGGATTTCACAAACATAATGTTCACAAAAATCCAAACATGAAATAATTCCTATTCAATAATTTATTTAATATGAGTTCAAAGATGAAGAACAAACATATGGTCTTAAAGGATATACATACATGTGCTAAAATAATGAAACAAAGCAAGAGGCTGATTACATTAGATGTCAGTTAAAGTAGTGATGGTTAGCAGGATACCAAGGAGCTATCCTGGGAGTGGGAAGTGGCTTAGTAGGATGTAGCTATGAAACGCTGGCAACGCTTCGCCCACTTTTTGATGGGGTTGTTTGATTTTTTTCTTGTAAATTTGTTTAAGTTCTTTGTAGATTCTGGATATTAGCCCTTTGTCATATGGGTAGATTGCAAAAATTTTCCCCCATTATGTAGGTTGCCTGTTCACTCTGACGGTAGTTTCTTTTGCTATGCAGAAGTTCTTTAGTTTAATTAGATCCCATTTATCTATTTTGGCCTTTGTTGTCATTGCTTTTGGTGTTTTAGTCATGAAGTCCTTGCCCATGCCTAGGTCCTGAATGGTATTGCCTAGGTTTTCTTCTAGGGTTTTTATGGTTTTAGGTCTAACATTTAAGTCTTTAATCCATCTTGAATTAATTTTTGTATAAGGTGTAAGGAAGGGATCCAGTTTCAGCTTTCTACATATGGCTAGCTAGTTTTCCCAGCACCATTTATTAAATAGGGAATTCTTTCCCCATTTCTTGTTTTTGCCAGGTATGTCAAAGATCAGATGGTTGTAGATGTATGGTATTATTTCTGAGGCCTCTGTTCTGTTTCATTGGTCTATATATCTGTTTTGGTACCAGTACCATACTGTTTTAGTTACTGTAGCCTTGTAGTATAGTTTAAAGTCAGGTAGCATGATGCCTGCAGTTTTGTTCCTTTTGCTTAAGATTGTCTTGGCAGTGCAGGGTCTTTTTTGGTTCCATATGAACTTTAATGTAGTTTTTTCCAATTCTGTGAAGAAAGTCATTTGTAGCTTGATGGGGATGGCACTGAATCTATAAATTACCTTGGGCAGTATGGCCATTTTCACAATATTGATTCTTCCTATCCATGAGCATGGAATGTTCTTCCATTTGTTTGTGTCCTCTTTTATTTCATTGAGCAGTGGTTTGTAGTTCTCCTGGAACAGGTCCTTCACATCCCTTGTAAGTTGGATTCCTAGGTATTTTATTATCTTTGAAGTAATTTTGAATGGGAGTTCACTCATGATTTGGCTGTCTCTGTTTGTCTGTTATTGAGGCCTGTTGTGAGGTGGGGGGAGCGGGGGAAGACAGCATTACGAGAAATACCTAATGTAAATGACGAGTTAATGGGTGCAACACACCAACATAGCAAATGTATACATATGTAACAAACCTGCACGTTGTGCACATGTACCCTAGAACTTAAAGTATAATAATAATAATGAAAAGAAATATTGGCAATGCTTGATTTCTTAACCTGAGTGTTGGCTGTGGAAGTATTGTATTTATGATGCTATGGCATGGTGTACATTTGCATATTTTCTGTGTGTATGTGACATTTTATAATTTAATTTTTTATTTCATATTAAAATGTAAATACAGGAAGACTAGTTAAAGGCTACTGTAATTCTCTAAGGAAAAGAGGATGGTGGATTGAAGAGGATTAGAAGTAAAAGGGTTTCAGAGATATCAAAAGATAGTTATAGGGAGTGAGTATTTGGAAGGAAATGATATTGTTCTTTATAGTGAAAGTGGCAAACACGGAGCAGTTACTATCTGTATATGGTTTGCTATGTAGGTCAAGTAGCATTTTCTCCATATGGATAACCAATTAGCCTAGTATCTTTTATTAATAAGTGTTTAAACTTCATATAAACCCTATTTATTATTATGTTGGTAAAGAAATTTAGGCAAAGGATGACTAAACAACTTTCAAAAGTGCAAGACAGCATAAGAGCCAAGCTTTGACTTTCAATTGCACCTAAAGACTAACAGTAATGATGATTACCATAAACATCACTAGAACATGACCACTGTTTGTCAGTATAACCAATAACAGTGTGTCAAAGCATGATGTAAGTGCCTTAAATCCACAGTCTCATTTAGCCATCCAACAAACCTGAGAAGGAGTACCTACAATTATCTCCTTTTATGTATGAGGAAATTCAGTCTTACAGGTATGAAGAGCAAATTACTGGTAAGGGATGAATCAAGGTTCCAAAGCACAGATCTCTCCAAAACTCAGGCTCCAAATTATTAATCTCAATTGCTTTAGAAATATGTTAAAAATGAACATAGATTTGAAATTTTAATTTTTATTTTTCAATGACAAAGTAATTGAAATTGTAAAGGTTTTTATTTGGGTGTTTCAACATAGACAATCCTTGCTTCAAATCTCATCACAAAGGGAAGAGATAGGTTGAAAACAATCTGAAGCCCCAAATTTGTATTATTTACATTCATACATCGACTTTTCATATTCCATCTGTACCACTGACAGTTATCACCATGTGGGTATTTTAGTATTAAACTTATCTGAACCTTTTAATTCCAATTTCTTGCTTTGCTGTAGAATTCTCTATCATGATTTGAGATGCAAATTTAAATGCAGTAGTTAACTAAGAAGTCACGAGATGCTCTGGCTACAAAAAAAAAAAGTTACTATACACAGCAAGATGCTACTGTTTTCTATTTCCTCTTTCACTGGTTTTGTTTTATAACTCTACATCTTTGGCTCTTTCTCTTGTAATAAATCCCTGGCATTCTGATAACTTGCCAATATTAATTCTTTGTCATTAAATAAGTTTTATTTCCCTAGTGACGTTTCTCCTCCTGAAACTCTGACCTTTGAGATTTTGCTGAAATAATTATTACTGCCAGTAGCAGACACTCAACCCTCATCAGAATGCTCTGACAGACACTTCCTTTTTTTGTTTGACATCAGACATTTCACTTTCTGACATCTATTAGAATTTCAGTGGCTGCCTCAAGACTGCATTTCTGCATTTCATCACTACTGACGGCATCAATGTGAAGCATGCAAGAATGAGTTTGTGTCATTAATACATTAACCAGCCCATTAAATAATGTTTTTGGTGGTGATATTTGATGAAGCAAGTAATTTTATATAATTGTGCTGCCAAATCCAAAGTACTGGATTATTTTTCCAACGTGTCTGTTTATATACAATCTTTGTGTTGTACATATCTCCTCAACTTACATTTATTTATTTACTTATTTGTTTATTCAGCAAACATTTATTGAGCACCTGTTTCATATATCATAAAAAGTACAAGAATGGAATAGCAAAGAAGAATAAAACGGTGCTTGATAAAAGGTAGTTGCTCTGAAAACATTTGTTGAATAAATGAAAAAACACATGCATGAACACAATGACATAGACACTGGATATTGCATATCTTCCCAACAGTTTGCCTAACCTTCTCATGGGAGAAACCCAGAATTCCATTATCTCAGGGACATTATTGGCACAGGTAGGGAAATGGGCATGTCTTACCTCTGGTTCTAGAGTAAGAAGCAAAGGGAATAATATCTGAACCACTATTGAGAGTAAACTACAATGTCTAAACTGAAGAAGTTGAAAGAAAATAAGAAAACAATTTACTTGAAAAAAGGAAAGAAATAGAAAGAGAACATGTAAACAAACATTCTGAAACTACCTCATGATGCTAACGTATGCAGAGATGGTATTAGTGATAGAACAGGTGGAAAAAGAGTGCCTGTCATTTGCAACAATGTGGTTGAAACTAAAAGACATTATGGTGTGTGAAATAAACCAGGTACAGAAAGACAAATAAATAATAATCTCACTTAAATGTGTAATCTACAAAAGTCAAAATTACTCAGAATCAGAGAGTAGAATGGTGGATACCAGAGGCTGCAGAATAGGGGAATTGGGGAAATGTTGATCAAAGGATATGAAATTTCAGTTAGGAGAAAAAATGTCAAGAGATCCGTTGTACACCATGGTGACTACAGTTAATAACAATATATTGTATACTTGACAATTGCCAACAGAGTGGATTTTAAGTGTCCTTTCCATGCACAAAAGAACAATAAGTATATGAAGTAATACAAATGTTCATTAGCTTGATTTAGCCATTACACAAAATTTACATAAACATCATGTTTTTATCAACACAATAAACATATACAATTTTTACTTGTCAATTGAAAGACAAAATGCCAGAGCTTTGGGAGACTGAACTGGGTGGATTACTTGAGGCCAAGTGTTGAAGACCATCCTGGACAACACAGAGATCCCATCTCTACAAAAATTTTAAAAACAGCCAGACTTGGTGGTGCAGCCTGTAGTCCTAGCTACTTGGGAGACTGAGATGGGGGAATCGTTTGAGCCCAGGAATTAAAGATTACAGTGAGCTATGATTACACCACTGCACTCCAGCCTGGGTGACAGAGTGAGACCTTACCTCATAAAATAAAGGAAATAAAAATTTTTGAAATGTATGATACTGGTTTAGAAAAGGGCGGCCAGTTCCATGTTCCTTGCAGTTCCCAAGTATCCCTATGTGACATGCAATCCTCTTTCTTGTTTTGTATTATTACAGAGAGAACGAGCTGTTATCAAGATGTCTGAAAGCTACAAATTTGAAGATACAACTAGAATCAAATAAGAACTCACAAAGTATAGTTGATCAGTGTACAATACAGTGGCATGAATTACTAGATACAACTAGAATCAAATAAGAACTCACAAAGTATAGTTGATCAGTGTACAATACAGTGGCATGAATTACTAATATTTAAGGCATTTGAGGTTCATCACCGTTAATGATTCTTCCCACAAGAGAGTCTGAGCAGAGTAATCACCTCTGGGAAATAGCGCCAATGGCCTGTGAGTTGATGAAAATGAAATTTTGTATCTGACCATTCTAGAATTTCATTAATAGGAAGAATATGCATTTACTACTTATGATACTTCCATTGGTTGCACTCATTTCTTACCCACAACATCCAGCTTCTGATCCCAACACTCTGCAGAAACAATCTTCATAAAAGATTTTAATACGGTGGCTCACACCTGCAATCCCAGCACTTTGGGAGGCCCAGGTGGGCGGATCACGAAGTCAGGAGATCGAGACCATCCTGGCTAACATGGTGAAACCCCGTCTCTAATAAAAACACAAAAAATTAGCCGGGCATGGTGGGGGGCGCCTGTAGTCCCAGTTATTTGGGAGGCTGAGGCAGATGAATGGTGTGAACCCAGGAGACAGAGCTTGCAGTGAGCCGAGATAGCGCCACTGCACTCCAGCCTGGGCAACAGAGTGAGACTCCGTCTCAAAAAAAATAAATAAATAAATAAAAAGTTTTTAATAACTTTCTATTAGGACAATTCAAAAACATCAACTCAGTTCTTGCACACTTGGCCTCTGCAGCACTTGACACCATTGACCATTTTATTTTTCCTAAAACTTTTTCTTTAGCTTTCATGACTGCAATGCATATTCATCATTTTTTGGTTGTTTAATATCTGATTCCTCTTTCAATTTTCAACTTTTATTTTAAGTTCAGGAGTACATATGCAGGTTTGTTATACAGGTAAACTGTGGGTCAATGGGGGTTTTGTGTACAGGTTGTTTCATTGCCCAGGTAACAGACATAGTATCTGATGTGTAGTTTTTGTTTCTCTCCCTCTTCCCACCCTCCACCCTAAAGTATGCCCAGGGCGTCTGTTGTTCCCTTCTTTGAGTCCATGTGTTTTCATTATTCAGCTTCGACTTATAAGTGAGAACATGTGGTATTTGGTTATCTGTTCCTGAAGCTCTTGAAACTTTGCTGAAGTTGTTTATTAAATCAAGCAAAGTTCTTGAAACTTTGCTGAAGTTGTTTATCAAAACAAGGAACTTTTGAGCAGAGACTATGGGGTTTTCTAGGTATGTTTCCATATAATTTGCAAACAGGGATAGTTTGACTTTCTTCCTGTTTGGATGCCTTGTATTTTGTTTTTGTTTTTGTTTTTGAGACGGAGTCTTGCTCCATCACCCAGGCTAGAGTGCACTGGCGTGCAACCTGCGCCTCCCAGGTACAAGCAATTCTCCCCCCCCAGCCTCCTGAGTAGCTGGAGACTACAGACATGTACCATCACACCCGGCTAAGTTTTGTATTTTCAAAAGAGACAGGGTTTCGCCATGTTGGCGAGGCTGGTCTCAAACTCTTGACCTCAAGTGATCTGCCCACCACAGCCTCCCAAAGCGCTCGTATTACAGGCGTGAGTCACCGTTCCCAGCCTGATGCCTTGTATTTCTTTCTCTTGCCTGATTGCTCTGGTCAGGACCTTCTAATACGGTATTGAACAGGAGTGGTGACAGAGGGCATCTTTATCTTGTTCTGGTTTTCGAGGGGAATGCTTACAGCTTTTGCCCATTCAGTATGATGTTGGCTGTGGGTTTGTCATAGATGGCTCTTATTATTTTGAGGTATGTTCCTTCAATGCCTAGTTTGTTGAGAGTCTTTAACATAGAAGGATGTTGAAGTTTATTGAAAGTCTTTTCTGCATCTCTTGAAAGGAACATGTTGTTTTTGCTTTTTATTTTGTTTATGTGGTGGATCACATTTTTTGATTTATGTATATTGCACCAACCTTGCATCCTAAGTATAAAGCCTACTTGATTTTGGTGGATTAGCTTTTTCATGTGCCGCTGAATTTATTTTGCTAGCATTTTGTTGAGGAGTTTTGCATCTATTCTCATCAAGGATACTGACCTGAAGTTTCCCTTTTTTGTTGTATTTATGCCAGGTTTTGGCATCAGGATGAGGCTAGCCTCACAGAATAATTCAAGGAGATGTTCCCCCTCCATAATTTTTTGCAATAATTTCAGTAGGGATGGTACCAGCTCTTCTTGATGTATGGATACATGTGGTAGAATGTGGTTGTACATATATATATCTGGTCCTGGGATTTTTTTTTTTTTTAGTTGTAGGCTTTCTGTTACTGATTCAACTTTGGAAGTCATTATTGTTCTTTTTGGCAATTCAGTTTATGCCTGGATTGGTCTTGGGAGGTTGTATGTATCCAGGAGTTTAACCATTTTCTCTAGATTTTCTAGTTCTTATGCATAGAGGTGTTCATAGTGTTCTTTGGGGTTTGTTTGTTTCTCTGGGGTGATTGGTAACTTCCCTTTTGTCATTTCTGATGGTGGTTTTGGATCTTCCCTCTATTTTTCTTTATTAGTCTAGCTAGTGCTCTACATATGTTATTACTTTTTTCAAAGAACTAAGTCCTGGAAACATTGATGTTTTGTGTGGTATTTGGCATCTCAATTTCCTTCAGTTCAGCTCTGATTTTGGTTATTTCTTGTCTTTTGCTAGCTGTAGAGTTGGTATGCTTTTGTTTCTCTAGTTCCTCTACTTCTGAATTTAGGAAGTTAATTTTAAATCTTTGTAACCTTTTGATGTGGGAGTTTAGTGCTATAAGCTTGCCTCATAACACCACCTTAGCTATGTCCCAGATATTCTGATATGTTGTATCTTTGTTCTCATTAGTTTCAAAGAGTTTCTTGATTTCTGCCTTAATTTGTTTACTGAAAAGTCATTCAGGAGGAGGTTATTTAATTTCCATGAAATTATATGGTTTTGAGTAATTTTCTTGGTATCAATTTCCATTTTTATTGTGCTTTGGTCTGAGAGTGTGGTTGGTATCATTTAAGTTCTGTTGAATTTGCTGAGAATTGTTTTATGTCAAATTGTGTTTGGTTTTAGAATATACGCCATGTGGTGATCAGAAAAAATGTATATTCTTTTGTTTTTGGGTGAAGAGCTCTGTAAATGTCTGTTAGGTTCATTTGGTCAAGGGTTGAGTTCAGGTCCTGAATATCTTTGTTTCTTTTCTGCCTTTATGATCTGTCTAATACTGTCAATGGGATATTGAAATATTCCACTATTATTGTGTAGAAATCTAAGTCTCATTTTACATCTCTAAAAACTTGTTTTATGAATTTGGATACTCTTATGTTGGGTGTGTATATATGTAAGATAGCCAGGTCTTCTTGTTGAATTGAACCATTTACCATTATGTAATGTTTTTCTTTGTCTTCTTTGATTTCTGTTGGTTGAAAGTCTATTTCTTTATTAAATGAGAATGACAATCCATGCTTTTTTTGTTTCCATTTGCTTAGTACACCTTTGTAGATCCCTTTATTTTGAGCCTATGGGTATCTTTGCATGTGAGATGGGCCTCCTGAAGACAGCATACTGTTGGGTTCTGATTGTTTATCCAGCTTGCCACTCCATGCCTTTTAATTGGGGCTAGTGCATTTACATTTAAGGTTCGTATCAGTATGTGTGGATTTGATCCTGTCATTCTGGTGTTAGCTGGCCATTATGCAGACTTGTTTGTGTTGTTTCTTTCAAGAGTCAATGGTCTGTGTGCTTAAGTATGTTTTTGTAGTGGCTGGTAATGGTCTTTTCTTTCCATATTTAATGCTCTTTTCAGGACCTTGTGTAAGATGGGTCTGGTTTTAATGAGTTCCCAGAGCATTTGCTTCTTCTCAAAAGGATCTTATTTTTCCTTCATTTATGAATCTTAGTTTGGCTGGATATGAAACTCTTTGTTGGAAATTCTTTTTCTTAAGAATGCTGACTATAGGCCATAATCTCTTCTGGCTGTTCTCCTAATGGGGCTCCCTTTGTAGGTATCCTGCCTCTTCTCTCTAACTGCCTTTAACAATTTTTTCTGTAAGTTCAACCTTGGAGAAGCCGATGATTATGTGTGTTGGGGATTCTCTTCTTGTTTAGTGTCTCATAGAGATTCTTTACATTTCCAGAATTTGAATGTTGGCCTTTCTTGCAAGCTTGGGGAAGTTTTCATGAACAATATCCTGAAATATGTTTTGCAAGTTGCTTGCTTTCTCCCCATCTCTTTCGGGAATACCAGTGAGGCATAAATTTGGTGCCTTTACATAATTCCATATTTCTTGGA
Organism: Mandrillus leucophaeus; assembly: GCF_000951045.1. Lineage (NCBI taxonomy): Eukaryota > Metazoa > Chordata > Mammalia > Primates > Cercopithecidae > Mandrillus > Mandrillus leucophaeus. The sequence goes on from NW_012101343.1 coordinate 170,855, forward strand.
GGTTTTGTTCATTCTTTTTTATTCATCTTTCTTTAGTTTTGTCTTGAGTTAGTCTGGAGAACCAGTACCAGGCTCTGATGTGTTTTTCCTCAGTTTGTTCTACTCTGCTGTTAATATTGCAATTGTTTTATGCAATTCTTGTAGATTATTTTTCAATTCTCTCAGATCAGTTTGGTTCTTTCTTATAATGGCCATTTTGTCTATCAGTTCTAGTATTGTCTTAATGTAACTCTTAGATTCCTTGAATCAGGTTTCAGCTTTGTTCTGAATCTTGATGATCTTTTTTCCCAGTCCATATTCTGTGCTATTTCTGTCATTTCATTCATTTCAGCTTGGTTAAGAGCCAAAGCTGGGAGACTAGTGTATTCATTTGCAGTAAAGAAGACACTCTGGCCTTTTGAGTTGCCAGAGTTCTTGCACTGATTCTTTCTCATCTGTATGGACTGATGTTCCTTTAACTGCAGTGTAATTGAATAAAGTCAGTAGACTTCTGGATGTTTTCAGAGGGTCGAGGCTTTCTTCAAGGTCTTTATCTGTAGCTGAATTATTATCTTTGGTTTCACAGGGGGCTATATTAGCAAAGTATTTTTGATGTTGAAGTTTAGGCTTTAATCCAGTAGATGGCACTTAAGAATAATGGCCCCTATATAAGCTCTTGCTCAGGCGTGTAGCTCCTCTGTACGTCCTTACAATTGCAGCTGTGCTTTTTCTCAGTTCTCTGAAAGTGTGGGCTCTTCTCCCACTCGAGTGTTGGCTGCATAGCTCATCTTGGCAGTCCCAGGCTGCACAGCACAGCTCTGGGGTGAGCTCAGGCTTTATATTCCTTCCCCAGCTTGGATGCAGCAGAGGAAGGTACCTTGGGAATGTTTGTGGCAGAGGGCCTTTCACTTGTCACTTGGGACTCCACTCTAGAGAGATGCAGAGCTGCTATCAATCAGTGCAATCTGCCTGGGGTGGGGTGGCTGTGCTGTGGGCTCAAGCTGGGGGAGCCCTGCCTTGTAGAGAGCAGGAGGGTTTAGGGAGTCATAGAGGAGAGAGACTAGCCTCCTCTCCTCAGGGCAACTGCAGCTTGCTGGAGGTCCGGCTAAAGCACTCATGGTCTGAGTTCCTTCTTTATTCAGAAGGTGGCAAGTGCAGTATCACTGCAGTGGCGGTGGCAGTGGCAGAGGAGCTCTTGATTGCCTCTGGCAGTGGTAGCTCAGAGAAACGTGGAGCTGCTGCTACTAGGGATGTTCAGCCAGTGGGGAGGGTGTTTGTGCTGCTGGCCTGAGCTGAGGGCTCCGCTTCATTAGGGCTTACAGGGAGGAGGGACTGGGCTCTTCTCTGTATGGTGACTGTGGTGTGCTGAAAGCAAGGGTGAAACCCTTAGCCTCTTTGTTTTTTCCCTAGAACAAGAACAGCAGTGGCAGAGGGACTCTCAGTTGCTCTGAGAGCCCGTCTCCAGGGAAACACAGAGCCACTACCAGTGGATAGGCTCAGCTGAGGGTGGTCAGCTGTTCTGTGGTCCTGAGCCAGGGAGCCTTGCCTGGTAAAGAGTGGGGAGTGGAGAGCTCAAAGGGAAGAGAGACTGGGCTCCTTACCATATGATGAATGTGGTGTGCTGGAGCTGTAGTGACCAGGCTCTTTGTTCCTTCCACAGTCTGAGGGTGCTTAGGGTGGTACCGCTGCAGCTGCAATGTTGGGGGGGCTGTGGGCTGCTTTTGGTTTTCCCTCCTTTGAGAAATGCAGATCTGCCTCTAAGTGTTCAGATGGGGGCACAGAAGTTGTGGTGAAGTCCCAGGTTGGGAGGTTCCACCAAGTGAGGAGAATCAGGAACAGGGACCCATGTGGAAAATAGTCTGGCTGTTTCTCCTTGAGGCCATAGCATTGTACTGGAGATTCTCCCCATTCCCTAATCACCACATATGGTCCAGAACCTGAGGGCAACAGAAGCTAGAGCAGCAAAGCAGCAAAATTGTGGCCGGCCGCTCCCTCTGGGAGCTGCAACCCCGCTACCTGCTAGGGAAGTGCAGACCGGCTACCAGCCCCAGAGCCCAGACAGGGCTGGTGTGGCCACGCTAGCGCCCCAGGCCAGTGGGCCTTATCCTGTGAGATACAGTGGAGGTGAGGCCTGCATTTTATCACAGCTCAGGCTTCTGGATTCAGCCCCTTTCCTGGGATCTTGTGAAGGAGCTTGACCTCCCCCATTGTCAGAGCTGCAGCTGCTAACTCAGGGATGCCTAAGGATCCAAGGCTCCCAGGACTCCACATACGTCTGAGCAGCAGCTGTGCCCAGACTCCACGTAGCTGTCTGTTGTCAGTCTAGAGGCCCCAGTGGGGAGGCTCACAGGGAATCTCCTGAGCCAGGGTTGCAAAGGTCCATGGCAGAAGTACGGATCCCCAGGGAATCTCACTCACCCTTCCCCAGGGTGACGGTGCCTTCCCTGGCTCTGTGCCACTCCCATGTGGGCAGCCATCCTGTCTTGCCCCTCTCCATTCTCCGTGGGTCCAGTTGTTTTCTTGATGAACCTCAATGTGTCCACCTGGATGTTTCAGTTGAAGATCCAGTGTTTATTCGCCAATCTTTCTTCTCTCCATGACAGCAGTGCATACTAGCTTCTTCTAGTCGGCCGTATTACAAAACTTCGCTCTTCCTCTTTTTAGTTAAGGCTCACTGTTGTGAAGTAGAACTTTTCCTTCATCTTAGAAACTGAAAATGCCAGAGACTTATTTTATCAGCCTCCCTAGCAAATAGAAACAAGAGTGTATCTAATTCTCACAGTCAGACATATCTTCCCTGGACTTTAAATCAGAATTGGCGATGCAAAAGAGAATGGAATACACAGAATCAGTGTAAGAGACAAACAGCAGCAGAACTTGTCTCTATATGAAAGTTCCAGGTGCAGAAATTGCAGAATTTTTGGTGGTAGAATCCAGCGTCCCATGCTGGGATTTTATTGATACACACTGTGATGCCCGTGCCCAGCAGGATTTTTAGTATGTCATCACTAGAACAGTTTGATATAATTGTAATTGTTCTTTATGTCTGTACTTACCAAGTCACATGTTGTGTGTCACACATTATCTTAATTGACTCTGCCTCAAGAATAATAGAGTATATTAACACAGGGACATAATTGCATCTAATAATCTATGCAAAGAAAGCAACATTTTCTGTTCTTTCTGCTCTCTTCCTCTTCCTTCCCCTCTCTTATTAAACATTTTAACTGTTAAGATTTAGATGATAAATACAAAATGGTCAATTATGCTTTAGTTAATATCTCATTAAAGTAGGGGTTACGGATCTAGTTTCAGTTTGGGTTATATCAATTCCAGAGTTATAAAAAACTTAAATTAATTTTAATTCCATCGTGCATTTGATGGTTAAATCCCCTATAATACTTCTGACATGTCATAGTCTGCCCTCTGTGCAAACACCTTAATTATTACATTTATGATTACAATGTTAGATCAGGAAGTAACCCTAAAGAGCTTTTCCAACACCACCCTTTTGCAAAAGAAGAAAACCAAGGCCGAGAGATAAATGACCAGCTTATGGCTACATAATCATCAGTGGTTGATCCCTCTTTCTGGGTTCAGTGGTTTATTTCCTGTACCTCTCTGCTTACTCTTGAGGCATGTATAGATGATCCTGACATTAGAACATTTTTCCTTACAATGAGTTCAAATTTATCTTTCTGAAACATTCTTGCTTCATGGATTCCTAAAAATTAGAGACATGAAGGATGATGTTAATCCTTCTTTGAAAGGACCACTATTAATTCCTTTCTCAGTTTCTGAAAAGTCTACTCTAGAATGAGGATTTTCCTAATTCATTCAACTTGGTCCTCATATTGTCACTCTCTGAGTCACCCTCACCATTCTTGGCAGTCTCCTGGGCACACTCCAATTTATTTTATCAAGTAGTAGCTAGAAATGTTCATAGTATTTATGTTGTACTCTCACCAGCTTAGAATTAGTTTCGTTAGTTCCCCTGAATAGTGAAATGTCTGAATCTGACATGACTCATAGTCTTAGAAGGAATCTTGGTATGCTGGAGGTGGTTTGATATACATAATGAAAGGAGAACTGTCTCCAAAGGAGACTAGTGGATGCACCCTGTAAAATACCAATTGACTGAGGTCTATGAGAAACCCTTTTCTAACAACCTGTGGAACTTAGGGAAGTCATTTAAATCCTTTGAGCCAGTGTCTGAACATATGTAAAATTAGCTACATGACTGAAGTGATCACTAAGGATTTAGCAAATTTGCTCTAGTGGAAAGAACATCAGGGCTTCGATTCTGAGGATCCTATTTATTCATGTCTTAGCTCTGTTATTCACAAACTATGTGAATTTGGGCCAGTAACTCCTGTATCTTTCTGGTTTATTCCTACTTAAAATGGACATGTGGATATGGGAACTGAAACAGAAGGATACTATTGCAGTTTTATTGCATCTACTATTACATTTCAACCAGCCAATAGATAACGTCTCCTTTAATTGTGCTATGCTGCATCATAAGTCCTACTCAAATATGGTATTTGGAAAGTCAGAGATGCCACTTCAGGTAGAAGAACTGAGGTCCTAGTTTTATGAAAAGACATCTTCTTGTTCACATGTATTTTGTTCTTCCTTGGTTTAATTAGTCCTTTATGGGGACTGATGGAGTCACATACTATGTAGCATTTCAGCAAGCTTAGAGATTCCCTTGAGCTGCTGTCATAAAAAGCCAGTGGCCAAGACTTCTCAACATGATCTCTTCCAGTAATGAGTTGTTTCTAACTTTATCCACATCACAGGCACTCAGCCCATTAGCTGGTTTTGAAGAGCAGGTTGGGCTACCAAAGACTATTATATGTGATTATTGATTTTTCTAAAAGCTGCATCTGGGGATTATCAACCCAGCAAGTAGCAAGCATACTAACGGTGGATGTCTTTCTTCAGCTGAATATCAGGATGACCTAGATTTTGGCAGACTCAGTCAGCTGAAAGGGAGTATTTTTGTATTTTTTAAACAATCCAAAGTAATCTTCTCCCAACTACCTCAAATTAGCTGCTGTGCAGTGGGATGGTCCATGAATTATTTACAAAAAAACACCTGCTCCCTACTCATCTTTTTCTTCAGCTGTGACTTGTCATGCTCCTTCCTAGAAGTCAGAAGATGAGCAGGTTTAACAATCTTGTGTAATAATGTCCTCCAGGGACTGCCTCATTCCTTTCTCCTTCTGAGAAAATTGACCAGATAGCTAAAACTTTGCCAAATATTGCCTTACTGATGTCCAGTTGCAAGAAGATCTTTAACAAGGCAGTAGTTTCACTGATGGCTAGTGCACTTATATACTTCTTTGGGAAAAGAAAAAAAAAACCCAACAATTAAGAAAGAAGTCTGTGATGGAGATTAAGCTATGCATGCTAGGCATCAATTCTTCAGTAATCACCATTATTTTAAAATAAGAACTGACATAAATTCAGCAGACTATGTACCTGGCACTGTGCTAGTTCTGCTACATGTTACTCATCCAGTATCCAGTCTCCACAACCCCAGCCTCACAACCAAGTACTTTTTATTCCTATTTTAAAGACAGTAGAATCGTATCATGGAGGTTATCCAATATTTCATCAGGGCCTGGTATTTTACAAATTGTTTCAAAACAAATGGTCAAGTATAATTATTTTACAGAGTCTATAATGAAAGTTTAATGTCTCCATTTTAGAAATCAGCAGGCTGGGCATGGTGGCTCATGCCGGTAATCCCAGCACTTTGGGAGACCGAGGCAGGTGGATCACCTGAGGTCAGGAGTTTGAGACTAGCCTGGCCAACATGGTGAAACCCCATTTCTACTAAAAATACTGAAATTATCTGAGCGTGGTGGCACACACTATAATCCCAGCTACTGGGGAGGCTAAGGCTGAATTGCTTGAACCTGGGAGGCGGAGGCTGCAATGAGCAGAGATCGTACCATTGCACTCCAGCCTGGGCAACAAGAGCAAAACTCCATCTCAGGAAAAAAATAAAAAATAAAAAAGAAAGAAAAAAAATGAGCAAATTGACACTGAGAGAAGTTTGGCTTTAGATAACAAGACTCTGCCTAGGTGTCTCTGATTAAATGCTTTAATGACCATTTGTGGAGAACCTTCCATCTATCGCAAATTGTTCTAAGTGCTTTACTTATGGTATTTCATTGCCCTTTCTAACAATTATGCAAAGAAAGTATTCTTACCTCAATGTTTATGGATAAGAATACGGAGTCTTAAAAAGATTAGACATTTTTTTCTCAAGGTTATCCAACTAATATATTGTTGAACTAGGATTCCAATTCAGGTGGTTTGCCTCGATGCACATAGTCTTTCTTGAAAACTACTTCGCATCTCAGTGAAGGTAATCATGCACTCTGGCTTCATCCCTGGCTAAATCCTTTTGAGGTTAATGGCACTTTTCTTTTAGCTGTGTGCCACATTTTCATTCTTCTGAAATACAGAATGAGATAAGAGTAGTATCAACTGCATGGGGCTGTTATGAGAATTAAATGAGTTCATATACCTAAAGCATTTAGAACAGAGCCTGGCACATGGAATTATAGAACGAATCTTGGCTCATTGTAACCTCTACCTCCCAGGTTCAAGCGATTCTCTTGGCTCAACCTCCTGTGTAGCTGGGACTTCAGATGCACGCCACCATGCCCAGCTAATTTTAGTATTTTTAGTAGAGATTGGGTTTCACCACATTGGCCAAGCTGGTCTCGAACTCCTGACCTCATGATCCACCCACCTTGGCCTCCCAAAGAGCTGGGATTATAGGCGTGAGCCACCATGCCCGCCTGTTTTTACTTTTCTAAAAGGAACACAGTCTATAATAAAAATTTCATTTTCTAAAACCTTTTCATAACTCTGGCAGGATTTTTGGGGAGGTGTATATGTTTCATCTGTGGTATAGAAACATATTCTCGGGGGAAATGCTTTGAATGCAAAGCACATCATCCCGTTTCCTTCGTGGTATTCCCTAGGTGCTCAAAATATAGGACTTCTCAAGGTGGCCTTGTTATCTGCTACTCTTCCTTTCTGCAGCTCCTTCCTGAGCATTTAGTTGTCACAGCGACACTGACAAGCACTGACAGGCTTGTAGGCTTCCGCCGGGAGTCTCTGTAGCCAGCTTGGCTCTACCATTAACAATCACCGTGTGAGTGCTGTGCTGTAGCTCTTGCCTGCTGGTTATAAGTCAGTCAGGTCTTCGCCTGGTAGCCAGTCGTTCCCTGGGGTCTGAAAACTGACACAACAGAGCAGAATCTTCTCTTTTGCCATAGCCCAATCAAGCCAAAGGCCCTAAATATCAAATTAGGATTCTTCAGGCCTTCAGCAGTAGAACTCATTTTTCTCTGTTCACTCTAGGGCATTGACCTGCCTGCCTCAGTCATCTGCATACGATAGTTTCACTTACGTGTTAGGGAGATTCTTGGGGGAGATTCTTTGACTCTTAGCTGAGTCAAACTGAGGGGAAAGAAGGTGAATCTTTTGGTTGCTAATAGTAAAACTGAAATCTCATTTATCCAGGAGGAGCAGGTTTTGCTCTTAAAATCATGAGGTCTCCTGTATAAACCGGTGGCTGTTGACCTCAAGAACTTCATGCATTATGACCTGGGCAACATGATGTGTTAAATAATGTAGGTCTAAATAGAAAATGCAACATCTTCACTAGAAATAGTTGGAAAAACTTTCTGTGGCAGTTTAATCCATGCTGTGCAACGGTTCTTTCTATTTGCCCCTCACATGGGAAGAGTTTAAGTTTTAGCATAGATCAACCTGAACTTGAACCCCAGTTTTACTACTCACAACACTGTAAACTTAGTTCAGATATTTTGGCCCTGTAAGACTGATTTCTTTTCCCAATATGGATAACTCTCATCTTCAAAGGTTGTTTTGAGACGAAAAAGTGGTGATGATTTCAAAAATGTTAGTAAATACGATATCCTCACATGACTGGCTCAAATCATGCCCCTCTCATATTATTTCTGATTTTCTCTGTTCATATATTTCATAGAACCTACTGCTGTCTGACATAATCTTATTGTTGTTTTGCTCATCTTTCTCCTCACTTAGCACCCCTTTTCTCTCCTTTCCTGGTGTTCAGAGCAGCCCCTGGCAAAAATACGCAATAAATTAAAATTGTGAATGGCTAAATGACTATGTTAGCTTTTTATGGTGGCTGTAACAAATTCCTGAATACTTAATGGTGTACGACACCACAAATTCATTCCCTTAGAGTCCCCCAGGACAGGAGGCCAAAATCAGTATCACTAAGACAAAATCAAAGCTTAGGTAGGGCCGTGCTTCCTCAGAGCCTCTAGAATGCTGGCCTTCCTTGGCTTGTGGATACATTATTCTCATCTCTGCCTCCATGATCACAACGTCCCTCCCTCCTCTGTCTGTGCCAAATCCCTCTCTGCCTCTCACTCATAAAGATACATGCGATTGCATTTTGGGTCCACCCAGTTACTCAAGGATATTCTCCCCATCTCAAGATCCTTAACATAATCATTTCTGCAAAGTCCTTTTCAGCCATAAAATGACATTCATAGGCTCCAGGCATCAGGATGTAAACATTCAGCCTAGTAGACTATTTTGTCTTTTTTACTAATATTTTAATAACACTTTATTCTATCCTTTGAATTCCATATTACCAACTTTCTTGCTATCAGTACTTATCATCTCTCTTCTTCCCTGCTCTCCTTTTTTGCTACCCTGCCCAGCATCTGTCCTTCCTTGTTTTTCTTTCGTTCCTCCTTATTCTTTCTCGGAGGAACCACTGAATGTAAATAATCAATTCAAGGCTTTCAGTATTTTCCCATATGCTATGTAAAATAAAACAAAATGCAACATGTCCAAGCAAACGCCTCACTAAATTTGCAGGGAGCTATGTGGACCTTATTTTATTTCTTTTGATTTTAGACTATAATTACCATTTGTTTTCAACCTTTAACAGTCCCCCTGTTAATAATGCTCAGTGAATCTGTAAGTAATTATCAAGGACAGTCTGTGTTTTGGTGAAGAGGGCCAAAATAATTATAACTAATCTAAGATGGCAATTGCTAGGTAATTATTCAGCTACCAACTGATAATTAACCTGTTTTACCTGTATGACTAACTGGCTAACATTTCAATTAGAACCTGATGTAAGTTACTTAATGTCCTTGAAAGCTACAGAAAAAAAAAAAATTAAAAATCCATCTACTCGCAAAGAGTCTTTACTAATAATTAATTGATTAATCGTATTTGATTTTACTTATAGGACTCCAAGTCATTCGGATGGTAGGTATCTCAGGTGATTTTAATTCATTTAGCACATTTTTAACCTTAGGTAAACACAACCCAGAAGTGGAATGTAATCACCATTATAAGAGGAAATATGGCAAACTCTGAGCTATCTTTTGCATTCAGAGTATTCAGGCATTCTCCTCTAAGGAAGAATGGCAAGGGACTCCTATAAAGGAACCTGAATGTTCCCAATGTGAGTGTTGACCACAAGTTTGTGTGTCCTCTGGCCAGGTTTCTGAAAAGGTGGCATTATTAGATCACAGATAATTGAGACTGCAAAAGTTTCCAAAAAGCAGCTTAGTGTCACTCAACAAAAGTAAGTTGAATCGAATTTGTCTGTCTAAACAAAGGGCTGGAAATGAAAGTGCTCATCAAGCATCTTTCAGGAAAGCACCTCTTACTTCTGTTTATTTTTGCCTGTGAGAAAATAGCACTCCAAAAGCAAAACTGAAAAACTGCCACTCCTTGATGAAATGCCAGGGGCCCTGAAACCCCTCTCCTGCTAATCCAGTGGCCTTATTTCTATCATAAGGAATTTATTTGGGAACAGTAGGCAATGAGAACGGACAGGCAATGTAAAATAAACTTTAGTTTTACATGGGCTCCTTGAACGCAGAAGAAATGGAGGCTTTGGGTGTGCTGAGACTGAACTCTGTAAAGCTTGGGACAACTATATTTTAGCTTGTTCCCGATTATTGCCTTTGATCAAAGGGCGAGAGGAAATGCATCATTAAGGTTATAGAGGGTTCTAAGGAAAATGCGAACTTCAGATTGTTATCCTGGCAGTTCAGGCCAATTTTACTCTTAAATAATACAAATTAAAACTGTTTAATTTCGTTTCTCTTTCTGGACCCACATGTTTTCTTTGAATAATAGCTAGTGATATGGGAGTGCTAGGAAAGCAAGAGTGTGGTCCCTGTAAATGAAACAGAAGCATGGACAGGGGAGTGCAGGGTAGAGAGGGTATGGCCCCTAGCTAGGGCTGCACCCCCATAGACCTAGGTGAGGACAGGAGCTCCTGCCTTACTGCCCAAATGTTGCATTTTCCAAGACCACCCTGGCCTGCCACTCCCCCATGTTGTGCCTTTGGAAACCCGAGACCCTAGCAGGCACACACAGAAGTAGCTGGATGTCATAAGGAACACATTAATGGAAGAGCATGCCGACAGCCACTCACAGGCCAGCAGGCCATCAACTGACTAAACAATGCAGAGTTTGGCCAGAGCAGTTGAAGAGGAATGGCCACTGGGTGGCCGGACTCCAGGGGAAAACCATCTCCCTTCTGGGTGCCCCATCTGCTGAGGGCTACTTCCACTCAATAAAACTTTGCACTCATTCTCCAAGCCCATGTGTGATCTGATTCTTCTGGTACACCAAGGCAAGAAACCTTGGAATACAGAAATCCCTCTGTCCTCCTAATAAGGAAGGGGGTCTAATTGAGCTGGTTAACACAAGCTGCCTATAGATGGCAAACTAAAAGAGTACCCTGTAACACCTGCCCTCTGGGACGTCAGCTGTAAACACTCACCCCTAGACACTGCTACAGCGTTGAAGCCCCACAGCCTGCCTGTCTGTATGCTCCCCTAGAGATCTGAGCATCAGGGCACTGAAGAAGCGAGCCACACCCCATCACACGCCCTGCGAGGGGGACAAGGAAACCTTTTCTGTTTCACTAGGATGATAAGTGTCTCCTCAACAAAACAAACACCAATAACAAAATGAATAAGCCTATAGTTAAACATATCTGGACTCTAGACCCAGAAATCAAGACCAGAAAGATAATTTTGTGCATATCATACAACATCTCTGAGGCTCAGTTTCCCAAACATGGATTCTACAGGTGGAATATTGAGTTCAAATTCCAGTTCTTGTTACCAACTGTGTGACCTTGTAATTTAACCTTGTGGTATCCTGATTTATAAAATTCAGGCAACAATAGTACCTATCTCACTAGTTACTGTGATGAGTAAATTAGTCAATGTATGGAAAGTTAATACATAAGACCCAGTTAGAAAAGTCTCAAAAAGTGCTCAGTAAATGTTCACTGTTTTGTTGTTATGATTGTTGTTATTATTTTCTCATCTGTCAAAGAAGAAACAACAATTCCTACTTCCCTGAATTGTGACATGTCTAAGTTATTATCAATCTCCATATCTGTCACAGAAGGGCTTAATCCATGACATACCATGTTTCCCAACAAATGAGTTCAATTGTCCCTTCCCACTGTAGGCACCTTTCTCCTGGCTTTGCACCTTCAGTCAGGAAGTCCATTCCTGAAGACAGTATGACTCATTCTATGCTCAAAAGCATATGTACAGTTATAGTGCTTTTCTAGTTCTCTTCCCCTTTCCTTAAAGAGTTTTTCCATATAAGCTTACCAGAAAAGGTAGCTGAACACAGTGATTTGGGCCACCTTAGTGTTCCTGAGGTCATAAGATCTTATGTTCTAGCAGCAGTGTCTATCTTTTTAGTTGAGATTGAAGAGAGAGAGAAATTGAATATAGATTCTCAGTTCCTCTTCTCAAAAGCCATAACTCCAGTTCTACACAGCATTCCACACCGCAACTCCCATTTGCCCTCCAAAAAGAGTTACTGATGGACTGGAAAAGCAGATTGGAAAAAAGAAAAAGAAAAAAGAAAGACAGAGGTGATCCATCCCTCTCTGTTTGCTATGGTTCAAAAAGCATGATGACTTCCCCAGCCCTCAGGACTAGTTTTGAAAGAGGCATTAAAGAGTTGTGGAGACCAGGAAGAGATTCTAAGTCTGTCTGGGAGAGTAAGAAAAGAGATGATGTTTGAACTAGTCTTGGATAAATCCAAGTTTAGAAGAGTGGGGTATACAATAATTTGGTGGTGAGAATAACATCTTCAAACTATGGAAGGTACAATGATGCCTTTCTTTATTCCATCTTGATCTTGGAGAACTTATTGTTAGGATATTTTTAATGAAGTGGGAAAGGAGGAGGAAATGGACAGATGTTCCCAAAAGGAAGTCCTTTTGGCTTTTACAAATGCCATTGGGTTACACAGATTCCTTGGAATACAATTTATACACAGCCCCACTCTTAAGGCACTTGTGTCTAACACGGAGTACAAATAGATTTAAAAAAAAAAGAAGAGTCACGGGTGATGAGAGTTAAAGTAAATAAAATACAGCATAACAGGAGGACAAATCTAGCTTAAAAGTCAGACAAAGCCTTTTTGAAACAATTTGTTGAAGTTGAGACTTAAAGAAAAAGAAGTAAAGAAAACCTTGGTCTCCTATTGATCAGCTTGAAAGATACTTATATGTACTTAGTTAAAACTTAGACATTATGAATTAGTAGATGAATGTATATAAAAATATATATACACAAATAATTTTTTAAAATTAGATAACTGAATTACACTTGATAAATTCAATTCTGGTAGACAATACTCTAAAACTTTAGCATTCTTTAAAAGCTAAAAGTGAACCTTACAGACGTGCCAATTTTAAATCACTGAAATACAAGGTTCCCAATGATATTTCCAGTATTAAATTCTATAATTCCTTAATTAGTACATAAAATGTAATAATCATTTATGTGCATTTATGTATGATTTTATAAGAAGTACCTCTAATCTTTTTGCTCAATTATTTCTAGAAATCCTCTTACCATCAGTACATACAAACTCCTGCTAAGTTTTAGGGACTAACCAACAACTGTTCACTTAAACAAATAGAGATAGTATAGTAAATTCACTCAGCATATCACTCTAGGATAAGACTGCATTGGTTTGGATCTGGGATCAGACACATTTTTATAAAGTCTTTAAGCCTCCATTACCTCATCTATATAAGGAAAACAGACATATAGACAACAGTAAGATAATTCATATAGAATTCTTAATCTAGTGCCTGGCATACAGTTAGCAATTATGACTTAATATCCACACCGACTCTGAACTAAGCATATCTCTCCTCTCCAGATGAGAAAACTGAGTGTCGTAAGTTCAAGGTAAGCAACTTGTCCAAAGACAAGGAACTAAATAAGTTGGATACAAAATCAGGTCTTTTGGGTCCAGATGAATTGGTACTTCCATAGAAGAATAGTTCTGCCTATCACAGAGTTATGGTGGTGTCTGATAAGCTCAGGGGCATAGGCATCCCCAGCATGGTTCCCATTGCATGCTCCTCACTCGGCAGCAGTATACTGAATTGGAGATAAAGAAGAAGAACCTGTTTACTTGCCTTGCAACATTAAAAACCCAACCAAGTTCTCAGCTACCACATCGTGATACAATAGTATGCCTTGATCTACTGTGAGGTAGATCCAAATAATTTGTTACAGCAAATAACCAGAATGGGAAAGTTTGTGAATATCCTGCATTATTTTAAAGAAAGCAGATTCAAGGGTATCTCTATAATAACCTTTCTTTGCCTCATTTACATTCAGATACACTTTCTTGAGTGGTTGGAGAAGTGGTGTTTGAGCTAATTCAGGAAATTGCAAATGAGTGCCATACATGCAAATGTCATCTGTCAGGTGTGTCTGATGAGAAAAAAAATAAGGGCAGCTGCTTTAAATAGTGGTGAGAGTACAGCCAATCTCTTAGCAGCTAGGCTATTGCCCACGAAATACTTCTCAGGACTTTTATTTGCTCTTTAGGATTAGTGGCCCCTCCTTTTTTTAATAGTTACTGGGTTAATACAAATCCTCAGGAAAGCCATGGCCCAGGGCTGCTTACTCTGATCAGGCTGCTGCTGCATCCTACCAGAACATTGTCCCTGTCAAGGTTCACCTAGATGGGCACTCCCCAAGGACTGGTAATCCTGGCACCCCTTAGCTCTCCTGCATGCCTGTCCTGCAATGGCAGAAGCCTCTGGAAAAACAGTGGTGGGGAGAAAGGGAGGAAAACAGAGTGTTATGCAATATGCACCAACTCAACTCCTTGAAATCCTGCTCACAGGTCTCCAGAAGGAGAGTGAGGTGACAGCAGGAGGCTGCTCTGACATGTCTCTGGGAGGTGCCTTGATGGTGACTGACAGCTTGTTACGCAGAGGTCTAATTGAACCCAACGGCCTCATAAATGAATGCCAAGTGCTCTAAGCCAAAGAGAGAGGAAGTGACTGTTGGGCTTACTGTCTGCATCTCCCCAACAGTGGTGTACAAATTACCATATTGCTCGGGCACTTCTTGCCAATGGGTTTCCTGGGTTTTGCTGTTTTTATAATTAATTACTGACCCTAAAGTGTGTGTCATCTACTATCTAAGGTTTCCAGCAAGAGGCAGATTATGCTACATATGGCAATAGGGCATTGACTGCAGCTGCTTTAAAGAACTATGAACAACAAATAACCAGATGAGGAAGGCATTCCAGCTTCGAGAACCAGAGCCTTCCTGCAGAGGGAGCTGTTAGAAATTAGAAGATTGCAGGAAAATGGGAGCAATTTTTTCCTTTCTGACAAAAAGCTATTCAACCTTTATTAAATAATCATTATAATTGTGTTAAGTGCTTCACATACATTATTTCCTTCCTATCACAAAACTGGAAACTGATAATCCCCACTTTACAGATGAAGAGGCTAAGACATAGCGTAGATACCCAAGGATATGTATTCAAGAATAGTGAGTATTGGGGTAGGGACTTGATCTCATATTTGAGTTCCAAAATTGTGCACTTTGTGCTATAACGAATTGACAGTATTTCTAAAGTACCTTCTCTGGACTGAGGATTCTGAGAATTGTGTTAACAGGGACTCCAATGATCAAGTCAGTATTAACAATTGTAATTAGGAGGATGAGTATAATGATAATGACAATGACAATAGCATAATGTTTTGAGATAGCAACTCATGTTGGTTTGTTTTTCTCTTCCTGAATTTCTCTTTCCGTAACCTCTATTCCAGCAGAGAGTACCTCCTGTAGTTTTTTCCTTGGTCAAGGAGGCTGCAGTGCTGAAAGCAGAAAAATTTGCATTTGATTTTTAAAACCCAAGTAGCAGAGAGATGGGAGGATTCAGGATATAGACAGAATGTTTTAGACAGAAATGGGGAGAAAGAAATTACTCCCTGATATGAGAAAGGAGAAAAGAGTGTCACTGCTTTAGGATGGTGTCATGGTAGTGGGAGTAGAACTGAGTGTTATTGGAACCCAGAGCGGAAATGGCCACTTGGCGCATTTATGTGGTGGGAAAATATCACCCTTTAAAAGAATTCCATGCACTCAAGAGTGACATGGACACTGTAGAGAGTACACTAAAGAGGCATAGAAATGGCATAGTGGGTATCTCACTTTTAAATTTTTCATTTTAAGTACATGTGCAGGATTGTTATATAGGTAAACATGTGTCACAGAGGTCCGTTGTCCAGATTACTTTGTCACCCAGGTGTTAATCCTGGTAGCATAGTTATTTTTCCTGATCATCTCCCTCCCCACACCCTCCACTCTCAGATGAACCCGCAGTGTCTGTTGTTCCCCTCCATGTGTCCATGTGTTCTCATCATTTAACTCCCACTTATAAGTGAGAACATGTGGTACTTGGTTTCGTATTCATGCATTACTATAGTTTGCCAAAGATTATGGTTTCTAGCTTCATGCATGTTCCTACAAGGGACATGATCTCATTCCTTTTTATGACCGTATAGTAATACATGATGTATATGTACCCCATTTTCTTTATCCTGTCTACCACTGATGGTCATTTGGGTTGATTCCATGTTTTTTCAATTGGGAATAGTGATGCAATTAACGTAAGTGTGCATGTGTCTTTATAATAGAAAGATATATACTCCTCTGGGTATATACCCAGTAGTGAGATTGCTGGTTCAAATGGTAGTTCTGTTTTTTAGTCTTTGAGGAATTGCCACACTGCTTTCCATGATGGTTGAATTAATTTATCCTCCCACCAACAGTGTATAAGTGTTCCCTTGGCTCTGCAACCTCAACCAGCATGTCATTTTTTTTTTTTTAACTTTTTAGTAATAGCCATTCTGATGGTGTGAGATGGTATCTCATTGTGGTTTTCATTTGCATTTCTCTCGTAATCAGTGCTGTTGAACTTTTTTTCATATACTTGTTGGCTGAACGTTATGTTTCTTTTAAAAAGTTTCTGTTTATGTCCTTTGTCCACTTTTTAATGGGTTTTTTTTTTTGCTTGAAAACTTAAGTTCCTTCCAGAATCCGAATGTTAGACCTTTGTCAGATGCATAGTTTGAAAATGTTTTCTGACATTCTGTAGGTTGTATACTTACTCTGTTGATTGCTTCTCTTGCTGTGCAGATGTTCTTTATAGTTTAATGGCATTGCCTAGGTTACCTTCTAGGATTTTTAGTGTTACGTTTCATATTTAAGGCTTTAATTTTTCTTGAGTTGATTTTTGTATATGGTATAAAGAAGGGATCTAGTTTTAATCTTCTGCATGAGACTAGCCAGTTATCCCAGTACCATTTATTGAATAGGGGGTCCTTTTCCCATTGCTTGTTTATGTCAGCTTTGTCAAAGATCAGATGGTTGTAGGTGTGTGGCCTTATTTCTGGGCTCTCTATTCTGTTTCATTGGTCTACATGTCTGTTTTTGTACCAGTACCATGCTGTTTTGGTTACTGCAGCCCTGTAGTATAGTTTGAAGTCGGGTATTGTTCTTTTTTCTTATGACTGCCTTTGAGATTTGGGCTCTTTTTTTGTTCCATATGAATTTTAAAGTAGTTCTTTTCTAGTTCTATGAAGAATGTCATTGGTGGTTCGATAGGAACAGCTTTGAATCTGTAAATTGCTTTGGCCAGTATGGTCACTTTTAACAATACTGATTGTTTCTCTTAATGAACATGCAATGTTATTCCATTTCTTTGTGTAGTCTCTGATTTCTTTGAACAACATTCTGTAGTTCTCATTGTAGAGATGTTTGACCTCTTTAGTTAGCTGCATTCCTAGGTTTTTTTTTTGTTTTTTTTTTTTTTTTTTTGTGGTAATTGTGCATGGGATCGTATTCCTGAGTTGGCTCTTGGCTTGACTGTTGTTGGTGTCTAGGAATGCTACTGATTTTTGTACATTGATTTTGTATCCTGAGACTTTGCTGAAGTTGTTTATAAGCTTAAGAGGCTTTGGAGCTGAGTCTATAGGGTTTTCTAGATAAAGGATCATGTTATCTGCAAACAGCAACTATCTGAGTTCCTCTCTACCTATTTGGATGTCCTTTATTTCTCTCTCTTGCTTGATTACTTTGGCCAGGACTTCCAGTACTATATCAAATAATAGTAGCGAGAGAGGAATCCTTGTCTTGTGCCAGTTTTTAAGGGGAATGCTTGCAGCTTTTCCCCACTCAGTGTGATGTGGGCTGTGGGTTTGTTATACATGGCTACTATTCTAGGGTATGTTTCTTCAATACCTAGTTTATTGAGAGTTTTTAACATGAAGGATGTTGAATTTCATCAAACGCATTTTCAGAGTCTATTGAGATCATTGTAGTTTTTGTCTTTAGTTATGTGTATGTGATGAATCACATTTATTGACTTATACATGCTAAACCAACTTTGCATCCCAGGGATAAAGCCTACTTGATTGTGATGGATAAGCTTTTCGACATGCTGCTAGAATTGGTTTACCAGTATTTTGTTGAAGATTTTTGCACTGGTGTTCACCAAGGATATTGGCCTGAAGTTTTCTTTTTTTGTTGTGTCTCTGCTAGGTTTTGGTATTAGGATGATGCTGGTCTCATAGAATGAGTTAGAGAGGAGTTCCTCTGCTTCAATTTTTTGGAATAGTTTTAGAAGGAGTGGTACCAACCCTTCTTTGTACAGCTATCAATCAGTCTGCTTCAGAGCTTTTTTAAGTTGGTAGGCTTTCTATTATGGATTCAATTTTGGAGCTTGTTATTGGTCTGTTCGGGGATTCAGTTTCTTCCCATATCAGTTTGGCAGTGTGTACGTATGCAGGAATTTATACATTTCTTTTAGATTTTCTAGTTTGTGTGCATAAAGGTGTTCATAATGTTCTCTGATGATTATTTATATTTCTGTGGGGTCAGTAGTAATAACCCTTTTGCTGTTTCTAATTATGTTTATTTGCAGCTTCTCTCTTTTCTTCTTTTTTATTAGTCTAGCTAGTGGAATATTCATTTTATCACTTTTTTCAAAAAACCAACTGCTGGATTTGTTGACCTTTTGAATGGTTTTTAGCATCTCAATCTCCTTCATTTCAACTCTGATTTTTGTTGTTTCTTCTCTTCTGTTAGCTTTGCAGTTGGTTTGCCCATGGTTCTCTAGTTCTTATAGTTGTGAGGTTAAGTTGTTAAACTGAGCTTTTTCTAATTTTTTGATGTGGGCATTTAGTGCTATAAATTTCTCTTTTAACACTGCCTTAGCTGTGTCTCAGAGATTCTGGTATGTTTTATCTTTGTTCTCATTAGTTTCAAATAATTTCTTGATTTCTGCCTTAATTTTATTATTTACCCATAAGTCATTCATGAACATGTTATTAATTTTCCATGAAATTATATGGTCTTGAGTAAATTTTAATAGTGCATATCTCAATGTCAAATGAATAATCAGTGACCTGGGACCAGGCAGGAGAACTCCCTGAGTCATCCCGACTACTTGTTAGCAATTATTGTTTGGAGCTATGTCACAACAGTGGGAGGAGATCATGAATAACAAGATATCTTCAGTTCTGCAGGTAAGGTCTAGAAAATAAATTCTTTTAAAATACTTTCAGGTTAAAAAAGAAAGAAAATTTTGAAGAGAAAATAATATGAATTTGTATTTCTTGCATATCCGAGTGTGTAGACTGATTCATACTTGTTTAAAAATATAACAATCACAAAATAACAACATTATTGGACCCTTGTAAATGCATGCCAGTCTCAGAATCTTATGCTAAATACATTAAAAGCATTTCTTTATTTACTTCTCACAAATCTACAGAATAGATACTTTTATTAACTCCATCTTATGAAACAGGAAGATAAAGCTTAGTCATTTATCTAAGGTTATAATTATGCCACATGCCTTTACAGAGCCAATGTTTGTCACTTGCCCTGGCCTAGTAATTTTCTTTCTTGGCTAATTCTTTTAATATAAGACAATATCATCTTTACCCTCACAGTTTTCCTTATTGTCTTCACTAAAAACATGTGAAGCTGTTTATTATGTGAGCCTGGGTAGTACTCAGTGAGATAGAGACAAATGTACTGGAAAAAATCAAAGTGGAATGCCAAATGGGGCAAAATCATCATTGAACTCTAGAGAAGCCCAGGTATAGATTTAATGAAGGTAAAAGAAGTTTAAATTTACTTCACATTTAATTTTTAGCCTAATTCACTGAAAAAAAAAAAAAACAACAAGATTCTATAGATATAAATATAATAAGTAGGGTAGACCAGGTCCCTTTTAGCAAGTAATTTCTTTCTTTCTTTCTCTCTCTCTCTCTCTCTCTCTCTCCCCCCGCTCCCCCCCTCCCCCCGTCTCTTCTCTCTCTCCACCATCTTTTTGAGAGGAGTACATTTTCCTATCCCATTAGTCTATTGATGCTGGGCTTAGTTATGTGATCTTCTTTGTTCAATGTGATATTAGCAGGTATGCCACAAGCTTGATTGAGTCTGCTATCTTGGGCATCAGTGACCCTCCATGTGAAGAAATTCAACTCCCACCCCCCGCTCCATGGGTAACCACTACTCCTTCAGTCTCAGCCTAGAATTACCAAAAGCAGAATAAACCAATCTCCAGCTCTAAACCAAGGCCGGATAAATTCCCAGCCTAAAAGCAATGCTACCCAAGATGACAGACATATAAACAAGAAATAAATGCTTATTCTTGTATATTATTGAGATTTTGAGTTTCTTTTCTACACACAAAAGCTAGTGATACAATAATCAATATAAAAGATCACCCAGTTAATCATCTGTTTACCTTTACTTTGACTCTCAGGAATCAAAGTTTGGTGGAATGAATTATGAGGGCTAAGTCCTCCAATATGCTTTTATAGTTACTTATTTTTTGTGATATGTATGTAGCTCAGGAACTAGAAGATAGGAGATAAATTTTGGAACATGAAAAGCTCTCTCTTTCTAAGTAAAATTCCATAGAAAGAAAGCAATGATGTCTCCACCAAGCAATAATTGTAAGCATTAATTTCATCTACTAGGTAGACATTCAGAACAGGAAGAAGTCAGAGAAAAGTGTTATCATAAAGACTTGTAGTATAAAAGATTAAGACACTCTTTAAGATCCCATTTCTTCATCCCCAAAATAGAAATAATCACATTATCTACTTTATAGGAGAGATTTTTAAATTTAGTTCATAAGTATGTATTAAACATTGATATTTATTGTCTGGCCAGTTTCTGTGAAATACGTTGAGGATACCAAGGTGCAAATAAAAGAGAAACGTTTTTCATCTCATGGACCATATTGTCTGGCCACCTTAACAGTATTTATAAGACCAAATATTCACAATAATTAAATATATGCATAACTAAAAATTTCAAAAGTGTTTTAGAAATTTAAAAAATAGTACATATAATGTGTTTATCTCAGTGTTAAATTATTAAGAGTATTACTTATCAATTATCAACAAAAGAGGTTAAGGTGATATGGCAGTTATGATCATGAGGGTGAAAATTCTCAGATTTTTCAGTACAAGTTCTCCTGGGGCTTGGGTTTTTCTCTTTGTCTTTTTATTCTCTATCTCTTTTTCTCTCCCTGCTCTGTCTCTCTCTTCAACACACACATGCTTCTCTCTCTCTCTCTCTCTCTCTGTTTGCATAAATATAAGCATTGGCCACACTCAACAGGTTTCTAAAGTGATGGTAAGCTAATAATAAGTACATGGTCCTACGTGATCTTAAAAATCAGGTATGTCTTTCCTAACGTCTCACTAAAAGCTCCTGTACCAGGCAAAATGATGATCTTCAGGAAAGAAGGCGTCTGTATAAGAACATCCAGCCTGTTTTTACATTCTGGGCTTAGGAATCGGTAGAAAGGAGGCAGTATGGGAGCAGCATATCGTCCACAATGTCTCTAAAATTTCCTTGCCATTTGTACTTAATGAAATCTAGTGGGTTTCCAGCAGATGCTTCCAACAGTCCTCTTGGAATATGGATTATACTGAACTATCTTGGTCTGATAATTTAATATATTATAATGGGGGGCATTTCAAAAGAGTAATGGAATGCTTAGATTTTAAGGCCCTGTGTCTAACCTCACTTTTTATTCATAGGTTACTACCTCTGGTTAAATCACTTAATATTGCTAGATTTTGTTTGTTTTGCTCACCTGTAGTTTAAAAATGTTGAAGGCTGAATGAACAGATATTGTCCATGTCCAACCAGCTACGATTATATGATTATTTTAGTAACTTCTGAAATCTCTCTCTATACATATATATACACACACACACAGACATACATATGTGTCATATGTGTGTATGTCTGTCTGTGTGTGTGTGTCCGTATCTATCTATCTAAAGATAGGCAGGGACCCCAAAACTCACACATTATGCTTTTCCAATGGATTTTGCCATGAAAGCTTTGCTTTACATGATAACATGATATCAAAATTTCTCAAAGGGTAAAGCTTTGAGTTCAACTTTCTATTCTAAATCTAAGACTACATATACAGACACTACAGAAAATACATTTCTGCAGTAGCTGAATTTCCAAGTCTAAAATCAATGAGGCAAAGCTGCTTTATTGAGTTATTCCAATAATACCTATCTGCTTTTAAAGAGGCCTTTGTCTAATGATAGTCAGAATTGTAGAGCCAAGAATAATAATAGAGTTCATCAGATCTAAACCATTATTTTGCAAATGAGAACATTTTTATCTCCTGTTATCCTTATGCCAGCTTGGATTTGGTTTAACCTAAGAGCATCTCACTGTATTGCTGTCACTATTATTATAGGATGTAGGGAACAATCATATATTGACCACATACTATGTTAAACACTGTGATAGACAATTGCACACCATTACCTTTCTACCTCCCAGTTTCCAAGCAAGGTAGATATTAATATCACCTTTTACAGATAAGGGAATTAAAATCTAGAGTTTACATAAGTTAGACAAGCACTGTTAGTGGCAGAATTGGGGTTTGAAACCATCCTTGTTTTTTTGAACTCCAAACCCAAGGCTCTTTCCACAATGCTAGCTCTTACCCTAGGACCTATACATTGGCATAAAAAGGTCTAAAACCTCCTGGAATTGCTTGAAAAGTTTTGTGTGTGGGCGTGTGTGCGCGCACACACACACACTCATATTATTTCCTCTTTGGAGATAAGTTTTAGCTTTGATTAAATTTTCAAAGGGAGACACAATCCTCAAAATATTGAAGACTCCCAAAAGTCTATTCAGATCATTATTTAAAATCTGCCTTTTTGCAAAATTTATTTGGGAAAATTTACTACATGCATCAGTTAGCCCAGGCTGGATGTCATCCACCACATCTCAGTGGGTAAAAATGCCAAAGGTCCATTTCACACCCAGACTCCATGACCACGTAATGAAGTTAGAGTGGTACCTTCTGGGTGGCCCATATTCAGTGAGCTGAGATGATGGAGTCTCCTCTATCTGGAAAGTCACAGGACATCTTAAAGGCAGAGAAATTGGAGAATCAGTGACTGGCTCTTACATGTACCTGTAATATCTGTTCATGTTTAGTTAGCCAAAGTTAGCAACATGACCACACCTAATGGCAAGTGGTGAGAAGCAGCATCTTTCGGGATGCCCAAAGCAGAAGATCAAACATTTTTCATAAAAGGCTAAGAAGTAGAAATTTTCAGCTTTGTGGGCCATTCTGTCACAACTGCTCAGTCCTATTGTTGTAGAGTGAAAACAGCTATAGAAAATAAGCAAATGGGCATGGCTGTGTATCTTTTGGTCCTGAGGGCTGAAGTTTATGAATTCCTCACCTATATGATCAACATGCATTCGTTGCTTAGCAACAGCAAAGCTTTTTTGTGAGTTAATGTCAAAGACAAATTTGTCCATTGGCTACTCAAAATATAACTTTAGTGATGAAGTAAACATTTTCAACAAAATTCCTATAACCTATGTATAATTGTATTCTAAAAAGCTGTATGACTATTTCTAAATGAAAGCTAAGGCATATTATAATTCTACAAGGTGGAAAAAAGTGCTTAATTTTAAACCTCTCTCATAGCATGATTTTGTCTATGAAAAATATTTGAAATAAATAAAAGATTTATAGATTATCCTTAAAGTAATCAATCATAGATTAATATTATTTCTCATCAGTTTACTTTTGAGTTTTTTTTTTTTTAATTGAGTAGCTGATACCTGGCAAGAATGTCAGATTCTGAATACAGATATTCCATGTATCACAGTAACATAGACTTAAAAAATTGAGATTTCCTGAGAAAAGTGAGCCAACCTGCCTTGAAGAAAATTAAAGAAACTAACCAAGATGCTTTTCTTATCTTTACGCCTATTGCAGATGGGAGAACGGGAGCTGAAAGTGACCAAAACGACTCAAATATTAGTTGGAAAAAGTGTTGAGACTAGAACCTGGGTCTTGTTCTTCCCAGGTTGTGCTCTTTTCTACTCAGGCCATGAACTTTTTACTCATAGGACTGCATGTAATAGAGTAAAACAGCAGTGTTTAAGAGCTGGACCTCTGGAAAAAAGCCATACTGTCATGCTTTGTTTTTATTTTAAATCCCCCACTTTACTTGCCCCACGAGCTTGGGCAAGTTATTACACTTTTACAAGTCCCAGTTTCCTCATTTAGAAAATTAGAATACTAGCACTTTTTGCATACGATTGTTCATAGAATTTAATATTACAGGCTTGTAAAATGCTTAGCACAATTTCTTGCATATAGTAAGTGCTCAACAAAGTATAGCCATCATTTTTACTCTAATTATTAACTTTATTATATTCAGTCTTATACAATAGCATGCATTTTACCTGTTAGGATGGTTATTAGTTTAATAAAAATATATGTCCTTGAATATATGGAGACATTGGAACCCTTCTACACTGTTGGTGGGAATGCAAAATGGTGCATCCATTATGGAGGTTCTTCAAAAAATTAAAAATAGAACCACCATATGATCCAGCAAGTCCACTTCTGGGTATTCATCCAAAAGGATTGATTCAGGACCTTCAAGAGATAAATACACTCTTATGTCCACTGCAGCATTATTCAGAGTAGCAAAGATATGGAAACAACCAAAACGTGCATCAACAGATAAATAGTAAGGAAAACGTGTTATACACATACAATGGAATACTACTCAGCCTTCAAAAAGGAAGAAATCTCACCATTTGCAACAACATCTATACAGCTGGAGGACATAATTTTAAGTAAAATAAGCAGGTTACAGGTGGACAAATACTAGATGATTCCAGTTACATCAAGTATCTAAAATAGATTCATAGAAGCAGAGAATAGAATGGTGGCTGCCGGAGGTTCAGAGTAGAAATGTTGCTCAATGGGTATAATGTTTCAATTTTGCAAGATAAAAAATTCTGGATGTTTGCTGTACATCAAAGTGCTTACATTATGGTACTGTGCACATAAAAAATTTTAAGAGGACAGACCTCATGTTAAAGACTCTCACCACAAAACCAAAACAAAACCAAGGAGAAAACAAAACAAATAAAGCAAACATAAAGGAGTTACCTGGTAAAATGCTGACATGACATAGCTGAATTTCTATCCTGTCCTAATCCTGCTTATTTTTATTTTTTATTTTTATTTTATTTATTTATTTATTTATTTATTTATTGAGACCGAGTGTCGCTCTGTCGCCCAGGCTGGAGTCCGGTGGCGCGATCTCGGCTCACTGCAAGCTCCGCCTCCCGGGTTCATGCCATTCTCCTGCCTCAGCCTCCCGAGTAGCTGGGACTACAGGCGCCCGCCATCACGCCCAACTAATCTTTTGTATTTTTAGTAGACATGGGGTTTCACCGTGTTAGCCAGGATGGTCTCGATCTCCTGACCTCGTGATCCACCCGCCTCAGCCTCCCAGAGTGCTGGGATTACAGGCGTGAGCCACCGCGCCCGGCCACCCTGCTTATTTTTAAAAACCAGGGCACTGGTGATAAAAAGTTATCTTAGGAACCAGACCAGCTGAGACTGGTTAGAACCAAGAAAGCCAACCAAATGACTTCAAAAAGACCTCTGGCTTCATATAATCTCATTTTCATGCTAAATGAGACTCCCACCATTGCCATCATGTTGATAATCACCATGACAATGACCAGAAGAAGTCATTAAAGACCAAAAAGGAAAGCAGTACTCTGGTTCCAGAAAGCTCACCTCCCATTGCCAGAAAAGGCATGAGTATTCCTCCCCTCACTTTAACGTCCAACCCCTTTATTAAAGAAAGCCTATATTTTAATTCCCTCGCCCCTCACCCGTTGAGAAGTTGATTTATAAGCCATGCTTTCACCTCTCAATTCTGTGGCCATCAAACAAAGCCTGTATTGCTTGACACTCACTTTCGGTTTCATGTATCGGCTCCTTGACGCTGAACAGGGAAAGACCCTATCTTTTGGGGGCCAGCTTTATCAGTAACAAAGGGACACAAGGAAACTTTCAAAAGCAAGGGATATATTTATTAACTTGATTGTGGTGATATTATTATGAGTATATGCTTATGTCAAACTTATCAAAATGTATGTATTAAATGCGAAGTTTTCATTGTATATAGACTATAGTAAAGCTGTTTGAAAATAGCATTTCTTCGATTACGATCTGTTTGATTACAATCTGTTCGCAAACTCTCTGCACCTCACTTGTGGAAATGGACTACCCTTCACATAAACAAGATCCATTTGTGTGTTAAGTATACACACTCTTTGCTGCCTGGACTTTGAGGTAAAATATTTTTTAATGAAATAGTGAATATTCCTCTTTAAAGGCACTTTATCTCTGGCCAGAGATGGCAGAGCAGCCCAAAGCATTGTGTCACAGCACTTTTATGAATAAATGGGTAACATTAACATGAATGTGAATTTTTAAGTTTCTCAGCTCAGCGTGTATGACCCACTTAAAATCTCTCTGAGAAAACACAGCTCTGCACTGACATGCACACAAGCTCATGTGCATACACAGAGCACTGAGGTCAGAGAAATGATTCTGAATCCTGAAGTCTACTCAAATGCACAGTGGCACAGCCTTGACTTAGCTTAAACATCTGAAGAGCAGTTAATGGACACTGTTCACTTCATGGCTACCCAGGAAGTTAGAAGAGCCTTCCATTTATTATGCCTTGTTCTTGAGTTTTTGTGAGTGTTTATGTAAATGTTAAATGAAGACGATTGTGGAAAAGAGATGAAGTGCTCCAACACTGCACACAGAAATGTATGATCACATTTTTTCTCTGTCCCAACAATGTAATTACTTTCCAAGTACAGAATGTAATCAGACACACAAAGCAAACTTTAAATGGTGTCTTTGCCAAACACCATTGTGTTTGGTGAAAGCCATCTTCCTCCTTCTCTTCCTTGTTTCCTTCCTTCCTCCCTTTATTTTAGAAAAATAGGATGTGGAGATTTGAATTATTTCCAAGCCCTCCATAGTATTACCTCCACCTACTTTTCACGGTTATTGCCCATTGCTCCTCCTTGTGAAGCTTTCTGTCTTACAACTCTGAATCATTTCTTGTTCCTTTGTTTTGTTGCTTATGTCTCCTCATTCTCATCATATATAACTCCCTTCTTTGACCCCTATCACCACCTGAATAGATCCTATACACATTTAACTGGGGTTAGAATGAACTAAAGAGTCACTGAGCAATTACAAAACTAGATATACAGGGGGTGAATAAATCAGGTGTTTTACTCTTTTTTTTCCACAATATGTATAAAGTACTTAATAGTTGTTGGAGGATATAAAATAATAGTCTCAAAAAGTTCAACACTTACATTCAGAAAGTAGAACCTTTGATTTAAACCTAAATTTTAGGGAGTCACTGTTTTCAAGGAGTAGAGGAGGAGTCAATCGGGGTAAAGAGAAATATTTTCTTAAGTCACACTTCAAACTGCCCTAAACCCACTGCTTCAAGGGCCTCTTTCCAAAGTCTGTTATCTTCAGAGGACTCCATTGCTGATGTGTTCATCTGGACTCAAGGAGTGACCAGGAGCCTGCTGTTTACAGAAAGCATGAATGGAGCTTAATAGGAAGGCAGGGTGTCCACATGAGGCAGGGTGTAATCAGGTGTAGGAAGAAAGGCAGCATGAGGCTCTAGGAGTCAATGTTTCTAAATTAAATTCTGGCTTTCCACGTTGTGATGAAAATGTCGTCCTGTATTCTTGCCCCAGGCCTGCAAATGTTAGGCATGGACAGGAACTATATGGCCTGTTCTCTATGGGGCCTTCCCTAACCCTCTCAGCCACTTCTGAACTTCTGTTTCACTGGCTCTAGGCCTTGTCTGCTTCATAGATCACTTTTAATTGTGAATTAGTGATATTTATGAACAGAGATTTTCATTATCAGCTTATAAACTTCTTGAAAGCAGACTCTGTAAGAAAGATGCATATTGGTGGTTTCAATGTACCTATAACAGTGTATCTTACAAGTTATGGATAATTGATAATTTTTGTTGCATTAGTAGAAAGATAAAGAAGTTTTTTAAAAGTGTAGATTTTTTTCCCTCTTCTAGAATGTGCCAGATACATGAGAGTTGGCTCCTGTCAAGGTCATTTGGTTACTAAAAAACACAATCAGGTTAATGGAGAATTCAAGCAGACCCTCAAGATCTGGTGGGGATAAAGTAGGACGGAGACTCACAGGCACTAAAACTGAGGGTTTGAGAATGTGACTGTCTTGTTTTTTCTAGGATGACAAGTCTGTGAATTGCCACTTCTCTGATACTGGTTTCCTCTGCCTACCAGGTTTCTGCTCCATTTACTGTGGTTCAGTCTTGCCTGGTCTTTTGTTTTACTGGAACACTGTCTGTGCCAGTCAGCATTCAATCAGAGGAACAGAGCCAGTAGGAGGTACATATTAAGAGATGTATTGAAAGGAATTGTCTTATGTGATTGTGGGGGCTGACCAGGCAAGTTGAATATCTGTAAAGCAGATCCTTAGGAAGGGCAGGCTGAAGTTCTCAGGTCTGGGCTGAAGCTTCTGTCCACAGGCAGAATTTCATCTTTCTCAGGTAAGCCTTGGTTCTGCTCTTATAGCCTTTCAACTGATTAAATCATACCTTCCCCAGATTATGTACAATATTCTCTCTTACCCGAAGTCAACTGATTATGTACCTTAATCACAGCTACAAAATATCATTACAGCAACACCTAGATTCATGTTTGGATGAGTAATTGGAGCCATATTCTAACTAAGTTGACACAGAAAGGAAGCTATCACACTGTCTCTGACCCCTATTTAGCCAGACCTTTTGTTTGGCTTCCCACACTTAGATAGCCTCATTTATTTTAGTTAAAATATTCAAAATAAAAGCTCATATTAGTTGTTGGCAACCAATGTTGTCTATCCCTGGTGAGGTAAAAGGGGCCAAGATAGAATAGTATATCTGCTCCTTCCAGAGACTGTGGTGGAAAGTTTCTCTAGAATCTGTAGGCATGGTTAGCCAAGAAGCCCATCTTGTAGAATGTCTACATTTCCTTGACTCTCTTCCTTAATATTATGGAAGTAAGGGATCAGTCCATGAGAGGTAAGGCACATTCTCAGTCCCTTAATTTTACAATAAGTAGTCTCATCTGAAAGGAAGTTTTATATCGATGAAATAAGTTTGAAGCATACACCAGGAAAACATTCATCAGAATTTTGCTCATTTACAACTGTATTAAACATAGAGGCAAACCAATAAAATGCAGCATGGCCATAAAATTCATAATTTGTTTCAGATATAATAATAGTAATAAAATACCTGAGTGAATCTTTTGCAATTTTTTCCCTGTGTGTTACTAACATAGCTTAACTCTGTCAGTTTTTATCATTTAGACCTGTATTCATTTGCAGGGTAAATATCTACTCTGTTTCATAATTTTGCAAGTGTGTAACTTTGATGGAGATTATAAAATTTTATTCACTGATGGCAGCTCTTTCCTTCAGTATATCCAATTAAGTTTTCATCGGAAAGCAAAGTCTTACAGATCACAGCAGAAACAAACAATTGTCATGGACTATGGCTGGGCTAAATGCTAATCATGGCTGGCTTCCTTCTGCCCACAAAATTCATGTTTTACAGTGAAATTCAGAATAGTATAAATGAGCTATCAATTGCATTTTCATTCTGCAGGCTCCATCATACAAATTCTGTGAGTGAGTTATGCATCTTATAAAAGATTGCTTTTGATATCACAGATTGCTGTGTCTTGTGGTTTTATGTACCCAAGCTCTCTTGCTGATAAGCATCTTTGCCCTAAGTGAAAGAGAGGAAAAAATGAAGGTGCAAAGGACTGAATTCTTGAAGGCACTTAAAGGAGATCTGTAAGACAGAATATTTAAGATGTAGGTTCAGTGTATTCACTTATGGGCTAATTTGTGAAAAGCCTCTATTCTATAAATGACACTGTGTTCGGTACTCTGGATATTGTCCCACATATATACATATATGTGGGTTGTATCTATCTATCTATCTATCTATCTATCTATCTATCTATCTATCTA
>NW_012101343.1:201904-203533 GCF_000951045.1 Mandrillus leucophaeus
ATGTGCCATGTTGGTGTGCTGCACCCATTAACTCATCATTTACATTAGGTATATCTCCTAATGCTATCCCTCCCCCTTCCCCCTTCCCCACAACAGGCCCCGGTGTGTGATGTTCCCCTTCCTGTGTCCAAGTGTTCTCATTGTTCAAGATGGACATCTGGGTTGGTTCCAAGTCTTTGCTATTGTGAATAGTGCCGCAATAAACATACGTGTGCATGTGTCTTTATAGCAGCATGAAGTGATCGAGTCTTATATAGAAGCTACTCATCACATACCTAAGGTTCTTATTTTTAGGCATGAAAGGAAGCTCAAGGAACATGCTGCATTAACTGATTTCTCATACCAAATTTTTAGTTAAGCCCAGAAAAGAATGCAAGCTAATGAAATTTGATGAGAAAAATCTGATCCTTGTCACTGGTTCTGAAAGACCATATCAGGTATGTATATCCAAGAGACAATAACACCCACATAAAGGTTATGTGGGGAAGTTGAAGTCATTTCATGTAACAACTACTTTAAATTTCTTCATGTTTCACTTTTTGCTTTGGCTTCTAACAGCATCAGAGTAATCAAAACATTTTTTCCTGGAAGTAGTAGTTTCTTGAATTGGTATATCTGGAATTATATTAAAATGTAAGGCTGGGCACGGTGGCTCATGCATCTCAGCACTTTGGAAGCCTGAGGTGGGTGGATCGCCTAATGTCAGGAGTTCGAGACCAGCCTGACCAACATGGTGAAACCCCGTCTCTCTACTAAAAATACAAAAACTAGCTGGGTGTGGTGACAGGCACCTGTAATCCTGGCTACTCAGGGAGCTGAGGCAGGAGAATTGCTTGAACCTGGGAAGTGGAGGTTGTAGTGAGTCGAGATTGTGCCATTACACTCCAGCCCGAACAACAAGAGGGAAACTCCACCACAAAAAAAAAAAAAAAAAAAGATATTAAGTAAAATGGTTTTCTCTTCTCCCTATATGCCTTGTTATATATTTGTGTCCTGGTTATCATCATGGAACACAACTACTGCAACATTACGTGCTACATTGTACCCATTTCCATATGTAGCTATATTCTCAGAAGAAAATAATTGAGGGATTGAGAATAGAAGGAAAGAGAGGCATTAATTCCTTGCTTTAATGCTTTGTAAGACAAAGAAAGGCATATTATCAATCTATAGATAAACGCATGTGATATATAATATTACCCCATTTTACAATGAAGAAACTAAGATTTAGAGAAGTTGTATAACTTGCCAATGTTGCATAGCTACTAAGTGAAGGAAACTGCATTTCAGCTTAAGCCTATTCTTCTCATTCTCCCAGCTGAAGTTTGAAAAAAATAAATAATGCCATGTCAGAATATAAATCTAGGTGGAAAAAGGAAAATAAGTAAGATCGAGATCCATAGTGATTAAAAAGATCTCAGCTCGGCTGGGTGCAGTGGCTCATGCCTGTAATCCCAGCACTTTGGGAGGCTAAGGCGGGCGGATCACCTGAGGTTGGGAGTTGAAGACCAGCCTGACCAACATGGAGAAACCCCATCTCTACTAAAAATACAAAATTAGCCGGGCATGGTGGCACATGCCTATAATCCCAGCTACTTGGGAGGCTGAGGCAGGAGAATCGCTTGAACC
>NW_012101343.1:208348-270210 GCF_000951045.1 Mandrillus leucophaeus
CTACCTACCTATCTATACGAGAGACAGCTCAAGTTCCAAAATCTCTCTCTTTCTGGTCTCTAAATAAGAAAGGTACAGGGAGTATTGCACTATGATTAAAACAGGTCTAATCAGAGATAAAGTTTGCAATGCTTTATGAATGTTCCATGGAGGAGCAGATTGCATCCAGCAGAAATAAGACATAACTTCATGAAAGAGTTTTGAAAGACATTAAAGATGGATTTGTTGACAGTACGGAACTAGGAGAATCATATGAGCAATGGCAAAGTGTGGGGAAGCAGAAGGTGTGTTTGGGTACAGGAAGTCATTCTATGTGAGTGTAGAGGAGGCCACTGCCAAAACAATATGGCTGGACCCAGATTATGGAAGATCTTCAATATGAGAATAAATTGTGTACTTATTTCCAAGGAATGTAACAGATAATTCTGTGAACAAATGTAATAAAGATGTTAAGCCAGAAACATCCAGACAAAATCTTGCCCTTCTTGGGAATCCCTAACCAGCACTCCTTAGAATGTGGTCCTTATCTGTTTGCTACTGTTTCACACTGAGATAAATGCAAACAATAAAATTAAATATATAGAAATTTTATAAAAACCTGCTATCACCATCCAAATGTGTGACTTTGTATTTTTCAATCCATGATGGATTGAAAAAAGAATTGATCTTCACTGCAAATAATCTGAGAGGTACCCCAGTGCCTACTCAATATGATGCTTAGTGTATAGATATATTCATTTTGCAACTGGAGTTGGAATTTCTGTGTCTGTCTTTCTCTTGTTCTTAATTACTTTCATCTCACTGGCTATGTTACTTTTTGATCTTGACATTTTGATAATGCATATTAATCTGTTGAAAGGCAATAAAATCAGGCCATAGAAATTAATTCCATGTAATTCAGAGCAAGGGTCAGCAAATTATGGCCTGTGGGCCAAATTCAGTTATCTGTCTTTTTCGTAAATTGAATTGTATTAGAACAAAACAATGCTCATTTGTTTACATTTTATCTGTGGTTGTTTTCATGCTGTAACAGCAGAGCTGAATAGGTGTCACAAAGATTGTATTGACAGCAAATCCTAAAATATTTACAAATGGTTCCTTTATAGTAAAAGTTTATGTGAAAAGTGATTTCTTTTTTTTTTAATTATACTTTATCTTCTAGGGTACATGTGCACAACGTGTAGGTTTGTTACATATGTACATATGTGCCATGTTGGTGTGCTGCACCCATTAACTCATCATTTACATTAGGTATATCTCCTAATGCTATCCCTCCCCCTTCCCCCTTCCCCACAACAGGCCCCGGTGTGTGATGTTCCCCTTCCTGTGTCCAAGTGTTCTCATTGTTCAAGATGGACATCTGGGTTGGTTCCAAGTCTTTGCTATTGTGAATAGTGCCGCAATAAACATACGTGTGCATGTGTCTTTATAGCAGCATGAAGTGATCGAGTCTTATATAGAAGCTACTCATCACATACCTAAGGTTCTTATTTTTAGGCATGAAAGGAAGCTCAAGGAACATGCTGCATTAACTGATTTCTCATACCAAATTTTTAGTTAAGCCCAGAAAAGAATGCAAGCTAATGAAATTTGATGAGAAAAATCTGATCCTTGTCACTGGTTCTGAAAGACCATATCAGGTATGTATATCCAAGAGACAATAACACCCACATAAAGGTTATGTGGGGAAGTTGAAGTCATTTCATGTAACAACTACTTTAAATTTCTTCATGTTTCACTTTTTGCTTTGGCTTCTAACAGCATCAGAGTAATCAAAACATTTTTTCCTGGAAGTAGTAGTTTCTTGAATTGGTATATCTGGAATTATATTAAAATGTAAGGCTGGGCACGGTGGCTCATGCATCTCAGCACTTTGGAAGCCTGAGGTGGGTGGATCGCCTAATGTCAGGAGTTCGAGACCAGCCTGACCAACATGGTGAAACCCCGTCTCTCTACTAAAAATACAAAAACTAGCTGGGTGTGGTGACAGGCACCTGTAATCCTGGCTACTCAGGGAGCTGAGGCAGGAGAATTGCTTGAACCTGGGAAGTGGAGGTTGTAGTGAGTCGAGATTGTGCCATTACACTCCAGCCCGAACAACAAGAGGGAAACTCCACCACAAAAAAAAAAAAAAAAAAAGATATTAAGTAAAATGGTTTTCTCTTCTCCCTATATGCCTTGTTATATATTTGTGTCCTGGTTATCATCATGGAACACAACTACTGCAACATTACGTGCTACATTGTACCCATTTCCATATGTAGCTATATTCTCAGAAGAAAATAATTGAGGGATTGAGAATAGAAGGAAAGAGAGGCATTAATTCCTTGCTTTAATGCTTTGTAAGACAAAGAAAGGCATATTATCAATCTATAGATAAACGCATGTGATATATAATATTACCCCATTTTACAATGAAGAAACTAAGATTTAGAGAAGTTGTATAACTTGCCAATGTTGCATAGCTACTAAGTGAAGGAAACTGCATTTCAGCTTAAGCCTATTCTTCTCATTCTCCCAGCTGAAGTTTGAAAAAAATAAATAATGCCATGTCAGAATATAAATCTAGGTGGAAAAAGGAAAATAAGTAAGATCGAGATCCATAGTGATTAAAAAGATCTCAGCTCGGCTGGGTGCAGTGGCTCATGCCTGTAATCCCAGCACTTTGGGAGGCTAAGGCGGGCGGATCACCTGAGGTTGGGAGTTGAAGACCAGCCTGACCAACATGGAGAAACCCCATCTCTACTAAAAATACAAAATTAGCCGGGCATGGTGGCACATGCCTATAATCCCAGCTACTTGGGAGGCTGAGGCAGGAGAATCGCTTGAACCTGGGAGGCAGAGGTTGCAGTGAGCTGAGATCGTGCCATTGCACTCCAGCCTGGGTGACAAGAGCGAATAACTTCATCTCAAAATAAAAACAAAAACAAAAGTCCTCATCTCAATATAGACAAGATCAGGTGGGAAAAGAATGCAAGTAAGCTCATCATACACAGGTGGAAAAAAAAAGCATAGTGAAAAGAGTGATGTTGGGTAGAGATAATGGTTAGAGGCATATTGCATATATTTTGAATAATAAAACAGCTTCCATATTTTCAAGTCTCTGCATACACATTTATATTTATGAATACATATTACCAACAATGAAACAGAACATCTGCAACCCACACCTTGGAGAAGACAAGGGGCTGCAAATGGTTCTGTGGCTCACTATGATCTGCTGGCATTCTGAAATAAATTCATGTATAAATGCTTTGTTGCTTATAAATCTAACTGCAGGTGAATAATATTTGCAAATCTCTAATAACTTGAAAATGTATATTGGTTGCACCAGAACCTAGATTATTAAAAGTCATTGCAAGGGTATATTTTATTCAACTATCTTCCAGAAAAATAATTTTTTTCTATTCAGTTGTCTTTTAGAAAAATAACTCTCTCTTTCTCTCAATCTCTCACTCTCTCTCTCCCCTACACCTCCTTTTTATACAAGATTTCATCAAACCATGATACGCATTTATGCATTTGGGTACAGGACCAGAAATTCACATAATGAATACTGCAACTCACCATTTTTAAAGACGGCTTCTGACTCAGAATATAAACGTTTTAGAAGGTAAATTTTGTTTGCTTATTTGTTTTTATATTATATTTATTAGCAACTACTTGATGATTACCTTAAGGCCAATATCAACATTAAAAGGAACATACTGTCAAGCCTGGTAAATAATCTCCCCTCAACCACCTAGAATTCAGATGCTAGCAAAATGTCCCCCAGGAATATATAGCTGTAAGAAATTACAGAGCCATGGAAGCCTGCAAATCACTTTTCTGGCATTCTAGTCCACTCAGATGTTCCTCGAGTCCTGTAGTACAAGCCTGTCAGAACCAATTAATTTTCTGAATGAAACCCCCACTGCCCATATTTTGTGTTCTAGAGAAGGGCTTCCCATCAATCCAGTTGTCTAAACCAGATGCCTAGGTTTCATTCTTGCCTCTCCTCTCTTCATCACCACCACCATCTAGTTGTTTGTTTGTTTTAACCAATCTTTATTGATTCTACCTTTTTAAACTCATTCACCTATATCCATCTCCATTGCCCTGGCCTTGTATGGATGACCATTTACCCAGGGATGGCTGCAAATGCCTCCAAACTGTTCTCCCTGCTTCCACTTTTGTCTTGCTCTCACCCATTCTTCATGCAGCAAATAGAGAATTTTTCCCCTCAAATTCAGTCATGCCATTCCTCTATTTAAAAGTCTTTGTAAACTAATAACTGCTTTTAGAATCAAATCTAGACTAAGCAAATTGTTCTGCAGTGCTCAATCATCTGACTTTTATTGATCTCTGCTGCTCTCTTTCCTCTCTAACCTGAGAAACTTAATATAGCTCACAAGAAGCACACTCTTGTCTATTGCCAGGCCTTTATTCTATTTGTTTCATCTGGATTGCTATTCCACTCTTCTTTATGTGATTAACATGTATATATCCTTCAGAATCCAGCTTAGAATTTAATTAATCTGGAAAGATTTCCCCGACTGATGCCTCACCTCACACTCAACACACATCACACCACTGTCTTGCTGAAATGCATCTCGTTATTTCTCATTCAATGCATTTAACATTTGTATTAGTTTCATCTTGCTACCATAACAAATTACTATACACCTATTAGCTTAAAACACTAAATACTTATTGTCTTATAGCTCTGGAGTTCAAAATTGTAGCATAGGTCTGATTGAGCTGAAATCAAGGTGTCAACGGGGGTGCATTCTTTCTGGAGGCTCTAGAAGATCTATCTCCTTCCTTTTCCAGCACATAGAGGCTGACTGCATTTCTTGACTCAAGGTCTCCTTCCACCATCTTAAAAACCATCAACATCAGGTCAAGTCCTTCTCATATCATGTCATTTTCAGTTTCTCTTCTGCTTATCTTAATGCTTCTTCTGTATATTTCTTCCACTTTTAAAGATTCTTCTGATTACATCTGTACCCATCTGGACAATCCAATCCCTATTGTAAAGTCAGAGGTTAACAACCTTAATTCTATCTCCTGCCTCAATTTCCCTTTGCCATGTAAGGTAACGTGTTACTAGGATCCAGAAATTGGAATGTAAACTTCTTTTGGAGGAGTAAACATTATTCTTCTTACCACAATACTTTCTACTGTAATTTTATGTTTACTTGTCTTTGAACACCACTCCCCTCCCCAATCCTTTCAACAGGCAACATATCCCAGCCATACACTTACATATGTTTTGAGAGAGAAGGAATGGTATTTGGCCCCTTATCAAAGCTCTGGTGGCTAGCAAAACTCCTGGTATGTAGTAGGTCAATACATATTTTGAAAGAATAAGTTAATGAATACTGAGTCAAGGAGTCTATGGACCCCTTCAGTTCTGAACCAATTGTCTTAATGAAAGACCATCACTTAACTTGTAGAACAGAAGAAAGCTATATGAATGAGTTTGTTTAACTTCCTCCAATAATGCTGTGCCCCTAATTGTTGATGTATTAAAGTGTTCAGCTATTGAGGAAGCAGAACAAATAACTCAATAAGTGTGACTTATTGATTGCACCTTTTATAATTAGATTAAAAGGGTTAGTTTTATTTTGCTTTGCTAAGAATATAGTACTATTATCACTATTATGCATTACTTTGTGGAGTGAAAAGAGTACAAAATCTGACTTTTTAGTGTTAGATCTGACCCCTAGAGATGTTGTCTTATTTTATTTTTATTAGTTTATGTTTTATGTATGTATGTATTTATGCATGTATTTAAATTGACAAATAAAAATTATGTATATTTATGGCATAAAAAATGATGTGTTGATATATATATACATTGTGGAATGGCTAAATAAAGCTAAGTCATTTATTCCTTACCTCAGATACTTAAATTTTTTTGTGGCAAGAACATTTAAAATCTACTCTCTTACTAATTTTCAATTATACAATACATTGTTAATGACTATAGTCCCAATGTTTTTACAACAGATCTCCTGAACTTATTCTTCTTGTCTACCTAGAATGTTGTATTCTTTAATAACATGTCTCAAAAATCTTCCTTCCCATCCTGCAACTGCTGGTAACAACATTCTACTCTGATTCTATGTATTCAAAGTTTTAGGATTTCATACATAAGTGAGATAATGCAGTATTTAAATATCTTTCTCCTTCTGGTTTATTTCATATAGCATAATATCTTCCAGGTTTTTCATCCATGTTGTGATAAATGATAGAATTTTTTTAAAGCTGAATAGTATTCCACTGTGTGTATGTATATGTGTGTGTGTGTATAACATTTTCTTTATCCACTCATTTGTTGAAAGACACTTCATTTGATTCTATATCCTGACATTTCTTTCTAATTCCCATTAATAAAAATTTGAGTCTTTTATGTGATGTCATTAGATCAAATAAAACAGTGACTTATATTTCACGTGCAGCTCTTTTCTTCCACGATCATATGTCACATGGATTCACAGTGTCAGCACTATTAGCAATTTTTTTTTTTTTTTTTTGAGACGAAGTATTGCTCTGTCGCCCTGACTGGAGTGCAGTGGCGCGATCTCGGCTCACTGGAACTTCTGTCTACCGGGTTCAAGCGATTCTCCTGCCTCAGCCTCCTGAGTAGCTGAGACCACAGGCATGTGCCACCAAGCCTGGCTATTTTTTTTGTATCTTTAGTAGAGACAAGGTTTTGCTGTATTAGTCAGGATGGTCTTGATCTCCTGACCTCGTAATTGGTCCCCCTCAGATTCCCAAAGTGCTGGGATTACAGGCTTGAGTCACCACGCTTGCAGTGGCTTCGCATTTTTGACCAGATAATTGTTGGTGGAGGAATGCTGCCTATTGTGCTTCAGGGTATTCAGCTGCATCCTGGCATTTATCCTCTCAATGCCAATGGCACCTTTCTGGTTGTGCCAACCAATAATATCTCCAGATATTGGCAAATGGTTTTGGGGAGAGGGAGGGAGGCAACATCAGCATCAGTTGAGAACTACCAATATAACGGGTTAGATAAAACTTAAGACAATTGCATTGTCTTTCCTTTAAAGACTCTTGGATATTATACTGGAAAGGAGGTTTCTTATAATGTGGGGTACACATTCATGTAGAAATGACATAATTTCTGAGCCCCCAGCTTAAGGGCTCTTTGACAGATCATTACAATCTGTCCCTATTTTTACTCTTTTCCTCAATTAAGAATTCTTTTATTTCTCCTTATCTTTATTTTGCTCTTATAATAAGCATTAACCGGTGCTTACCCTGTATGGAAACTATTAGGTTGGATTTAAAGATGGAGTTTCCTCCTCCTTTTCCTTTTTCTCTGTCTGCCCTTCACTGTGCTAGTGAGGGCATTTTGATTGCCTCTCAAATGAACACACATATATGTATGTCATGTAAAATAATAACCACTTTCTAAAGGTGATCTGTAAAAGCCAGTCCTGTCCCCTATTAGCTCCTCCTTTTCCATATGCCAAGCTCCATGTTTTTCTAGGAGCAGCCGATTAACCCTAGACTATGTTACTGCTTATGCTGATCATCTCATGAATAGCTGCCCAGTAACTGGTTTTATCGGTTTTTTTAGAGTGCTGAATGAAGTGTAACCACCAGAAAACGTCAGTCTACTTTCAATGAAAATCACTTTTAATTTTTTGGTTGCCTGATAAGCTACAGAAAGAGAAATATTTTAAGCACATAATCCTAGAGTACATCCTTTGAAGTAATTTTATTTTCTTTTCTGCTGGCTTCTGTTTCTAAGCAGTTTGTGCCTTTAATCAATAGTTTATTATCCCATATAGAAAAAAAGCATGGACCATTTTTTAAATTGTTTGTTTGTATCTACTTCCTTTTGTTTCCAAGGCAAGTTTTCTGGCTGGGCCTATGATATAGATGATTTCTGGGTACTGCCAAGGATCTCTGACCTCATTCTACCCCAAATATATT
This sequence comes from Mandrillus leucophaeus, assembly GCF_000951045.1. Classification (NCBI taxonomy): domain Eukaryota; kingdom Metazoa; phylum Chordata; class Mammalia; order Primates; family Cercopithecidae; genus Mandrillus; species Mandrillus leucophaeus. The sequence goes on from NW_012101343.1 coordinate 216,299, forward strand.
TCTAATATTCAAAGTTAGATATCTGTTTTTTTTGCATAAGATTTTTAAAAATGAATCAAACTTAGATGAGATATGGCATCTTGACTTAATGACAGTTTTGCAGCATAATTTGTTATACATAGGAGTAAGAAAAGATCATAAATCAGCTCTTGATAGGAACAATAGAAAGAAGAATAGAAAAAAAAAGAGTCCTGTGGGTACTTAAGAGCATCCTGGCCTACTTATCAGTTTGTCCCCAGTGGGTTCCTAGCATGGTGTGGTATTTAATTAGGCTGGACTGCATTATGTGCAAGAACATAGGTCTATAAGACTCATGGATACACTGGAGCAGGGACTACAAAATTTCAATGGGTGAGTTTTTTGTTTTGTTTTACATGTAAGAACTATATTTCTGACTAACCCATTTCAAAATGTAGAAAACTTCTCAATAAAAGTGTGCAATCTGTTTGGGTTTTTTTTTTCCTCATAAGTTCATATTCAATATGTAGATCAGTGGCTATAAACAGTGGTTCCTTAGTCAATTTATATTGAATGAATGAATAAATGAATTAAAAGTCACAAAGGAAAGCTGGAACAGTTATTTCTCCCTATTCTTAAATTGTTAAATGTAACATGTCCCCTGTCAAGAGAGTTGTCCATCAAAGTCTCATTTCAGATATATGGTACACCCACATGATTTTATTGGTTTGATAGTGGTTCTGGTGTTCTGGGGACCTATGTTGTATTTGAACCCCCGGGGCATATAAGTCTCAGAGGTGAGGAAGTGGAAAGTGTACAGGCTTTGGAGTCCTCAAGAGTGAGTCTGTCTCCTACCTCTATTTTTCACTAGCTTCAGGACCCTAGACCTCCTAAGCTTTGGTTGCTTCCTGAAAATATAGAGAACAGACATGAACTGTGGATTCCCTCCTCTAAGTCAACTGTGGAGAAACTGCAGATGAGGGAAGAATGTACAGATCTAAGGGTTTTATGAAAAACCCAGGAAAACACCAAACACTTCTGTAAACTGATGTGTGGCAGGTGGCACCCTGTAGCACTGGGGTGAAATGCCAGAGCAGATAGGTATGGAAAAGGTTTTTTCCTTCCATTTTACCTCTAGGCTTTGGAAGACTCCTGTATTCTCTAATCCCCAGGGAGTCAGTGTTAGCAGCACTTCCTCCAGCTATTAAGTGTTAGCAGTGCTGAAGCCCAGCGCAACCTGCTGTGAGCAAATGTGAACTGCCCCAACCACTCTAACATTCTGTCATCCTTCCCCTCTCCCTTCAAACCCTCAGCCATGGTGGATTACAATCTAAAGAGAATGCTTTTCCCCTTTGCTGGCTTGTTCAAAGGGTTTAAAGGAGAATCCATGATCATAGGATTATGACTGGTAGAAATACAGCAAAGAAGGTGGTTGCCAGAAGTTCTGAGGCACATTGTCTCTTGTCTCCTGAAATTCACAGGAAGAGCACAAACTAAGAGAGCCTGAGCTTTGACTCCTTCCTAAACCTAATAGCAATCAGATTTTTCTGACACCCCCTGGGGGACAGTCACTATCACGCAAAATAACCAGATGCTCAGGAAATGCAACCATTAGAAAGAAAATATCAAACAGAACAATGTTTATTACATAAATTTTAAAATGGGAATCAATAATTTAAACTAATCATGAAAATATTTGCAACAACATAAGGGAAAATGTTGATGAAATGAAACAGGACAATTGAAATATTAGTCATAAAAAGTATAGTAGTTGTTATGTAGTCATAAAAAAGAAAGAAATTATGTCCTTTGCAGCCACATGAATGGAACTGGAGGCCATTATCTTAAGTAAATGAACTCAGGATCAGAAAACCAAATATTGCATGTTCTCACATATAAGAGGGTGCTAAACAATGAATACCTGTGGACACAAAGATGGAAATAATAGACACCGGGGCTCCAAAAGGGAAAGGATGGGAGAGGACTGAAGGTTGAAAACTTATCTGTTGGGTACAACGTTCAATATTTGGGTTATAGGTACACTAGAAGCCCACCAATCCCCACCATTACAAAATATACCCATGTAACAAACATGCAAATGTACCCCCAGATCTAGAATTAAGAGAAAAAAGTGTAGAAGTTGTCACAGATAACAGGGCTCTAAGGGGGCATGATGATTAAACATAGTGTGGTGTCCTATGTAGGATCCTGTAGCAGAAAAATAACAGTAGGTAAAAACTAAGGGAACCAGAATAGTGTAGACTTTATTTAACAATAATGTATCAATTTCTGTTCATTAATTATGACAAAGGGACCATACTAATGTAAGACGTTAGTAATATAGGAAACTGGATATTGGGTATATGGGAGCTATATGTACTATTTTTGCAACGTTTCTGTAAATTTAATTTTATTTTAAAATTAAAGATTTATTAAAAATAAGTAAGGATTTTCATTTTCCAGTTTGGTATATAAGGAGCTTAGAAGTTGTTATTGTATCCTAACAATAAGTAAAAAGTCAAACAAACTGAAGAATAAACCGTTCTTCATATATCCTTCAGAGAAGTGAGTTCACAGGACATCATTGCCCCCAAAATTTAAGAGACTGGTAGATGAACACAGAAATTCAGAAATTAACAGAGCGGAAATCAGGAGCAGAAAACTCTCTGAGAACCAGTACCAGGGTAGGAAAAGCTGAACTGTAACTGACAAATTACTAGAGGCTCAGCGTGGACAGTCTGAGAGTCAAAATCTTCAGAGATGCCCATTGTGGGGGAGTAGGGGAGTGGGAGAGGGTGCAGCTCATGCTTTTGTGAGTTTTACCTTCAGGAGCTCCGCTCACTTCCCATAGTGAAGATCTGGAAAAATCCCCTTACAGATTCTGCAGGCAGGGGTGAAGGGAAGGGGAATTCACCATTTTGAAATATACCAGAGCATTCTATTCTTCTTCACAAAGCCTGCTGTCAGGAGAAACTATTTCACTAGAGTCTAAACTACTGGGGTTTTACCAGAACCTAAGTGACTTGGAAGAAGGGCAATTCCCAATTCCAGCCCACTTTAGACATCCCGTGCCACCTAAAGTGAGGAAGGACTGAGACACTTCCCCTGCTACAACTTACGATCACATTACTAAAGGCCTAGTTACCACAGTTTTTTTTATCCAGTATATTATGTCCAGCCATCATGAAAACATTACAAAGCATACTCAAAGTCAAAACAAAACAAAAAGAACACAGCATGAAAAGATTCAACAAGCTTTATATTCAGACTCAGATATGGCAGGGCTGTTGGAATTATCAGACCAGTTCAAAACAATAATAAATGTACTAAGGATGCCAATGGATAAAGTACACAGCATGCAAGTATGGGGGGACAATGTTAAGCAGAGAGATGGAAATCTTAAGATTATTTTTTTAAATGCTAGAAATAAAAACATTGTAACGAAAAAGAAAAAAATGTCTTTACTGGGTTTACCAATAAACTGAATAGAACTGAAAACGAATCTGTGAGTTTCAGGGTATGTCAACAGAAACTTCCAAAACAGAAAGTAAAAGAGAATAAAAAACTGCCAAAACTAAAAAGACTAGAATATCCAAAAACTGAGGGACTCACCTGTAAATTAGAGTACCAACAGGAGAAGAGAGGAAGGAGCTAAATAAATATTTAAAACAATAATGACTAAGAATATCCTCCAAATCAATGTCAGATATTAAACTATGGTAAGAGGAAGCTCAGAAAATTCTAAGCAGGGTAAATGCCTCCAAAACCTACATCTAGACATACTGTATTCAAACTGTTAAAAAACAAAAAATTTTTTAAAAATTCCAAAGAAGCTAGAGAAAACATCATCATACACAAATCAATAAATGTAATCCATCACATAAACAGAACCAATGTCAAAAACCACATGATCATCTCAATAGATGCAAATAACGCCTTTGATAAAATTCAACATCGCTTAATGTTAAAGCCTCTCAATAAACTAGGTATTAATGGAACATATCTCAAAATAGTAAGAGCTATTTATGACAAACCCATAGCCAATTGGTTACAGTAGTGAATGAATTAAAGGTACAAATTTAAAGGTACAAATGATAGCGAATTTAAAGATACAAATGAGAAATGTCCCAAAAGATAACAGGATGTAAAAAATAAATGGTATGGCATGGGAAAAATTAAGAAACCTACAAAATACAAATAGAAGTTCCCATTTCTGAATGGTAAGAGTTTCAGAAAAGGAGAAAAAAATACACATATAAATATGTATGTAGGTATGTGTATATGTACATTTGTACATGTACATACACTTAAATGTATATGTAATATGCACAAATAAGTATGTGTGAATTTATAAATACATGCACAATTCACACACGTATATGACAAAAGGAAAGATAAAATGTTGAATAAGTAATGATTATGTGATTTATGGAAATAAGGAAAAACAAAAGGCCCCAGACTAAGAGGTTCATCAGAAGTTAAACAGTATAGATAAGAAAAATTCCTTACCTAGACATATTTTAATAAAATTTGAAAACATCAAGATGAAAATGCATTTATTAACAGTCCCCAGAGAGAGAAGATCACATCTAAAAGAATAAAAATCAGAATGACAGTGGACACCTAACAGTGATATTTCTGACGATGAATTAATATTTTAAAACATTGAAAATAAAAGATTTTGAATCCAGATTCTACATCTGTACTAATTATTAATTAAATATAAATATTCAATGCCTATATCTTCAAATGTGTTATATCTCAAAAAATTTGCTACACAAAGCTTTTTGTCAGAAACAATTTTAAAGACAGAAGTATAGCCAATGGATTTCACAGAAGGGCATAAGTCCATAGGATCTAGTCTTTGGGAATAATACAAAAATGAAACAAAGAAAATTTTATTTCAATTTTACACTGAATTTTTATTGAATGTTAAAATACACACCCCCTCCCAGTTTCACTATGGGATTATTTGAGCACAAATAAAATCTTTAAGTGTTAAACTCAACCTGCCTGAAGTTGAAGTTGTTAACATATGTGCAGGAGGTTGTATTAATAACTGCACAAACTCCATCTTGTTTAGCTAGTAAATAACTCAACACTAGTCTGTTATTGAGAATTACATTTCCCAAAGAGTCTAGAGATTATTTAATTCCCTTTAGTGCCCACCTGTGTTGGTGGCTAAGGATTCCAGGGTTTGAGTCAAGTTCTTTAGTGTTGACTCATGGTGGAAAAAGCTACCCCTGGCTGCCCAGCTAGTGTTGTTGCCGCCTCAATTCCCACCAGAGTTAATCCTACTGCTCACTTAATTCTGGTGTTGCTGAATCCTTCTGGGTTTTACACTGTGACCCCTTGTGGGGCAAGGGTGGCCAGTATGCATTCACCCACGTTCTTCATTTTGATATACAAGGGAAAACTACTCCTGAAATAACAGGTAGCTCCCCGGGGAGCTGGGAGTGGTTAACAATAGCAAATAAAAATGAGCCCAGTTGGGGCACAAATAGAGGACCTACAGGGTATAATGTCTATCCCTTGGTGTCAGGTTGGGACTATAAAAATATTCTTCTCAAATGGTGGTGGCCAAATGATCTTTGTTTTCTAGAAAGGAGCAGTACTCCCACGTTCCCAGATTAGGCAGTTGTTTTTCCCCTGCATGTTTTGTTCCAGGAGAAGCCATTATATATGGTGTCCTTGCTTACAAGTAGAATCCCATTTACCTCTCTGTGGTCCTGGGAACTTGGCAAGTAGAGATGGATCAGAGCATCACAGGGAATCTTCTGCCTTTTTGTCATTAACACAAAAGTGGGTGCAAAAGATAGAATCATGAGTGCACTGCAGATACAAATACCCAACTTCCCAGTTCCAGGTAATAGTAGCAGGGATGGAGAGTTACATAGAATTCACTAGGTAAGGGAGAGTTGCACTTAAAAAGTAGGGGTTTGGGTACTTTGGGATTGCTAGTTAAGAGGTCTGGGGAGATGGCCATGAAAATTTCTAGATAAGCCAGAAGGTAAGGCTCTCTATCCTGGGGATATTGATGACTAATCTCGTGACCATAAAAATGATTTCCTAGTGCTATAACTTCTGAAATATTAACTATAGAATTTTGTTTCCACCCACACTGGATCAGGGTAATGGGGAGAGCAAACAAAATGAAGAGTGGCAGTGCAGTGTCCAGATGGGCTTTAGAGTGGCCTCTACACCCAACAAGTACAAAAAAGGTGTTTCCCAGGAGGAGGTGGTTGGCAAATTTGATAGAAAAGAAGTATTACAATCAAGAAGAAGAGAAAACTTGATGTTTCTATTACTACCCACACCATCATATTACCACTTTTGGCTGAGTGTTGATTTTTTAAAATAAGTATCAGAAGTCTTCCAAAGGTTCACAGATGTAAACCATAGTGTCCTCCTTTTGTGCCTGCAACTCGTAAGAAACAGGTTTTAATCCTGGACAGGGGTACCCAACTAGTGATTTCTTGAAGATTAACAGAAGTGGGGGTACTTAACAGTAGCAAATAAGGGTTCTTTCGTTTTGGTTGTAATTGATCTTAGGAGAATCTTTCTTTATAGTTTTACAAAGACTAAGTCTTCCAGGAGAAGGCAGTACTTTATTTTTATATTTTCGTAGGGCTTTGTGAACCTAGCCTAAATTTTAAAGGAGTCTTAGGTGTGTCTAACCCCCTGATTTTTGTCACAGCTTGAGTTCGCTTTTCAGGGATTTGGGGAATTTCCTTTGTTCAAAGGACTTAGCGTCAAAAGACTTATATTCAATTAAACATTCTAGGCCAGACAGGAATGGATTTGGGCAGATACTCATTAGCCCTTAAATTATTTTTAAGCAATATAAGAGTCAAAAACTAAAACCCAGAAATAAGATTGTATGTCAATAAGAGACCAGAGTATAGAATCAAGCTATATTGAGAGAAAACACTGCTCCCACAGAGTTTTAAGTAAAAACACTTTAACATCTGGCCATAAAAATAGTCAGAACTGGAAGAGAAAAAGTCACAGGAGCTGACAAAAAGCTAAAGGAGACAGTTACATGAATCTGAGGAGCTTTTAAAAGAAATAGGTTACAGGATTGTAAAACAAAATTTCTGGTAATTCTGCAAATTAGTATCTTCAGAAAATTTGGTTTTAGTATGTAGAATATTTTTAGGAAGTATATTATAAATAATTTTATTTTAATTACAGCTAAAATTTAATCACAGAAAATTTCTTTCATATATTTCCCTTCATGAATCTTATTATAACCTACACAGACCATCTGCAACATGCTTGGACTTTATGACTTGTTTTACATTATCTCTTAAATAACCAGCCATTTTATTTTTAGAATAAGAACTTACCATATGAGATTCTTTTTTATACAATATTACTCTTTTTTTATACTCTTCCTTGCCAAAAAAATGTATTTTCTCTCTGTAACATTCCTTACATCTCTTGTCCTACTCATTGGTTCCATTATATTTTGAACCTCTCTTTTAATAATTTCTGAATTAGACAGAAATTATTATTTTTCCCAATACATAATATGTTTATTTGGCACTTTTTAAAAAAACCTAGGAAGCAATAAATTCTGAACTGCCCACCAGACATTGGCATTCTGTAGGTGAAGATAACTTTATAATTTTAAGTTTTGTAACTAAGCGAAAAGCTCACTGTTTAAAGCCATTTGAACCATTCAAAAGCTACAAACACCAGTGGCTAATCTTAAAGTTAACTTTTAGAAGACATAGCTTTTTTTTTTTTTTTTTTAGACAGAGTTTCGCTCTTGTTGCCCAGGCTGGAGTGCAATGGCATGATCTTGGCTCACCACAACCTCTGCCTTCCACGTTCAAATGATTCTCCTGCCTCAGCCTCCCTAGTAGCTACCTGTAAGAGCCAGCCTGAGTTCCAGAGATGCTGTGGGCAGCCCAACCTCCCACTGGGCCTGGCCCCTGGGGTGGTACAGGCATGTGCCACCACACCCAACTAATTTTGTATTTTTAGTAGAGACAGGGTTTCTCCATGTTGGTCAGGCTGGTCTTGAACTCTCGACCTCAGGTGATCCACCTGCCTCAGCCTCCGAAAGTGCTGGGATTATAGGCGTGAACCACTATGCCCCAGTCCACAGTATTTTTTTTTTAACTAACAAATTTAGACTAGTAATTTGTTTGATTTACCAGCACTTTTTTATTTATAAGCTAAATTGATGGCATGCAAGACACAACACACACTGCAATACCTGTATATACATTTAAAAAAATCAAACAAAGTGACAAGACAACTAAATTCAAGTTATTTATGAAATTGAGACCTGTCTACCTGGCCAAATTTTGTTTACCCTGAAAGGTACAGAAGACAGGAAGAGGAAGAAAGGGGATCCTATAGCATTAAATACAAAAGGAAGCGGGTGAATGGCATGGCTCAAGCGGAAAACTCAGAGTCCCTGAGCCACTGGAGAGCTCACTCAACAGTGAAGACACCAAAGAAAGATATTCAAGGAGACACTTGTGTGCCACTGCAGCAAGCTGTCTATCAGGTTATAGGCCTGAGATCCCCAATAAACTTCCTTGAGTAAGGTAGCTCATTAGGGCTAGTGGAAAGAGTTTATCTCTAATATCGATGGCAAAGCTTTTCCTCTCTCATCAGGAATGGCTTGGATGTTCTCATTGCCAGTGGCCCTTTTGCTTATAGTAGACACACTAATTCTGGCCCATGGTCTGGCAAGCTGGGGCTCTTGTCTGGACATTCTAGATGTTGATCTCACAACACTTCCTCAAGGTGGGTAATTCTGAGGTGGTAAGGACCTAAATACATTGTTAATAATTGTACTTTTTTGGCTATTTCTTTTTTTTTTTTTTTTTGTGCCTCTTCTTCTGCCTTGTCCCTGTTGTTGTAAATCCCAAAGGCCATGTTTAAGAGTTGGATCATGGGAGTTTGAGGTTCCACTGCCGTTTTCATAGCTTCCTCCTAATGTCAGGGACAGATTAAGTAATAAAATGCATACCCAGGAGAGCTTGCCCTTGCAAGGAGTCCAGATCTGTATTAGCATATTTCCTGAATGTCTTAATCAAGTAACCCTGAAATGCAGTGAGATTTTTGTTGTTTATGTGAATTATTTCTCTAACCTTGTCATAATTGATTGGCATAATTGCTCACTTTTTCTTTTACTTTGTTTTTTTCCATAGCATAGCAAGCTGATGACAATACTTGCTAGTTATGACAAATTAAATTAAAGAACGTAGTGAACTTAAACTTCTCTGTAAGTTTTTCCAGATCCTCTGAAAGCTGGCAAAATTTCCCTTGTATAAAATTAAATCATGCATATAAAATGGAACATATAAACTGAGTAATCCTTCACTTTCACCAACTACCTCCCTACAATGAACACAGGTTTTATTTTAAGGGCTAATATGAGGCCTCACTCCTGCAGGTACTGGTTGAGTTTAATTTATTGGACAGTTGGGGGTATAGGCTGGGGCTTGTTAAATAAGGGGCAGGGTTACCTGATGACTTTGGGATGAAATCTTTTGTTAGAGAAGTAGTGGAATGCCCCCTCAGAATTGGGGAAATGAGGAGACTCTGAGGAAGTCATAGGCCTTCCAGGGGGAGCAACTGTGAGGGGATTTCTTAGGCATGGCTTTCTGGTGCCTGCAAGTAACACGATCCAGTAAAAGGCCATAAAAGCCTGAACATAGATCTTTTCCCATTTTCCTTCTTTTTTACAGAAAATAATGCCTAATTGTAAAATAGCATTATAATGTAAAGAAACACGCCTAAGCCAGACATACTCATTTTTAAATTTGTATTGAACTCAAGAGGTGTTGCAATAGAAAATGAGTTTCTTTTTATTTAAATTGAATTTGAATTTGCTCCAATAGCCTAAAAGACACCCTAGTGGAGAGTCTGCTGGAATGCTTGTCATTATCTCCATTTCTGACAAGAATTTCTACTGGACACAGAAGTTTTTGTAAATCTAGTGAGAGGGAAAGCAAGTGGGTCTTTGCTACTTTTCCCTTTTAAATTCTCACTTCCTGAACAGAAGGTGTAAGTAGAGTTAACAACGCATTATGAGAATGGATTATAAGTGTTTACCGGTGAATGAAATAGTACTAAAAAAAGTATTTTTTATTAAGTAAAGTGTAGAAGGAAAATTATATATAAAGTTACAATGAGAAATAAAAATATTATTACTGAAAATGATAATTTCAGGCAGAAAACAAGAAAAAGCAAGACCAAGATAACCCTAGGCTGGGCCTCTACCCAACAATCCTAGAGACAATGTCAGTGCTGAAAACCCCAGAGCATCTGGTGGCGGGGGTGGCCAAGAATACCAAATGCCAAAAACCTAGACTACCCGAGTATCAGCCAGCGAGGGTCCCCACACCAAATGCCGGAAATCCTAGAGTATCTGGGAGCCAACGAATGCAGAATCAACACAATGGGGGACCTCTCACAATCAAGTGTCCTGCCTTATACAATTGCCCAAATATAATAAACAGAAAGTCAAAGCAACAAAACTGCCAACAAAAAATACATTTTAGAACTAAAAATATGATAGCTGGCAAAGCAATAAAAGTGATTAAAAGGACCATGGAAAGAGATGACAAGGATGTGTTTTGGGGTACTCAAACAATGGGGTACTTTTAACTGACCACTTAGCCAAAGGCTTTCATTCTCTAGCTCATCCAGTATTATCAGTGGAGCGGGGAGAAGAGGGAACCCACACACATCCACAAAAGACAAAATGGCACTGACTGATCTTCCACATGGGACTCAGGTGAGGGTCTCTTCAGGTTCCCCCAACATGGGTGGGCTCAGCTGCTGTGGTGGGAGAGGCCAGCATGAGGTCTGGCAACCCATCCGCCTGCTGGTCAGCATAGCAGGTCCCACACAAGGCAGCATCCCTACGGCTCCTTGCCCATTCACCCAACTCCGCTGCTTGCTAGGAAAGATGATGGCTCTTAAGAGTGCCTTTGTCTACTGTTAGCACTTGCAGTGTTAACAGTTCTTTGGTGTTACAGCCTCAGTGATGCAGCTCTTGCAGCCTCAGTCACTGACTGCTTTGTTTTCTCTCCACTTGTTGCTGCTTTGCTCATCCGTGGTTGTCTCTTGCTGTTGCCTTGCCATCTGCCAACCACCACCTCTCTCACTGTCTCTCACACTGTTGTCTTATCTCTTCTGCCCCCACATCAGGTGCCACCTGATGCAGAGTGGATGAGTTCCACATTGAGGTTTATCCAGGAAAGATTCTTGGCTCCACTCAGGAAAGAATTCAAGCGTGAGCCGATGGTAGAAGAAAAGAGCTTTATTGAGGTGGCACAGCTCCTGCAGAGCAGAGCAACCTCATAGGCAGTGTGTTGAGAGTACCAGCTCGGGGCAGTTCTGCAGTCATATTTATATCCATTTCTAATTACATGCAAATTGAAGAGCAGTTATTCAGAAATTTCTAGAAAAAGGGTGTTAACTTTGGGGCTGTTGCCATGGAAAGAGATAACTTCTGGATATTGCCATGGCAATGGTAAACTGACATGGCAATTGTCGACATGTCTTAGGGAGAGGTGCTTTCACCTCTTCCTTGCTTCAACCTTCAATCTGGTCCAAAATAAAGTCCTACCTCCTACCTCAATCTGACTTATTTGATGTTAAATCATTTAACAGAAGATATGTATTAGAGTCATAAATTTGGAAGTTGAATATGTTCCAATGAAAAAAATATAAAAAAGAAAAGTTGTATATTTATAAAAAAGGAAATTGAGATGCAAAGGGAGCTTCAGAATTTCGAACCAGTAAATTACAGAGGATATCTCAAACTCTGATATGTTTGCCTCCTAGTGCCATGACTTTTCTGTAGTAATTCTTCCTTGTTATTTTTTAGTTTTAGTTTATTTTTAATGTACATTTTATACAAGGCAATCATGTAAGGATAAAAAGGTGAGCATATATAAATTCTAAAATAATGAAGACAGTTTTAAATGCCATAGGAGAGAGGTATAAGCAAAGAGGTGCACATAGAATTGCTTGTTAAAGACTTAGTGGAAGAATAAATATATCAAATGGCTTCAAAATAGGAGCAGCTTAGGATGTTCACAGAAAATGAAATAAAGAGTATATTATGGTAGAAAAAATATTGTGAGCAAGGGCACAGAGTCTGAAAAGAATAAAATATGATTAGAGAGTAATAAATAGTCCAGTTGAGCTTAAGAAGTATTTTATAGACACTAATACATGTTTAGAAAGAAAAAAAGAAAGAAAAGAAAGAAAGAAAGAAAGAAAGAAAGAAAGAAAGAAAAGAAAAGAAAAGAAAAGAAAAGAAAAGAAAAGAAAAGAAAAGAAAAGAAAAGAAAAGAAAAAGAGAGAGAGAGAGAGGGAATGAGCCAGGAAGGAAGGAGCAATGGAAGTAAGGGAGGGAGGGAAGGAATGAACAAATGAAAGGTCTTGAATAGTAGGCTGAGGATTTTCAAATTAATTCAAGAGAAAAATGGTTTAACTAATGTTATTTTGTTTTTCAAGATTGTCTGCTGGCTTCCTTCCAGCAAATGCAGTTCAGAATTGGTGATCATAGTTGTATAGAGTTTTGATTTTAGTCACATAAATGTATGATTCTTACTGTCCCTTTCTTGGGATGATAACCCGAAAGAGGGAAAGCAAGTAGCATTTCATGCAGGGGGGCCAGATAAATTATAAGTCCAGTCAGAACCCAAGCAAAATAAACAATGTTTCTGAAACACAAGTTATGACCAAAAAGAATGGATGAATTATTACTTTGGTATTTTCTCTGTTATTTATGTCCAGAAATCGATCAAGCTGAAGGAACTGAATAATTTATAAATCAGGTGCAGTCAAATACTTGTGACTCTCAACTGGTATAACTTGTCCCAGAATTCCTGTAAGATTTGATGACAATAGAAAATAATCTTATTACAAGCCTGACATTAATCATCAAATACATATTATTCCAACCTGATGTTAAAATATGAATTAAAAACACACTAGCTGCTGAAAACAGAAGTGCCCACTGACTGTATAAAACCATTTCTCCTTCCTCATCACACCTTGTTTAATAAAAATAGATGTAGGTGATGGAACATTTATTATGGAGACAAGTTAACCAAAAAGACCTGTCAATTTGATGGAGGAGGTTATTTGTTCAACAAAATATCCAAGCACATGAAGCAATCTGGAAATCCAATAGGAAAGCAGAGACAGCCTGCTTCCTGCTTTTGCTTTCCCCCACCTGTCTTTTTGGTCAGAAATAAATATCTGAAGAGAATTGATTAAAAGTATATAGAGCTTCATGAACATATTTTGCTTCATCAAATTCAGAAGGACTAGAAGGTGACTGTCCATCTCATGAGAGCAGAATTTGGAACAAGGATCTTGTTAGAAACTACTAGTCAGTCAATCTCTTTCTTTCTAGCAGTTATGTGGTCTCCAAACCCATTTTATTTGATGAACCTACACTCATGTGGTCAGTCTTTCAACTAAACTACATTAACTAAATTAATAGAAATCTGATAAATAATTTAGAATTCCAAGAAATAAGTTTAATGATAAAGATTTATAATTGGCAGGCAGAACAAATGTTTCCTATCAGCCTATTAATGTACCATTTTTCTATAGGCTGCATGCTAAGAAAGGTTCTAACTGGAAGGTATTTTGAAAAAGAGAGGTTAATTAGGCAGTATCAATGGCTCATGGCACCAACATCTACGTAGTGCCAGACTAAGCTGTTTTTGTTTGCTTGTTTGTCTCTTTTTCAGGAGCTGTTTACACTGTGGTCCAAACCATCTTCAATTTTTAGTAGCTTAAAGCGACATAGGTTTATTTATCACACATACCTCATGTCCGTGTTGAGCTAGTGCTCGTGCTGGCTCAGGGTTTCGGCCTGATGAGGGCCTTCACCATCAGGAATCTCACCAATTATTGCTCCAGGGGAAAGGAGGGAGGGCAAATTGTACACTAACTCTTAACTGCTTAGCCTTGGAAATGAAAGACAAAGCTTCCTCTCATATTGCATTTGCTAAAGAAAGAAAGATAGTCATGCCTAATTTCAAAGCACCGGACATTTCAAACAAATTCCACACCATTACAAATGAGAATTAGAATATTACAAACAGCCCTATTATCTTTCAAAACATTTTTGCTGTTGTGTTCAGCTTTTCTAGATACATTTTTTCTTTTTCATAGTAAGTTGTACTAAATGTCTGTAGTGTGGTTTTAGATTTACTAATGGTATACATTCAAATTCTCCTAAGTGTAGTCATTTAACTGGCATGTGTTTGGTGTCTAAACCCAGCAATACTTTCATTGCTTAGTGGAGTGGAGTGGAGGTTACTTCCACAGAGAACTGATCTCAACCATTATTTGTTGACTCTTTTAAGTTACCATGCTTTAAAGGTCTGCATGCTGCTGTTACTTCCATGTACACACACCCAGAATCATCTTTTAACCCTTCTGGATTAGTAACAAGATGGGTTCGAGTGCTCTTGTTCTGGGAAATTGAAATCCACTGAGATTATGTGATAACTGTTTATTTGCCAGTTGCACCAAGCTAAGGCTCATTTTTTCAGAAGGAAAATCGTTCTTTCCTCTCTATAGACTATATCCACAATTTAATCAAAGATAATACGATGTGGTAGAAAAGGTCACAGACTTTGGAACCAGACAGATATGGATCTCAGTATAGACTTTTTTACCTATCATTGTGGCTGCTTTGGGTGCCAACCTCTTCCAGATTCTTTTTCCTCATGTATAAAACGAGACAATGGTACCCAAATAGGAGTGTTGTCATTAGTTAATGTTACAAATCAAACGTGCCCAACATAGAGCCTGACATAAGAAAGACTACTTCCATTTCAGAAAATGACGTTTGCTATAGTAGCATTCTGAATATTTGCCAGAAGATACAATGTGAAATAGGGAATATTCTCCAAACAATGTGTTTATTCACCTCTGTTTAGTGAAGTCCTAAAGGTGTGTACCTAGCACAGTGCCTGGCACACAGTAAATACTATACTTCCCAAATGTTTGTAGAAAGAAACTTTTTAGAATGTAAACCAATAGTAGCTGCAGGTCTAGTTAATGGGAATCCTGCAATTGCTAATTTTCCAAAACAAAACTTCACACTCTTGAGGGAGGAAGAAATTAAATCTTGTTGTAATTTATATTCCATCTGAGGCTGTATTCTGCTATGATCCCACCCAGGCTGCCTATAAATAAATAGTTATAAAACACAGACCCTGATAGAAATTCAAAGTCCTATTGCTTACATCCACTCTCTGTTTTTTCCCTTCCATTTTGTTTTTCTCGCAAGCATTATAAAAATAAACAATCCCTGTTGAGTTATTTCTGTCCCCATCCATTTCTTTCCAGAAGCTAACCATTCAGGGGAAATAAGCTCTAATTTATTTTTTTCTCAGGACAACTAATCTTGATTTTAAAAAGCTGTCCAGAGTGTTTGTTTTTGCCTTTCCTATTAGCCTGGACAGATTTCATTAGTAACCAAAACATAAAAATGCCAACGTGTATTGGCCTCCAGATTGGTGTGCCTCTCCAAAGCATTTTCCAGGCCTTGGGATGCCACTGAAGCAAGCCTTGAGGTTGAATGGTCACTACACTTATGTTCGAGGGTATTACATTTTATGTATTTCTCTAGGGGTGTTTGCTAGGCGTTCCTTTATTCCTCTTTGAGATTGCCATACACCGATCTCCCTCTCACTCCTATTCCTTTTTATGGATGTAAGACACTGGTAGCTGCCTCAGCCTTCCTTACAATTCTGACTCCTGTCATCTATATGCTGAGTACTTGCAGCACCTTAACCTCTTAAGGATCTAAACTTGCAATGCCTCACATTGAAAAAAAAAAAAAACAATATTCCATGTGAAATATCATTGAATGTAAGAAGAATTCATATGCTAGAATACAAATTGATTCCATTGTCTACATTTTCTGAAAGAAAAAGTAAAGATTCTAATGTGTTAGCTAGATCATGAAATCTTATCTATATTCCAAAGTCAATAAGAATGATAATTTGGAATCAGTTCAATGGTGCTTTCACTTTAGTTTACTGCAAAGTAAAAAAGAGTGCAAAGGAAATACATAAATTAAGGATAAGAGTGAGGGTGGTTCCCCAATGTCACCCTAGTTTGCCTGAAAGATGCACTTTAAGTTCAGAGGTCAAGGCACCCTACAGGAGAGGAAAAAATGTTTCTTAAGAAAGTCAAAACCTTTTCTATGGCTTACAGGCTGTATCAGTACTCGAGGGTCCACACTAGTACTATAAAAGGCATCCCTCCTGATACCACAGTTACAGATACCTGATGTTCATAGATGTGGCCATGGCTTTCTATATCAATCTGTAAACTTCAAAATTGTTGAGGACATTAAAAAATAACCTATGCTAATTTATAAAAAATACCCAAAAACCATCAGTGTTATGACACATTGTGAAAACTTGCTTCGTTAGAGCCCACTTTCATTTGCTCATCATGGAATTGATAATGCTTAGTGCCTTTTCTATAAATAGTGCTAATATTTAATGAGATGAGAGGAAATTATGCAGTTCAAATGGAAGGGAATACACAACAAAAACACCAAAAAACAAATCTTGCCAACATATGTAACAAGTAAGATCCAGTAGCGAGATCAAAAGAAATATGCCTATGAAGAAAAATGTAAGTGAAAAGTTGAATTGATCATCTTTTTTAAAGCATTATAGAATGAAAGAATACATATAAGGAAAACAAGTTATATAAACAATTTATACTCTTGATCTAATTGTGTCATATTGGACAAATTACTTCATCTTTTTCATCTGAATAAACAGGCAATTGACTATATAATTTACTAAGATTTCTTAGATTTTTTTCCGTATTTATTATGAGTAGTACTTTTATAAACTTGTGAGGAAACCTCAAGTAATAAGGTCAGTGTGTGTTTAATTTACTGTGTTTTACATATTTTTTTCCTAATAAACAGTAACTTTTTAATATTTCATCTGGTCAATGTGTATGTGGGAAGTTTGACAATTTAGTTCAGTTCCTGAATGCTTTATTTTGTATCAGACTGGCAAATAGAAATGAAAACATTATCACCAGCCATCTCTGGCACCTCCTTTTCTAACAACTCCTGTTGATATAGGTAAAAATGATCTGGACCTCAAAAATGGGAAAGAGAATAAGGGGACAGAATTTCAATCCCTGCTGTCCATGATGTCTATGGAAATCCCATAAAATATTTTAGCTTTACAGGAGAAAAATTCAAGGTGGATTGAAAAGTTACAAGCATCTTCCCATAAAATAATAATAACCACTGTAATTGAATATGGACAAGACAAATGAGAAAAGCAACCAACTTTCTGATGAAATATTTAATGGAAATATTACTTAATAGGATGAACTGCTGATCTGAAGATGCAGGCTCCACTAAGGAAGAGCAAGGAGTGCTTTGTGCTGAAGCTAAACAGATATAGAAGCTGTTCTCTTTGATAGATTAAGAGGAAAAGGGCGATACCTAATTTAGTGGAAAAAAAATTTTCACTGTTTTCCTTCCTTTTTCTCGCTAGGATTCATTTTCTCCCCTCCTTTTCTTTTTTATGTGCAAGAAAAATGTTTAATGCATGACAAACAGAAAGTGAAGACCCTCATGTATTCATTTATTCAGCATATTTAAAATATACTTTAAACTTTTAAAAATGCTAAATTATAGTGAACATTGATTCTGGGAGAGACTAACAAGTTGGTTTCACTCTTAATCCCTTTTAAGATCACTTTTTCCCTGTTAAATTTTTTTATATACAGAAAGCTCTTGGGGTTTTTCTTCAAGTGTGTTGAATATTCTGTTGTTTAATGTTCTAAGTCATATCCATTATGGGACACATAATCCCTCATACCCAGAAGTTCCTCTACTCAAACGCTTGCTACCTCCTCATCCCTGAAGTCATTATTGAGCCTGGAGTTTTCCATCATCATCACCTGCAGATCTCTAGCATGGGCTGGTTTAAGATTGATGATCTTCAGAATGAGTGGAATGCTGTGCATAATGACTCAGCAGGCTGCCTTCAAGTCGAGATGCATTCCTTGCTATTTTCACCATGCATTTATTGTGCTGTCCAACCTGCCTTCCATTGATTAGGGTCCATTCACTGTGGTGTAGAATATAAAAAGTAAACTTTTTGAATTGAAATGCTGCCTTCATCTCAACACTTGGCTGTAGCTGGATAATCCACTTCCAAGATGTTGAAATTGCATAACTGGTAAATTGGTATTGATTGTTGGCAGGAGGCCTTCATTCTCATACATGGACTTCACCACTGGGGTTCTTGAGTATCTTTATGGCATGACAGATGGCTTCCTCTAGAGCAAGTTCCACAAAAGGAAACATCTGTAATGATTTTTATGATCCAGGCTCAGAAGTCACACACCGTCATTACTGCAACTTATTAATTGGTTATACAGGTCAATCTTTTTATTTGTGCTGGGCAGTACTACATGAGTGAATGAATAGCATAAAGTGAGAATTATTGAGAGTCATCTTGGAAGCTGGATAAGAGGGGTTTTAGATATTTTGTGTTTACAATTGTGTATTTGTAGTTAAAAAGAGAGACTTTTAGATTGCATTATTATGACCCAGAAGTCACTCCCTTCCTGCTCCTGTATTCATCATGTTTGCTATAAATATTCCCAAAATCTCAGTGGAGCAGCACTTATTTCCTTCTTACATTAGTTTTCAGTGGCTGTGGGTCACACTGTTTCTCTATTTTGTTCTCTTCTTCTTTGCCCCATGTATTTTCTCACATTTCATTCGCCAAGCAAGTCACATGCCCAGGCTGATAATGGAAAGTGGAAATATATTCTCATAAAGAGTATGGCAAGGAAGTTGATACTATCATCTACATCACTTATAGTAGCAAAATAATGGCCCTCAAAGATGTCCATCTTTTAATTCCCAGAACCTGTGAATATATGACATTATATGGCAAAAGGAACATGAAAGTTGTATATGGAATATATGTTGCTAATGATCTGACTTTAAAATAGGGAGATTGCCCTGGATTATCTAAGTAGACCCATTTTAGTCAAAAGAGTCCTTAAAAGTGGAAAAGACAGGCTAAATAGGAGCTTCAGGGAGATCGTACAATGAAAAAGACTCAGCCCAACATTGCTGGTTTTAAAGGTTGTGAAAGGGAGGAATGAGCCAGGAATGCAAATGGTCTCTAAAAGTTAGAAAAAGCAAGGACATGGTTTCTCCTCTAGAGCCCCAAAAGGAACACAGTCTTGATAACACATTGATTTTTGCCCAGTGAGATCCATTTTCTAGAATTGTAAAATGCTGTCAAATTAAAAACAAATTCAGACTTAGGAGAGACTTTATTTAAAAGGATTACTGCAAGAAACGGAAGAGAACTATTATAATAGCGGGAACTATTGTGATAGACAGAATACTGATTATAAACTCTTTAAGCCTCTCAAGAATTAAGCAAAACAGCTTTTCTTTTATTGGGAGGAGTAAATAATGCTAAAAGACTTCAATGTATAGAAGTGGGATGAAAAGTTTGGGCCTGATAGATCAGAGAAAATTTGTTTTTTTCTTTTTGAGACAGAGTCTCACTCTGTTGCCCAGGCTGGAGTGCCGTGCTGCCATCTCAGCTCACTGCAATCTCCACCTCCCAGATTCAAGCAATTCTCCTGCCTCAGCCTCCTAAGTAGCTGGGAATACAGGCGCGCACCACCAGGCCCAGCTAATTTTTTTGTATTTTTAGTAGAGACAGGGTTTCACCATGTTGATTAGGCTGGTCTCCAACTCCTGACCTCGTGATCCACCCACCTTGGCCTCCCAAAGTGCTGGGATTACAGGCATGAGCCACCATGCCCGGCCCAGACAATGTTTTACCCTGAGGTCAGCATATTCTTAGAGGGACCTTTCAGAAGAGGCTAAGTGCTGGTTAAAGTTCAAGGACCTGGGGGATGGAATAAATCTTAACCAAACTTCAGTTAGAAATAATTTTGTTCTAATTTATTAGTGGGAACAGTTCACCTAATCATGAAGAGGTAAAGAATGGAAATTTGGAGAGTGTATGGCTGGCCTTGTCATATATAAACAATGACGGCATTCCTAAGTCTTAGTCTATGAAAAGAGTGGCTCTTTGCAGTAAACCCTTTCCCAAAACACCAAAGAGGAAGGAAGGATTAACCTTGATTAGCCTTCACTGTGTTCCAGGAGTACAGGGTTCAGTTAAAATTCAACATTGTCAATAATAAACTTGTATTGCTTAAGTAATTAAGTTTGTGGTAATTTGTTATGGCAACAATAGAAACATGATACACTATCCTTTCCATGTGACTTATAGTGTTTTCCCATATCACAGACACAACTAACATACAACTATCAACATTTAACATGAGCAGGAAATAAATGTTGATTGTTATAAGCCATGTTGATATATTGATACTTACAGTAAGTGCTGATAAAATATTATCTCATAGATTTGTTGAAAGATACAATAAATATATATATAAAGTGAATATATAGAGTGAATATATACACATATATTTACACAGATGCATATAAAAAATGCACACACACACACAAACACACACACGCACACAAACAAATTGCCTAGGACACAGTAAGCACTAAATGCAAGCAATTATTGATTTTGTAGAAAATATTGTTAACTTTCATTATTATTAGACACTCCAGTAGAAATGCTAGGTTATTGGTTATATTTCTACGTCTAGAGTTCAGGGGAGAAGGCTAGGGTGGAAAAAAATGAGGGTCTACAGCCTGTATACACTCTATGATATCATCACCTTGGGACAAGGAAGAGTGTGGTATATTGGCCAAATATGAGTAAGACGAAAAACAGGAGCAAATACCGTCCCAGAAGCAAACAACAAGAAGAAAACACACACATGCGTGCACACACACACACACACACACAAGTTCAAAGAGAGAATAATCAACCGTATCAAATACTGCTGATGGGAAAGTAATACAATTAAAAATGAGCCATTGCATTTAGCCAAGTAGAGACTATTGGTAATCTTAACAAGCAATGTTTCATTGGACTGGTAGAGACACAGTCACAGTCTGATTGAAGTGGTTGTAAAAGAGATGAGAGAAATAGAAAAAGCAAACGTAACAAGCTGTTTTATTGAGCTTTGCTTTAAAAAGGAGGAAAGAAGAAAGGTAGTAGTTGGAGTGATATGTGAAGTTCAATAAGGTTTTTATTGTATTTGTTTTATTATTTTCCATATAGGAAATATAAAGCATATTTATATTAATAGAGAAATGATAATACTTTATGAAATTAGCAGGAGATGCTGATAGTGTAGGATAGAGCGGAGAATTGCTGAAAACATATTCTTTAAGAGGCCAGAAAGGATAGTTCCTCCATGGTAAAAAGAAGAACAGCACAGAATTAGAATGCAGGTGCAAATATAGTAAACAATTAGACTGTGGGAACACACAGTCATTTTCACCTGATTGTGTTTATTTTCTAGTGAAAGAGTGAACACTGCTATCAGCAGATAATGAAGATAGAGGTGGGATTGAGCAGAGAGTCAAAGGTGGGAAATGGTCATTGGGAAAATGAAAGAGTGGGTGAAATAAGGAATGTAGTAGGATTGTTAAGCAGCACTGAAAACGCACTTAGTGTTGGTGGCCACTAATTTAAAGTGAGATCAGTCAGCCTTGTTGTTTTTCTTCACTCACATACATCTGAGCAAATGTGGAAAAAGAAGAAGCAGAGAATTTGATATAACCAGAGCTGGGGTTTTGTCAGCTAAGTGGTCAAAGGAAGAAGAGGGAAAGGAAGTGAGAGTATGATAGTCAATGGTTTAGAGGAAGGATAGAATCTACAGCTATGCATGAAGGGATGTGAACTTAGAGGAGAAACAGTTCAAACATCAGATGAGCAATAGAGTGCAGACTCCAACAAGTAAAAACACCTAATGAAGTTATGATATTAGAAATAATGTATTAGAAAGATTCAGCTGAGGCTCAGTGGAACACTTGACATTGGGATATTGCAAATGAGCAGTCGTTGGAAAAAAACAGTGGAATGAGTTTCTGAGCTGAGGAAAATGCGAGAATGCTGGGCGAGAAGAGGTCAAGAAAATGAGAGGCTGAGACTTTGAAAGAATTGTTCATTTGAATATTGAAATCTCTAAGAACTAAGAAATTAGTATTATTGGAGTGATGTTGAAATGTATTTATTTAGATCTTATTGTATTATATGCCTTGGGGAGAAAGAGAGAAAGTTAAAACAGAGAAGAACAAAACAAAAAGAGATAATATATCTTTCCTCATGGACTTCTCAATCTTGTCGGAGCCGACCCTTCCTGAGGATATACAGAGAGGTGGGTGTCAGTTATGATGGGAAAATTTTTCTTCAAAATAATTTCTATTACTGATTTTTCATATGATTTAGTCAACTGTTGGGCACCTTTTTCTATTAACCCTTTATTCTTTGCAGTTGTTTCTTTTGACTTCTAATTCAAAACTATAAGTGTACTTAATTTTCAATCATGGCAAGATTTTTTTCCTGGACATCAAATTCCAAACTACATTCTGTTAAAATATCATAAGATATCCTGCTAAAAATCAGGGGTAGGGATGTAACAAGGGCAGTACTAGTGTCAAAAATCCCACATGAATTTGGCCAGTAGTCTTTAACTTCTTGTAAGTTGCAGAATATGATAAGGAATCAGTGCAGATAATCCATTTACATGTGGAACTTAATTTCCAAAATATAGGCTTCCTTTAAGTCCTTCGTTTACCTAAAATGTGTTTTTTAATGAAAGAACTAGATATAGGGAAGACTCACTGCATAGCATGTGCTTAGAGCATAGCTCTGGATGTTATAAGTGAAATTGAAGCATGCATTGTGAAAATTAAAATAACATTCAGAGAAAATACTTAAAGAAATAATAAAATTCTATCAAAAAAGAGATGCTCAGAGCATATAGGCTTTAACCAATTGAGGAAAATGAAAACAAATCAACCAACAAGCAAACAAACAGCTAACCTCAAATAGACATTTCTCTGAACAACTTCACTGTGAGTCTGCAAGGTACCTCTCTCTTTCACCCCATTCCACATACATATACACACAATTAATGTAGACCACTCACTTGCAGACAGAGCCCATGAGTGAAACCCGGGTAAAATCTTTCAGATTATCATTTCTTAGGCCACTTTCAGCAATCAGGTTTTATGCTTTTATGTTTCTTCAGCCTTTCCGTGTTGTTAAACGTAGATAACACAGATATATGCATGTCCTTGTATTAGGTGCTCTTGAAAAATGGAGGCTTTCAGGTGCTTAAACTAAATAGAGTCACTCTATCCTCCACTAGCAGAGATCTCATCCTGATACTAATTTCTAAGTAGATTGGGCATCTCTTACCAACAGTGAAGCTGAACTCCATCACATGTCAACTTGTTTGATTAGAAAACCAGAAGTTACTTTCTCCTGGGAAAATTCATGGTCTTTTTGCCATATTGCACAAAACTAGGTGGGGTGAAGAAAATAATGGAAAGAAATTAAAAGAAACAACCTACTCAATAATAAACACGAAAAGTCACAAAAAGCAATTATATAAAAGTTCCGGCCGGGCACATTGGCCCATGCCTGTAATCCCAGCACTTTGGGAGACCAAGGCAGGTGGATTGCCTGAGCTCAGGAGTTTGCGACTAGCCTGGCCAACATATATGGTGAAACCCTGTCTCTACTAAAATACGAAAAAGTACTCAGGGGAGGTGGCGTGCACCTGTAGTCCCAGCTACTCATGAGGCTGAGGCAGAAGAATCACCTGAATCCGGGAGGCAGAGGTTGCAGTAAGCCGAGATCATGCCACTAAACTCCAGCCTGGGTGACACTGTGAGACACCAACTCAAAAAAAAAAAGTTCCACAAAACTAACATGCTATCCAGAATAACTATTTCAGTATCCCAAATTAATTTTTTTAAAATAATATTGAAGCCCATATCAAGGTTATGACTGGGGTGAGGAGTGGGGGACATAGAAAAGAAGGGAGGAAAGACAGTGATAAAGTACACTCACAAGAAAGGACTGAGGAGGCTCAACACTTAGTGAAGAAATGGAGAGTCATCATTTATTTTTCTCTACCATGCTATACCTGAAACGTGGAGACATGCTATTGTGTATATATGTGTGGGTATGTGTACGTTTGCATGCATGCATGTGTATATTTCTATGTGCACACACGTGTATATTTCTTCTGGTTATGTGAATGTTTCTGTGATGCTTAGGGTTTTTTGTAGTCAAGGGCAAATAAAATTCCATTTTACACTTGATGAAGACCAATATTTGTCAAAGTTAGACTTTTGACTCTGGTCTTCTATGTATTAGTTTATATCAATATATAGGTCTCTCATATAGAAAGGCAATACTATTGACACACAGTAACAGAGCATAGACTTAAAATTGCTACTCTAAGAAGGTTCTGCGTGCTTTTACATGCTGATATATATAGCATAACAGTTGAAGTTAAAGCCAATTCCAAAATAAGATGAACTAAACCCACATAATAAAAATGGATAACATTATTTAGATCTTACAATATGTCATGTACTATGTTAAGTACTTTCTTTTTCTTAGGTTTTCTTAAACTTTTTTTTTTCTCAAAATGATTTTCTTTTTTTTTATTATTATACTTTATGTTCTAGGGTACAAGTGCACAACATGCAGGTTTGTTACATATGTGTACATGTGCCATGTTGGTGTGCCACACCCATTAACTCATCATTTACATTAGGTATATCTCCTAATGCTATCCCTTTCCCTCCCCCGACCCCACAACAGGCCCCAGTGTGTGATGTTCCCTTTCCTGTGTCCAAGTGTTCTCATTGTTCAGTTCCCACCTATGAGTGAGAACATGTGGTGTTTGGTTTTCTGTTCTTGCAATAGTTCGCTGAGAATTATGGTTTCCAGCTGCATCCATGGCCCTACAAAGGACATGAACTCATCCTTTTTTATGGCTGCATAGTATTCCATGGTAAACATGTGCCATATTTTCTTAATCCAGTCTGTCATTGATGGACATCTGGGTTGGTTCCAAGTCTTTGCTATTGTGAATAGTGCCACAATAAACATATGTGTGCATGCATCTTTGTAGCAGCATGATTTATAATCCTTTGGGTATATACCCAGTAATGGGATGGCTGGGTCAAATGGTATTTCTAGTTCTAGATCTTTGAGGAATCGCCACACTGTCTTCCACAATCGTTGAATTTAAAATCCCACCAATAGGGTAAAAGTGTTCTTATTTCTCCACATCCTCTCCAGCACCTGTTGTTTCCTGATTTTTTAATGATTGCCATTCTAACTGGTGTGAGATGGTATCTCATTGTGGTTTTGATTTGCATTTCTCTGATGGCTAGTGATGATGAGCATCTTTTCATGTGTCTGTTGGCTGCAAAAATGTCTTCCTTTGGAAATGTCTGTTCATATCCTTTGCCCACTTTTTGATGGGGTTGTTTGTTTTTTTCTTGTAAATTTGTTTGAGTTATTTATAGATTCTGACTATTAGCCATTTGTCAGATGAGTAGATTGCAAAAATTTTCTCCCATTCTGTAGGTTGCCTGTTCACTCTGAAGGTAGTTTCTTTTGCTGTACAGAAGCTCTTTAGTTTAACTACATCCCATTTGTCAATTTTGGCTTTTGTTGCCATTGCTTTTGGTGTTTTAGACATGACGTCCTTGCCCACGCCTATGTCCTGAATGGTATTGCCTAGGTTTTCTTCTAGGGTTTTTATGTCTAACATTTAAGTCGCTAATCCATCTTGAATTAATTTTTGTATAAGGTGTAAGGAAGAGATCCAGTTTCAACTTTCTACATATGGCTAGCTAGTTTTCCCAGCACCATTTATTATATAGGGAATCCTTTCCCCATTTCTTGTTTTTCTGAGGTTTGTCAAAGATCAGACGGTTGTAGATGTGTGGTATTATTTCTGAGGGCTCTGTTCTGTTCCATTGGTCTATATCTCTGTTTTGGTACCAGTACCATGCTGTTTTGGTTACTGTAGCCTTGTAGTATAGTTCGAAGACAAGTAGCATGATGTCTCCAGCTTTGTTCTTTTGGCTTAGGATTGTTTGGCAATGTGGGGTCTTTTTTGGTTCCATATGAACTTTAAAGTAGTTTTTTCCAATTCTGTGAAGAAAGTCATTTGTAGCTTGATGGGGATGGCACTGAATCTATAAATTACCTTGGGCAGTATGGCCATTTTCATGATATTGATTCTTCCTATCCATGAGCACGGTATGTTCTTCCATTTGTTTGTGTCCTCTTTCATTTCATTGAGCAGTGGTTTGTAGTTCTCCTTGAAGAGGTCCTTCACATCCCTTGTAAGTTGGATCCCTAGGTGTTTTATTCTCTTTGAAGCAATGGTGAACGGGAGTTCATTTATGATTTGGCTCTCTGTTTGTCTGTTATTGGTGTATAAGAATGTTTGTGATTTTTGCACATTGATTTTGTATCCTGAGACTTTGCTGAAGTTGCTATTAGCTTAAGGAGATTTTAGGCTGAGACGATGGGGTTTTCTAAATATACAATCATGCCATCTGCAAACAGGGATAATTTGACTTCTTATTTTCCTAATTGCATACCCTTTATTTCTTTCTCTTGCCTGATTGCCCTGAATAGAACTTTCAACACTATGTTGAATAGGAGTGGTGAGAGAGGGCATCCCTGTCTTGTGCCAGTTTTCAAGGGGAATGCTTTCTCTGTATTTCCTGAATTTGAATGTTGGCCTGCCTTGCTAGGTTGGGGAAATTCTCCTGGATAATATCCTGCAGAGCGTTTTCCAACTTGATTCCATTCTCCCTGTCACCTTCAGGGACACCAATCAGATGTAGATTTGGTCTTCTCACATAGTCCCATATTTCTTGGAGGCTTTGTTCATTTCTTTTCTACTCTTTTTTCTCTAAACAACTCTTCTCACTTCATTTCATTCATTTGACCTTCAATCACTGATACCCTTTCTTCCAGGTGATCGAGTTGGTTACTGAAGCTTGTGCATTTGTCACGTAGTTCTCATGTTATGGTTTTCATCTCTATCAGATCATTTAAGGACTTCTCTACATTGGTTATTCTAGTTAGTCATTCGTCAAATCTTTTTTCAAAGTTTTGAGTTTCTTTGTGCTGGGTTCGTAGTTCCTCCTTTAGCTTGAAGCAGTTTGATCGTCTGAAGCCTTCTCCTTTCAACTTGTCAAAGTCATTCTCCATCCAACTTTGTTCCACTGCTGGCGAGGAGCTGTGTTCCTTTGGAGGGGGAGAGGTCCTCTGATTTTGAGAATTTTCAGCTTTTCTGCACTGCTTTTTCCCCATCTTTGTGGTTTTATCTACCTTTGGTCTTTGATGATGGTGACATACAGATGGGGTTTTGGTGTGGATGTCCTTTCTGTTTGTTAGCTTTCCTTATAATAGGACCCTCAGCTGCAGGTCTGTTGGAATTTGCTTGAGGTCCACTCTAGACCCTGTTTGCCTGGGTATCAGCAGCAGAGGCTGCAGAAGAGTGAATACTGCTGAACAGCGAATGTTGCTGTCTGATTGTTCCTCTGGAAGCTTCGTCTCAGAGGTGTACCCGGCCCTGTGAGGTGAGATATCAGTCTCCCCCTAGTGGAGGATGTCTCCAAGTTAGGCTACTCAAGGGTCAGGGACCCACTTGAGCAAACAGTCTGTCCGTTCTCAGATCTCAAACTCCGTGCTGGGAGAACCACTACTCTCTTCAAAGCTGTCAGACGGGGACATTTAGATCTGCAGAGGTTTCTACTGCCTTTTGTTTGGCTATGCCCTGTTCCCAGAGGTGGAGTCTACAGAGGCAGGCAGGCCTCCTTGAGCTGCGGTGTACTCCACCCATTTCGAGCTTCCTGGTCACGCTGTTTACCTACTTAAGCCTCAGCAATGGCAGGCGCCTCTCTCCCAGCCTCGCTGCCGCCTTGCAGTTAGATCTCAGACTGCTCTGCTAGCAATGAGGGAGGCTTCGTGGGCGTGGGACCCTCCCAGTCAGGCATGGGATATAATCTCCTGGTGTGCCGTTTGCTAAGACCCTTAGTAAGTGCAGTATTAGGGTGGGAGTGACCCAATTATCCAGGTGTCGTGTGTCACGGTTTCCCTTGGCTAGGAAAAGGAATTCCCTTCCTCTTTGTGCTTCCCGGGTGAGGCGATGCCTTGCCCTACTTTGGCTCTCACTCGTTGGGCTGCACCCACTGTCATGTACCCACTGTCCGACACACCCCAGTGAGATGAACCCAGTACCTCAGTTGGAAATGCAGAAATCACCCGTCTTTTGTGTCGCTCATGCTGGGAGCTGGAGGCTGGAGCTGTTCCCATTCGGCCATCTTGGTGCCACCTGTTAAGCACTTTTATTTGATTATTGTATTTGATTGCCCCAAAAACCTATTGATGGAGCTACTATTATTATGTCTATTTTGTAGATGAAGAAGCTCAGATTTAAATAATTATAGATGAGAAAACTCAACTTCCCATGATGATATACCTGGATAAAGAGTGGCAGAGGTGTATGAAAATACATCATCTTATTCCAGTGCCAACTATTAACCAGTGCATTATATTCAAGATAACCTTGGACCAAGTAGGCAGAGATTAACACTCATTGCAAACCACAGATCATTCTCTAAATGAATCCAGTCAGAATAAAGAATCTATAAACCCACTATTTGAACAAGAGAGAAAAGAAGATATAGAGATTATATGTATACATGCCTATATAAAGAACATTGTATAGATAGATAGATAGATAGATAGATAGATAGATAGATAGATAGATAGGTAGATAGATAGATAGATACAACATTCATGGCAATGCAGTGACATTGCTCAGAGGATAAAACATAGAAGAACCTCTCAGCATTCACAAATGTCCTAAATATAACATAAAAATGCATTTCTTGTCATGCTTAATGACTATCTACTGCCACTTGGAGTGATTGGAGCTTCCTTTGCAGATTTTTGTTGTTGTTGTTATTGTTGAAAACTTTCTCTCTCTGTTTATCAAACCCAACAGAATCCATAAAAAGCATTAATTCAGAAGCCCCATTGTGGAGCCAAGGCATTATTGAACTACAGTGACAAAGAGAATAAGAGACACAGATGCCACTACAACTGAAGCAGCAGTTTCACACACACTGGAAAGCAGGTATGCTCCCCACAGGACATATTTGGAAAAGCTGGCCACTCCTTCAAAAAGTAAAGCACTTTTACAAATCATATGTATGAATATCAATGCCCTATAAGGTACTATTTGAGAATACACAATAAAATATGGGTAAATCTCGACTGCAATGACATGTTCTAATACAGGCTCAGAAAACCTAGTTCTGTTACTTCTGCACCATAATGCTGTTTCTCAACCCATTTTCTAACTCCAGTGAGTATTAGTCAGGCCCTGTCTCAGTGGGCATTAATTACCTCATACCTAGGTTCTTTTTCAAAGATTATAGAGTGGTAGCCTAATGGCTAAATCACACAACTCACATATTTTTTTCTGCACAGTGTAAGTACATAAATGCACATTATGTGTATAACATACGTAACTGTGTGTATATATATACACACCCATATTTATACACATGTATTCATTATATGTGTGGGTGTATGTGTGTGTGTGTGTGTGTGTGTGTAGATACATGTCTCAGTGCTTTAGAATAATGGAGATGCGCTGGCTTCTTTGCCATTGTTTCTTTATAAATTTACATGGCCTGACTGCAACTTTACATACTCCTCAAGTCATTTAAATTGTACCTGTTTTGTATTCTTAACTAGATTGGGCTAAAGGGAAGCACTCTCTTTCACTTTTTTTCAGGGCACAGGCACATCAGCTCTTACATTTAAAAGCAAAATTTTGTTCACTCATGTAGTTTTAGAAAATGTATCATATTCTCAAAGGAGTTCATTACCCAGAGAAATTCTGAAGTTCTCAACAAGACCTCTAGTTCCCAGTCATTATTTTATAACCTCTATTATTTTATGTCTGGGAGGGAAGGGAAGTGTCTTACCTAAAGCTGATACTAGAATATATACCATACTAATTAATGCCAGTCTAGGACTAGAATGAGGTCACCTGACCAGCAGACATAAGTGCCATTTTTCCTACATCAATCTACGTTTAGGTTCTTCATCAATATTTGCTTCAATCTTTTTGGCAACAGCCAGGTAAAAGGATAATTGAATGTCACAAGCTCTATTTTAAAAAGAGGCAAACTTAAATCATTTATTCTTAACTACATAAGTATATCTATATTGTCTGATTCTGTTCTGGATGTGTTGCTCCGGAGTCAGAGAACAAATTTTCAAAGACGATGGTGACAAACATCCAAAGGAAGTGACTTCAGTTTCTAGGAAGAATCATGCTCGAGTATACTTACTAGTGTTGTCTTGCTTAGGAGTGCTTGTCTTCCTTTGAGTTACTGTGTTATGCCTCCTCCTAACTTTTCCATAAATAAAATTATATTTTAGGAAAATGAGAGTGGTAGGGAAAAGAATGAGAACTGCTGTCCATTTTAGAGACCATCTGGTGCAAACCCAAATGCCATTTCAGCTGACCTAGACTTATTGCTTCAAGTATAATTTTTTTTCTTATAAATCTTTTCCTAAGTTTCACTTCATTCACCTTAGATCACATGTGCATTCGGTTGGGCCATGCTCATGCTACGGCAGTGTATTTAGAAAGTGGCTCTTCTGCAGCACTTTCAAATCCCAAGATTAAATACACTCCATTCAAAAAGATACAATCTTTAAGGCACTAGATAGTTTCAGGAACGCAGAACCTTCTTTACTAGGTTCATACTTCCACTCAAGAAAGCCCCTCAGGTTTAGCAATTTCCACCCACCTATTGCATTTCCTTGGAAAGCACAAAGGATGAAAAGAAGTAGATGATCTCTCGAGAAAGCTGAGTTTATAATCAATTTCCTGCTGAAAATGACATCAAAAGTAAATTTGAGTCAATTTTGAAAGGCAAAGAAAAATCTCTCTGTTTCTTCTCAGTCGATATTACTTGTGACTTACAACCACTTAAGTTTTTCTTAATTTTTTCTTCTCCCCTACTCTAGTCCATTGAGGATCAGAGTTCGATAAATTGAAAACTATTAGGAAGAAATACATGACAATTCCACAAAAAAATTATGTAAAGACTAAAAGCATTTAACAGATGAAAACAAGATCAGATGAAGCACAATTTGAAGGAAGATAGAAATGATAACTTTCCATATTTGCAAAAAATTAATAAAAGCCTCAAATGGATGTGGTTCCTAAAAGTAAGTGGGACAGCTCTAAAGAACTAAAGATTTTTATTGAGTATCTGCCATGAATACCTCACTGTGACTGCATCCAGAGGGAAATACGGGGGAATATAAACTTGACAAAGCTCAACCCTTAAGTTAATTACCACATAGGTGAGGGCATAAAATATAGGCTTGTGAAAAATAAATATACAACAAAATGGTAAGCGACTGGAACAGATAGACAAGAAACATTAAAAAAGATTCCAGAAATATCCCTGCATAGAGTATGAGACACTTTTAGTATTTGTGATAAAATTTTTCATTCATATAATCTTTATTGTTATGAGGGAATTTCACACGCATCATCTCTTATTATTCTTAGATTAACATCATTACATAGGTGGGTTCCATTTCATAAATAGGTGAACTGGGGATTAAATATTTTACAGAATTTTCTCAATGTTATATGGATGGATAGTGTCAGAATTTTGATTTGAACCCCCAGCTATAGTCCTAAATTGATATAAGATGGTCAAGGTAAATAAAGTACTAGAACTTAAAAGAGTCATTACTTGATTTACCAGTTACATACAGAATGATAAAATAGGTATTGCTTACTTGCCCGTACCTATACTTCTATGAGAAAGAAGAAATCCTTTCTAGAAGGGTAGGTACAGACAAGTATGCAATACTATTAAATATGATACATGAGCTAATTGGAGGAATAATAATGATGAAATAACTTTTGCTGCAACTCTTGGAAGACTTGGATTGTTACTGTGGTGCTCTCCTAAAGTAGGAGCATATGTTATACGGACATAAAAAGTGGTTCAGAACATCAAGAATTTGAGAACCTTGGGAAAAATCAGTACCTTACCATAAAAGATTCACTATATAAGAGGGGAAAAAATCTTACCATTTGAGAGAAAAGGAGGCAATTCCAGTCTAGGTCGGGGTCTAATCCTTAAGGAGAGAAAACATGTTTTTAAATTTCATTGCTACCATGTTCTAGGTAAAGAGCATTTGAAAAGTTAAATTTCCTAAGGCTTCTTAAGCCTCATCTATTAATGGTATAAATAACCATATAGTAGGTACATAGATCCCACCTTTAGAGTGGAGGCATTTATTGCCCAATTGTCAGGAATATTGCCTGCTGACAGCTCGTGGATTTGAAAACACCCAGAAAGGTGTTTTCAGCCAAAAGATGCCCTATCAAAGCTGATGCCTACCAACGAGGCAGCCCATTAACCAAGTCACTGGGGGGAGCCAAAGGCATAGCTACCTCGATGTGGGACAGGTCTAAAGAGCCTTCCCAGCTTCTGAACTCTACATGAGATCAGCTAGTATCTTCATTATCCCTCAATATTATTTCATTCTATTATCATTCCATCATCATTATTAGTTAATCATTACTTCATTATATTTCAATTTATCCTTCTGACCAATCTTGCATTGTTCCTTTCTTCATAGGTGTTATAGAGGCCACTTTCTAATACACTTTCTACACACAGTTTTCCATTTGAATGTTTCCTAGTGAATCTCACTTAATGGAGTCGTTGCCTGGAGTGATCATAGAATAAGCAAACCCCAAGGTAGAATATAGAGGCCACTTTCTGATACAATTTCTACACACAGCTTTCCATTTGAATGTTTCCTAGTGAATCTCATTTAATGGCACCAGTGTCCGGAATGATCATAGAATAAGCCAGCCCCAAAGGAGAATTCTGGAGCTCTACCATCTGCTGTGGTAAGTGGAAAGCTAATTGACTCTGGGATGCTCTATTGGTGCAATTATAAAAACTTTTACTGGTGATGAACTAGAATGGATTACCTTGTATGGGAATGCCCTAGCCATGCAATGACTCAGGGAACTCATAATATCAAGGACAATGGAGTCAGATGACTATTTTTATAATTTTTTATGGGTACATAGTAGGTATCTATATGTATTGGGTACATGAGATGGTTTGGTAAAGGCATGTAATGCATAATAATCACAGCATGGAAAATGGGGTAACCATTCCCTCAAGCATTTACTATTTTTGTTAAAAATAATCTAAGTATACTCTTTTAGTTATTTTTGAATGTACAATTAAATTATTTTAACTATAGCCACCCTGTTTTGCTATCAAATACTAGGTCTTATTCACTCTTTCTAACATTTTTTGTACCCAATAACCATATCTACCTTTTCCCACTTCCACACTGCCCTTCCCAGACTCTGGTAACCATCAATATACTCTCTATCCCCATGAGTTCAATTGCTTTGATTTTTAGATTCCAGAAATAAATGAGAACATGTGATGTTGTCTTTCTGTGCCTGGCTTATTTCACACACCATAACAAACTTCAGTTACATCCATGTTGTTGCAAATGACAGGATCTCCTTCTTTTTATGGTTAAATCATACTCCATTGTGTATAAATACCATATTTTATTTATCCATTCATCTGTTGATGGACACAGGTTGCTTTCAAATCTTGTCTGTTGTTAACAGAGCTGCAATAAACATGAGAGTGCAAATAACTCTTTGATATACTGATGTCCTTTCTTTTGAGTATATTGCCAGCAGTACAGTTGCTAGATAATATAGTAGTTGTATTTCTAGTTTTTTTGAGGAACCCCAGAGTTGTTCTCCATAGTGGTTACACTAATTTACATTCCCACCAACAGTATACAA
Source organism: Mandrillus leucophaeus (assembly GCF_000951045.1). NCBI lineage: Eukaryota > Metazoa > Chordata > Mammalia > Primates > Cercopithecidae > Mandrillus > Mandrillus leucophaeus. Next base: position 250,190 of record NW_012101343.1, read on the forward strand.
GGCTTCCCTTTTCTACACATCCTCTCCAGCATTTGTTATTGCCTGTCTGGGTTAAAAGCCATTTGAACTGGGATGAGATGATATCACATCATGGTTTTGATTTGCATTTCTCTGATGATCAATGATGTTGAGCACCTTTTCATATTTCTTTGTCATTTGTATGTCTTCTTTTGACAAATGTCTATTCAAATCTTTTGCCCACTTTTAAATCATATCATTATATTTTTTCCTATAGAGTTGTTTGAGGTCCTCATATATCTGAAATCAGATGACTACTGTTCAGTAGCATTGATGCATTAGAAAACCCCAAGGAAAGGTTCAGGTTAATATGCTAGCAATTTAAGGTTAAGTGTGAAAATGAGAGTACCTACTACACAACTTATAAAAAAGGTTTTTATCTTTTCCATCCTGAGGTCAAAAAAGCAAAGATTAAGATGAAGACTGAATCATAAGAATAGCAAAGAAAGATGAATTCTCAGCCCCAGCAAGTCCACTGTGCCAAGTCCAACACCCTAGTTAGGAAGGAGTAGGGCACAGAGACGTGGAGTGGGGGATTCTGGGTCAATACACTAAAAATTCTAGAAACCTAAGATTTCCATGAAGCATCTGGGCACGCAAAAATGTCCCACTTTTTTCCTCTCACCACCGCTCCTACTGTTTGGAGAACAGGTAGAGGATTTGCCTTGTAAGATAATCTACGCCTGCTCAGGATCTATGCCTGCTTTATTTCTTAGATGCCAGATATATACCTGGGATTGAGATATAAAACAAGATAACCTGGATATGGAAGCCCTGGGCTTCCTGAAAGATAAAATGGATTATGCCCAGAAGAAGCTGCAGGACCCAGAGCACATGTGCTACCAGTAACCAGCAGAGTAACTATAATACCATACCTTCATGACACAGGATCAAAGGGGAAAAAAAGGCAGGTACTGGGTAGAAAGCTGGATGGGGATAAGTTTATTGATAGGAGAACACTCTGCTATGCCACCAGATTTTAAATCTCTGACATGGACCCTGTGAAACTGTGCTGTTATTCTATTAAGATGGCTCTTGTAAACTTAAGACAGAGATCCTCTGTGCCAAGGGAAGGAGAAATGACAGGACCGTGGAAGGTGTAAAAGATGCAGAATATGTAGAAGGGGGAATTAAAAGACTCATAGAACAGGGAAAAACACTAAGTTAGTCATTTAGTCACCGCTGTTAGAGTGGAATCATATAAAGGTCAGGTAATAGGTGGAATGTTGGTCCATATCTAGCTCATAGTGGTCCACTAGGTACATAAACCCAACCAGTGCTTATTTCCTAGTTTCCAAAGGTAAAATGGCAATGGACATTCTTGATAATTCACACAACTTTTCACATTACATCCTGATCTATGGGGCCAGAACTATTGGAAAGAGTAGGAAAATCAAGTAAAAACCTCTAAATTTGCCTTTTTATCCCCAACCAAGATAGTAACTTAGAAGCAATATCACATCCCCAAAAAAAATCAGAGATTTGTAAACTCCTGCAGACCTAAAAGATAAATGTGGTAGTTTGCATTTAATTCCCCACTTATTCCCTATAAAATATCAGATGCATACCAGAGGATTAAAGTAGACTACCCAAAACTCAACCAAGTAGCACCTCTTATTACAGCTGCTTTGATGAATATGGTAGGTGCGTAAAAGCAAATTCACATGGACTCAAACGTATACACCCATTTATCTAGTAAACACTTTCTTTTTTATCCCTAGTAAGAAGGGGAACAATACATTGTTTATAATCACATAAGATGGACAAGAGTTTACATATTTATTTTTGCCCAGGTTATGCTTAACATTCTTTCTCTGTCTCATATTACAGTACAAAAAGGATTTTGACTATCTTATTCTATGGAACTTTATATTGACTCAGTATATCAACAATATAACGTCAATGACATATGAGGAAAATGTGGAAGCATGCTAGGGGTCTCTGTAAGACACATTAGATTCAGAAAGTGGGCAATACAGCCTATGACAATTTGGGAATCTTTGAAGTTATGCTTGCCTAGAACATACCAGGAAATTTTACGCAAAATAAAGGGAAATTGCTTTTCTCACCACTAAGAATAAAACATATCTGTCTGGTAGCATCTTTGGCATCTGGAAGCAGCGTATTCCACACCTGGAAATACTGCTATGATTCATAAGAATGGAAGAATAGCATCTGGTTTTCTTCTATCAGTACTGATCTGCTTACCAAACACTTGCTTGACCACAATCTTGATATTCTCTTCTAAACAAGCCTTTTTAGTCTTCACAACCTGGTCAGGCTGATAATTTTGTAAATCCTTAAGTTATGCTCCCCTTTTCATTATAAATTCTGTCTTTAATTCATTTCTTTCTTCTCATGTTTTACTATAAGCAGTCAAGAGAAGACATGGAGCAGCCTGAACACTTTGCTTGGAGATTTCTTTCACCAAATATACTAGCTTATTGCTCTTAAATTCTGCCCCCTACATAGTACTAGGACACAAACACAATTTGGTCAAGTTCTTTGCCACTTTGTAGCAAGGACGGCTTTTCTTTCAGTTTCCAATAAGATATTCCTTATTTCTGTCTGAGACCTCATCAGAATTGCCTCTTCTGTCCATATTTCTGCAGAATTCTGATTATGAACCCGTGATAATCTCTAAGAAGAACAACATTCTCTCTATAGCTCTCCTCTTCTTCTGAGCCCTCAACATAATTACTCTTAATGCTTCATTCCTGGCAACCTAGGCATTTTCTACTATACACTTCAAAATTGTCCCAGCCTCTACCTATTATCGAATTTAAAGGTCATTTACACATTTTCATATATTTAGTATAACAGCACCCACTCCCTGTACCAATTTTTGTCTTTCTAATCTGTTTGTGCTGCTATAACAAAATGTATGAGACTAAGTAATTTATAAATAACCAAAATTTATTTATTACAGTTTTGGAGGCTGGAAAGTTCAAAATCTAATGACTGGAATTCAGTATCCATTATTTGCTAAGGCTATATAGCCTCATGAACAGTGGCAAATGCCTTGGCTAATTGGTCAGTCATCTGAAAAGAGAAAGTCTGAAAGATCAGGGACAAGGAAGTCTGGGAAAAATTATATGAATAGACTATGGAACTGAGGCTCTGGTGTGACTATCTTAGTATTGCATATTTATAGCTACCAGAAATCATCTACCACAAGAGAAGGTTTAAATAACTAAGAAGTCAGAATGACTCAGCAAGTTGACTTCAGTCAATCATTATCATTGTTCATCCCAGTGCTGGTAAAATAGACACATAAATGGAGTAAATGTAAGGTCAGGGATGGAAACCATCCATGGTCTCAACAGCATGGACTCCCACTGATCAAAGCTGATGTAACCACCTCTGCTTCTAAATATCACACTTGCCACACCAGAAAGAATTCACCACTGAGTCCCTTACATAGCATCATTCCTTAAGCCACTGTTTCTACCATTTATGGGTCAGTGATTCATCTTTCCCGGAATAGACACATACCTTAGGTTTGGGCCTGTATTTCAAATCTGCAAAGTCTCGTCCAATACCGCTACCCAACAGCTCACAACTACGAGCTAAAGATCAGTTGATCCAACTTTGATGTCTATGCATTATTGACAAAGAAAGAATACAGTATCGGACAAACCCAATTTTCTAGCAATATAAGGGGCATAAGCTGGAATCCCTTATTATGTGTGTGAGATTCCATCACAACTAATTCATTTTGGATAAATGACTAGATATTTTGCATAAATTACTTTTGCTTTTGGAAACCCACAGAAGGAAGAGAATTAAAACATTTTCATAAATGCTGGAAAGGGAATATCAAATATCATGTCTTTGTTTTACTTTCTTAACTTTAGGAGAAGTGACATATTCATTTAATAAGAAACTTGTTAGGGGCATTAAGAGGTAGTCACAATTACCATTTTCTGAGACACACTCTGGGAGAAAGGCATTTATATTATATGCGGTTTAGGCATTAAACGCAGCCATGGATCTCATGGATGTGTTTATTCATTAATAGTGTTATCATAATAGCTAAAAATACATAGCATCTACTAGGTACTATACATATATATTCCTAAACCATACTGAAAGCTCCACGCATTCAGCAATTGCCTTCAATTGCTTTAGTTATTCTTGAATTATACTTCCACATTTGACATTTTGTTTGTAGTGAATATCTGTTATTTTGATAATATTGTTATAGTTTCATATTTGGTATTTTAATAATGCATAGGTTTCATTATTCCCTTTACATTTCTCCATTACAAAAGCAACAGCATATCTGGTGACTCAGTTTAAAATGAAATACATGAATAATGTTTATTTGCAGATTGACTACTCAATTTGATGTGCAGTTCTTCCCAAGCTGAGTCGCTAACTCTCATGTCATCAACCCCGAACTTTCTTAATATTTTCTGAGAGAAACTACGTGAGTTCCTTGGTCTTCTTTCAAGAAAGTAAAATTATTTCCACAGAGAAGAAACAATCATTTTCTAAGCAATAAGGTTATTGAACTACTTTGGCTGACTAAATAACTCTGTTTGCTTCAGGGCACATTCAGAGAAATTTCCAATTCTTGTCATGGATTATGACATGTTTTCCCCTTGATAAGACAACAGAAATGTGTATTGGACATTTAAGCAGATTTTAATGTGGAAGTTCTCAACATGCTGATTTTCCCAGGGCTGCTGCTGGGTAAGCTCAACTACCTTCTTCATTGTTTAAAGGTGAAGAATCTCATTGCTTATGAGATTATTTTTATTTCATTTATTTCCTCTTTTCTCTTCCTACTCTACGCTTTCATACGATTTTAAACTTCAGAATTATACTAGTGCAAATTAAACTCAGATTTTGAAGTCTCTCCCAAACCACAGTCTCCCATTTATGATGTGTTCAGGAGACATGTAATGAGATGCCTTGGCAACATTTTAAAACAGAACTCTTTACTCTCCCTCCAGATCAATCTTCCCTCTTGCCTTCCCATCACCTTTGGCTCTCTCTCTCCATTCATTCAGTCTTCTTTTCACTCTCTATTAAATTCCTGAACTCTGCTCTCAGATGATCATTTATGATAGAACATCTCTCCTCATTTATCCTCACGAGAATGTAAACTTTAAAACTTTTGTCTGCTAAACCCATTTGTTGCCAATTTCTGGAACAGCGTCTGACACATGGTAAGCAAGTAATAGGTATGTATGCAAGAAATTAATGAATCTCAAGCTCAAAAGCCTTTAGTGGTTTCCTATTAAAAAACAAATTTACCTTGGCATTCAAATCTTTTATAATGTTTATAATTATATTCTGGTAGTATATAGAAGCTATGATTATAATGATAATGAAGATTGAATAATAATTTAAATAAATCATTATTAGAAAAAACTAATCTTTAACCTATTAGTTGTACAAAGTGTTTTGAACTTTGTTAATTAGGAAAAAAACTAGACAAACTGTGTACTAGGCAATGTGCTAAGATACTTTTTTACTAGCGTACAAGTTGATGACGTGAGTTTTATTGTTTGTATTTTTTCAGATTAAAAAACAGACTTAGAAGATGTGACTTGCCCATAGTCACCCAAGTAGTAAAAAGAATAGAGCTGAGGTTTAAAATGTTTTTAATCTATCATTGTTTTACTGTGCAACTTCTCATTTTCTTTATATAGAAGAGAATCAATATTATAAGTTCTAAAAAATTAACATTTCATAGAATTCTCTTGATAGGAACAGTCCACTTGCAAACAGAGAGTTTTCTCTCTTAGGGGGTGAAGGTTTTCATCTCTTTTGGAAGATCTGAGGGATTCTGTGAGCCCCAGAACAGTGTCTTATCTGCAGCTGTGAATTGGAACCTGGTGTGAGAGCCCTGACTGTAAACCTTAGAACAAACAAAAGACAGCCCTCCATCCCTCAGGGTCATAAAAACAAGGAAGCATTTGATGGAGTTCATAAATATACAGAATACTTCCATTTTCATATAATTGCTGCACCTGTCCAGGGACACTTTCTTAATCCAAATGGGAGCTACCCAGTGAGCAAGGAACTGCCTCTCACCCTGGCATTTCATCTCCTCAACACCTTTCACCCCTCCCTGCTTCTTTGGTAGATGGATCAAGAAGCCTGCTGGAGCTTGAGAGTCCTGGAGAAGCTGCCTCTTCCTTGACCCCATCACTACTCTGTACACAGCTGGATCTCTTGGAAATTACCAACCCTGGAGAGAAGTGTCTTTGACTTCTCTCCTGGCCTGGACAAACCACAGAGGAAACTTAAGGTAAAAAACATTTTAATATATTTTCCTCTTTCTTTCAGCCTTTGTGATAGCCATCTAGTCCACAGAGGCTAAATGCATGTGGAAGGGGAAATACATCGTCTCTGCATGTGCTCCTCTGACATTTTGATAAGAGCACAGGGATGGGAAGGTGACACATCCCTTAAGCTACCCTTTTAAAGACATACTTTTTCAGGGCTCTCAGAAAGCTCAGTGGGAACCTTTCAATCAGCTGTGGAACTTAAAAGAATTGTAAGAATAATTAGACCCACAGAAACATACTTGTCATGTGTGGCTATAATGTCTCTATAACTTAATATATACTTACATTTAGCTTTTTAGTAATTCTGCAATTTCGATTTAAAGAAAATGCTATTTTTAACTTAAATTCTTATTAAGGGATATTTATCTTGGTTTATTTGCTTGTTTATAGAGTTTGAATTTTAGGCATGAAAAGAATTGTAAAGATAATTGATATGATTATTTTACATTATTACATAATATAATTATTATTACATAATATGGAGACTTACTCAGACCTCAGCATGAAAAAGTATGTCATCAGGGCTGTTTCAGAGAAAGCATGGCCATGGGGAGGGTCTGGCTCCTTCCCCTTGTACTTTGTCCACAAGATGCTCTTTGCAAAGCCCACTTTGAATATTGTTGAGTTGATCCAAACTGTTCTGGAGAAAGGCACAGAGGAATGAAGTGGTTACTAAGGCCACGTCACTTGTTGGTGGCAGAACAAACTAAAACGTAAGCTCTTGATTTTCATTTCTGGCTTTGAGGTTAATTCAATTCCTTATATCTAGGGGAAAGAAAAAAAATACTTAAAATGGAGATGGCTGAAAAGAACACAAACTTTAAAATTTTCCCAAAGGAAGGGCTGTAAACAACTATCTTATGACAGAAAAAAGGCTTCACATTCACAAATAGGAAAGTATTAAACCACAGTGAAACGTCCTACTGATGACGGGCATTTGTCCTTCTTTGGTAACTTTGGTCCTGATTTGTATATTCTCCCTGGCACAGTGACCCCACCTTACACTCGTCCTCTGAGTCCTAAAATGCACTGAGATGCTCAAGGCTGAGAATACTTAACCTGCTGCTGCTTTGCAGCTGCCCCAACCAATATTTGTCAAGGTCGTTGTTTTGGGGGAATAGCCATGGAACTCCAGGCATATACGTGCCGAGGGAAAACGGCATGAACATGGGAGGCAGGTAAATCAGTCCTTTGAGACAGAAACAAGACTTTCTTGCTGTCACCCAGGATGTGCTCCTTGGCACTGAGCTGGGCATCTTAACCAGACAGGAGGAAATGCTCGTATGCATTATATAGAAAAAGCACAATTTTAGTATATGTAAGAAAATGTTCTTCCAACATCCTCTTTGTCTCCCTGCCATCAGCTTCTCCAAGTCCATGTTTTTTTCTGCTCAAAATAATTATCCTTTTTTCTATTTTGTTTTAACCTAAAGTTCTGCGTTGGTTTTTTTGTGCTTGTCCCCAGTATCTTCCTACTTATTTGTTTGTTCTCCTTTCATTCTTTCGTCTTGTATATTCCCCCTGCTTTTTTCCTCTTTCTTCTTTTTCTTTTTATTTATATTTATCTTTTCTTTCATTCTCCCTTTCCTCTTTCCCTCTCTCTTCTTTCTTTTCCCCATTCTTCCCCTTCGCTGTTTCTTTTACTTTTTTTTTCATTTTTAGTCTTTCATTGTTTCTACCTTGTTTCACTGTCCTTTTCTTCTTTCTCATCCTTCATCCTTTTTTTCTGTTTTTCCTGTTATATGTCTGACTTTCCTTTTCTTCCTCCCGTCTTCTTGTCTGCTCTCCTTCCTTCTCATTTCTTTCCTTTTTACTTCCTAATTTTTCTTCTTTCCTCCTCCTACCTTAACATACGATCTCCTTTCTTCCTGTCTTACTTCGACTCCCCAAAAGTAAACCATGAGAAAGAAATCTGAGTGCAAGTAGTCCATTTAATGGTGATCTAGCAGTAGAGAAGTGAAAGTGGGTGTCCAGGAAAGCCAAGAGAAAGTCCGTTGATTGGAATATTTCTACTGTGGATGATGAGCTCTTTCCACTCAGAGTTATCCACTTAGGGGTAAAGAAATGGGGATATTCATTTACATACCTGAAATTCTATAAATGAAGGGTCCCTTCTTTGTCTATAATTCTTATTCTTTCTAAACTGCACAGTGCAGAGTACAGACATGTCCATGTTCAAACAATGACTTCAAACAGAGAAACAAGGGGAGCCCCAGCATGGGTGAGAATTATCTGGGCTGACCTCCTGCATATGCCAGGTTAATAAGAATGGGTAATTTCAGCATTTAATATGCCTCTTTCCTTCCATCATTCTTTATCCTTTCTTTCTTTCCTTCTTTCATTAAACAATTATCGAGTGTTCACAATAGGCCAGGTACTGTGAATGAATGTAGGAACAGGTAAATAAGCATGGTCCCAGCCTTTTTACAGATTACACGCCTAGTCTGTTGAAACTGGTGAAAATAATTATTAATCACATAGTCATAAAACAAATGTCAAATGGGAACTGCAATATGCACAAAAAGGAGAGACTCACAGGGTTATCAGAGTTGATGCCATAGGATGTGGTCTATTAGGTAAGGATGCCTGAGGTAGTAATTTGAACTGAACTGTAAAAGGTAACTATGAATTACCTCGAAGAACAGGGGGTGTGAAGAGCCTTCAAGGGCCAGAGAACAGTCAGTAAAGAGAATACGGTTGGTAAAATACTGAAGAGCATCTGAAAGAGCAGTTTGGCTGGGACAGAGAGTAAGAGACGAGGTAGTACAGTTTAAGCTGGAGCCAAGCTATCCAGAGAACTGCTTTGAAAGTGAGTATAGCCATGTCATTTCTGTGTCTGAAAAACACTCTAGTGGAGGACTGTTACTCACATAAGTGCTTCTTAAACCTTTCTACTTATATTCCCCTTAAAAGTAGAAGACAAGAAGAAGGTATTCTTATTTATCTAACAGATCGTACTTGGAAATTATTTTTAACATTCTTTCCATATTTTATTTTAAAAATTTGTACCAACTTAATGTACGGTATATTTCCACGTACCAAACTAATATATATCAACCTTGCTAATGATTTAAATACTAAACTACATTTAATTTTGAAATGTTGATACGGGTAAATCCCCAGGCAACATAACCGGTAGCTATCTTTTTTATTAAGTATAATGGTTAAAAGTTCAAGTTTTAAAGGAAATAGGGAAGAAAAGATCAAGCACAGGCTTTTTCCTTACTGGTTGGATGGCCTTGGGCAGCTTCATTAAACTTTCTGTGACCTGGTACATCCTCCCTCATCAAAATTACCTAACTCAGAGAGAGGCTGTAAGAATTTAATCGGAGCATGTAGCATCTGGCACAGATCCAGGCCATTAGCACTCTGTTTATGAAGTTGACTATTGTTATTATGATATCACAGCATTATTATTGTATAGTAACTATTGTTACTGCTATTTTTATTATTGTAATTAATTTCAGTCATAGTTATAGGACGGGGCATCAAGTGAATAGGAGCATACTAGCAGGCCAAAGGAGGAAATGGAGGCTCAATTTTCTGAGAGTTCATGTTCCAACACAAGGAGATGTCCTCACATTGCTTCTAACCCAGTGTCTAATGGGCCTAGACATACATTGCCTTAGGGCCCAAAGGTGCTGAATCCCAACAAAGCTGGTGCTGAGCAGACAGTGGGATGAATTGCCCCCGGCACAGCTTGCACTAATAGAGAGCACTGGTAGGCTGAGAGGAAGCAGGGAGCAGAGGGAGAATGCATTAATGATGAACCTCCGGCAGAAAGGGGAGAGATCAGTCAAAGATTAGCTGAACTGATGATCTTGCATAGGAAGGCCGGTTGTGAGAGGTTAATGGAACATTAAAAGAAGAGAGAACTCCAAAGACAGCTGGCTGCTGCCTGGGATGGTGGCTTTGTGTCATCAGATTCCAAACTACCATGCACAACAGCCAGCCACAGCTGGGAGTAGAGTTATGACCCCAGCCCTGCAGAGTTTGCTGAGAGTGCAGTTAATATTGGCATGCAGGATCTAGGCTCTGAGAAACAATGTGCTAATTCTTCAGATCCTGTGCCACTTTTCCTCATTCCCATTTTTGAGTGACAAGCATCCACTACGATGGAAACCCACTAGGATATACATTAAAGAAAATGTTCTCAGGTCTTTTGCTCAGTCTATTCCTACATCCCCTATGTCTAAGGCCTAAAGTTCTCAACATTGATTCTAAAGGAAAGTGAGGAAGGTTTTGTGTTCCCTGAAATTAATTTATTTATCATAGACTTTTCGGTCATCAAAAGAAATGATTCTCAAACTTTGCTTTGACCCCTTGCAACTGATGTGTCAGATAGCTCTACCCTGGGCATGATAAACTCCAATACAGAGTAAGTGTGCCTTTGCTGCCTGTCAGCTGCCAGCTTCCACTTCCTCTCCACAAGACAAATGCATATGAAGACCATGTGCACTCGTCAGGCCTCATTTAGGTGAGGATTAAACGGATCAAAAGTAGACTAATTTAGATGATTGTTCTCTGAAAATTAAAACTGAGCTAGAAGTACAAAAATACTCAGAATGTTTGAGATTTCATTACATTAATATCTCAGTGGAGATCAGACTATACCTACTAATAGATCACTTTTGTGCTTTTTGCTTCATATCTTCATCTGTTTCTGCAAATTTTAAAGCCAGATTCTCCACTCTCCTAGGAAATTGTGAGTTGTCAATAAAATTTCAAGGATATTTTGGCCTACAGTCAAGGAAAGCAAGATAATGAATAATTCTCAAGACACTAAATATAATTCCACATTCCTTTCTCACCTCTAAGAAAGTATATCTAAATTCAAGTGGGTGACGAACAATTTCAGGAACAATTTTGATTCTATTGTTGCTCATTTTTAAAAGATTTTCCTAAGCTTCATTATTTGATTATTATGACAAAAATAAATTAAAAACAACTTATAATTGATTACAATAAATCCATGGGAAGTTACTTTTAGAGAGAAACGCAATAATTCTTTCCATCCTTGCATGTACACACCACTGCAATTTGGTTGTGGCACCCTACCCATCAAGAAAATGAATTCACTTCTCTAACCTGTGAATCTACACTTAGTCATGTGGCATTTGGGCCAACGTGATATTAGCAAATTATACGTAGGCAGAGACTCAAAAGGTGTTTGCACACTGCGGCTTAACCTCTTTCGTTTATAGTGGGAACACCAAAACCAAGATGAGAATGCGCCTGACTTAGCCAGATGGAAATGGAGAAAACAGAACAGAGAAGCCTTAGCTGAACCCTAACAAAGGCTACGCACGTGGATGTTTTCATTATGGATCATCCAGTCACGACTGAGTCCATGAACAATTACAATGTCAAAATTGTCTCATTAATTTTTTGCAGGTTTCTGAAAACAGAATAAAAAATACCTGACTGAATCTAGCCGAAACAGAAGATGCAGGTTACTGTTTTACTTTTTCTTTTGGGGTGGCTTTTCATATTAGTAATAGATAATTCACACAGAAGTTAATGCCAGAACTTGGAATGTATAGTAACAAAAGATTAAAGTATATTGCATTGCCTTTAAAATTCATTGCATTGGATTAAAGTGCATTGCATTTGCCACTGGGTGGCAAAATGAAGCTGGTAAGGAAGTGGTCGGTGAAGGCTGGACAAATTCCAAACTGCTATTTGAGGCTGCAAAAATGGCAACCCATGTTGCGTGATGAGGAGACTGTTGTCTATATTGTTCTTAGGCGTAGCCATGGAAGATTGCTTAAAAAGACGCCTCTCAACCCCCATCAATTCTACCCATCTCTCGCACCGATGGTCCTTTTTTACATCAAAAGCTGGAGTCTAACTCCCTTCCTCTTGAATTTTTCCAGCTCTGTATGTTAGGTTATAGGAAGGGAGAGAAGTAAGCTAAAGAAGATACTGCTCAATTTGCAAGCAGAGTTTAAAGAAAATATCAGGGCCCAGGATTTGCTAAACTATTCACAAACCTGTTCTCTCCAAACAGGAAAAAAAAAAAAAAAAAAAGGTTCTAAGAGTAAGAAATCACCTGAAAATTAAAGACCAAATCAGTGTTGTGGTTGTAAAATCTTTTCAGGATGAACACACTTGATTCAGGTAAGTGTCATCTGATTCTCAAAGACGTTAGGGTTTCTCAACTTTGTTTCACAGAGCTCCGCCTTCCTGAGCCCAGTGGGATTCGAAGTGTTGAGTTGGGCAGAGTAGAGACGGACAACCAAGTGAACTGGGAGCTGGCCCTTCACTCTGCTCCAAGGAGAAAAGTTCTCTCTTTTTCTGTTATTATATTTGGTTTCCACGTATGTTTTTGATGGAACAGTGTTTTCCGAAGCCAGTAAGAATCATGTAAAAAAAAAAAAGTCCTGGAAAAACCTCTAGTAAAGAGCAGAATGTGCGTTTAAACCTAGGTCACTTGGATTCCAAAGGCCATACTCTTCCTTTCAGGTCATGTTGCTTAAAGGATGGTTGAGGGGTTTTGAGGTTATAGAGTCTTCCTTGCCCGTTGTATGAAGTGTATCCACTATGTACGTATTTCTTGAACTGGAAACTGACAGTCCATATGGCAACAATATAGTATATTTAAAATCTGGATTGTTCTGGAAGATTTTAGTTGGACAGTTGTATTATCCGATCCTTAAGAAATACTACTAACAGATCATATCATCTAAGCAGGATTGTACAGAAGAGACATTTCAGAACTTTGTAAATCAGTTCGCCAATTGATTTATTAATTATTTAACAAATTAATTGTTGAAATTAAGGTCCTATGCTAAAAACTGGGGAACAGGAAAAAAACAACCAAATCTTGTTTTGGCTTCCAGGAACTTCTAGTTCAGAAGGTGAGGCAGAGAAGGTTTTATCTATGCAAAAAAATGTCATGGCTAAAAGGAAGACACTTGAATAGAAAACTTTGTCCACTAAATTGTTGGAGCCCATGCTTTCCTGAACCATGGGCATGTGGATCAAGAACATAGTGGCTCACGCCTGTAATCCCGGCACTCTGGGAGGCCGAGGAGGGCGGATCACGAGGTCAGGAGATGGAGACCATCCTGGCAACACGGTGAAACCCCACCTCTACTAAAAATACAAAAAATTATCCGGGCGTGATGGCAGCGTCTGTAATCCCAGCTACTCAGGAGACTGAGGCAGAAGAATGGCGTGAACCCGGGAGACGGAGGTTGCAGTGCGCCAAGATTACACCACTGCACTCCAGCCTGGGACGACAGAGCAAGGCTCTGTCTCAAAAAAGGAAAAAAAAAAGAACACCGTTTAGTATCCCTTACTGTGGATATATCCTATTTAGAAAATATCATAACTAAATGGTGTTTCTAGTTTCAGAAAATATAAAATAAATCGTGTTATATAAACTCAGTTTTCTTATCACAAAAGGAGATGTTTCTTTCCTCACATCCAGAGGAATAAAATATAAAAATATAAACTTAAGGGCCTAAGAGGTACCAAATGATTTTGATTGTTATTTTATTTTCAAGTGTGAGAGAGACCCTGGGCACTTCTGCCCCAGGCATCCTGACTCATGATTCAGTCATCCTCTTCACTTGGCGAAGTGCTCATAAGCTAAAATAATTTACAGGTGCTAAAGCCATGTCATACGGGGCTGAACAGGTGAAGCACTTCAGGGGATCCCAGAAAAAATGGTTTTCAGTGCAAGTTAGCTTCCATATCTTCTGTCCTACCAGCATTCCAGTTACCTCAAGCCTTACAAGTAAGGGTTTACATAGATTGGGGCAAATATTGAGTTTTTCCTAGTGAGCATCTTTATTGTTAACATAGTTTGGTAGTTTTCCAGCAAGACAACTACATAAATCATTCTGTCTATTTCTGTTCTTGTGAAGGCATTCAGGGCACCTGGGTTTGCCCAGTAGCAGAAGACTTCACTTTAATTAAGGTCAAGATGGTGAGACACCAGACAAATTTATGAATTGTTACTCATACAGGTGCCTGACCACATTCACAATTAGAGGCATGAACACTACTGTTTCAAAGAGGGGTAGCTGATATATTTTATTATTTTTAAAATAGTGTGGCTGTCTTGACCATTGTGTAGATTCCCTGAAGTGTTAAATGGAATGGATAACCATCTTTACAAATGTGTGTGACTGGTTTTTCCTTAGTTACATGCAGAATATTAATTACATTTACAAGATCCTTTATAAGAAAGAATTCGATAAGACCTATTTCAGCAGAAATCAATTACTGATAATAATAGAATGGCCAAAAGTGATGGTAGTTATATTTAAAATTGTTTTACAAAATTTTCTCTATATGAAATCATTTAAAATTTCCAAACATTCTGTAAGCTAGGACTATTGTAATCCCCACTATCCAGACAGAAAACTAGTCTAGAAAGATTAAATAGTTTGATCAATATCACATAGTTAGAAAGGGTTTTAAATCCAGGATGCCTGGCAATATTGTTTATTGATGTGGTCCTTAGGCAAGCCATTTTAAATTTATTTTTTACCATACTCAAGAGAAAATAGAGAAAAATATGTTTTCTTCTTTCTCATTTATGATGTTAACATCTGTGGCAAAAGTTCTCATTTATCTTGAAATCTTCATTTGAAAGGGAAAAAGCACTTTTAGTAGGTGACATTATAATATGGTTTAGAAAGCTCATTATATGAAAGAAAGCACAAAAGGTGAATTTGCGCTACAATCTGCTAGCCTGTTAAATAAATGTATAAAATAGAGCTTAAAATATGAGCCTAAAGTTAAATACCTTATGTTGCAAACGAACTTGTCGCATCAGTGAAAATGCCCTCCTGTTCTCCCTTTTTCACTCCTGACACCACCCGTCTGTTCTTGCCAGCCAGGGGTTTTTCATCTTGCTGTCTTAGGAAGTGTTTTTTCAAGATCCTAAGATACCAATAAACCAAAGTCTGGCCAATGATTAAAGAAAGGTATTTTGACCTTCAGAAAATATATCTATGCTTTTTACATCCAAACTTTTACCTCTCACCTGCTACCCCCTAATTCATTTTCAGGTCTTTTCTTTCACCTAGTTGAGTGGACAAAATAGAGTTAATAATAGCTAAAACTGTATTTAACGCTTATTTCTGTTTCAAACACCTTCCATGTATTCTCATAGAATGCATTTCCATGTATCCATATATTATTTAATTTTCACAAATCTTAGGGGGTATGAAATGTTTTTATCACAATCCTTTTATAGATGAGAGAGATTAAGTTTATACAAAGGAAAAGATATTGAAAAGACATTTGAATGCACATAGTTTAATCTTGCTACTACATTCTGACCCATTCTGTAATATCATTTCAAGGACCAGTAATGCAGTACTCTCATCTAAGTTAAATATTGAGTCCATTTCAAACTTCGTGTAAGATGAACATCATCCTAATAATGTGGAAATGACACTGGGAATCATTTACTCTCAGGGATTTCATTTGCTTATATATAAAAAAAGTGGTTTGGGAAGATATTTGTGCTGATAATTGATGCAGGGAGTTTTATCTGAATCTAAATTATAATGTGTTGATAACATTTCCTCTCTTTTGAAATGTGATTCTCAATGACATCTGGTTATAATCAGTCAGTTAGCAGCTTCGTGCTAAAAATACCATCCCTAATGCTTAGATTCACTTGTGGAACTTCAAGAATTCTGCCCCATTATGCCAAAAGTGCACATATGCTGGTCAGACCCATATTTACATAAATTGAGTTCAATACATAAATGCTCCTCATATTTTTAATACTTTATTACAGTGGTCTTCCAGTTTTCTTTAGAAGTATAAATCAATATTAAAACAAAAATGTACATATGTGACATGCTTTTTCATTTGCAATGTTCCTTATTCAGGCAAAATTCAAATTTCGGTAGTACATTATCAGGAAATATATCATACCCAGTGTGCATTGGGTAGTAAGGCTCTGCCATGTTGTGAAGTGATATAAGATACTTAGTAATATTTGTTTATTAATTGACTAATCGTGTTACAATGAGACAGCATCTGATTTTGCAAAACAATAAATATACATCCACTGTCTTTCTGATAAAATGGAGGCTGAGGCAGGAGAATGGCGTGAACTCGGGAGGCGGAGATTGCAGTCAGCCGAGATCACGCTAGTGTACTCCAGCCTGAGAGACAAAGCAAGACTCTGTCTCAAAAAAAAAAAAAAGCAAGACAAAAAGACAAAGCTTATTCCCGCCTTATCACTCAAAGATAGAGCTTGACTGATTGAAGATGTTCAGGAACTGATTATATACGTGAGGGTAATTATAATGTGGGCTCTAATTATAAAACTAGCATGATGTGGCATTAGATTCCTGGGAGTCACTGAGTTGCCTCTCCAACAAAGGCCAGGTGCCTGGGGAGAAAAAACCAAAGCTGAGAATGGAGAACGTAAGTAAGAAGCAGAAATACTTTAGGAAAAATATTCCCTGCCCCTTTTCTCTCATAACCATACAACACTTTCCTTTTTTTGCTCTTCTCTCTTTCCTTCTACTTTGAAAAATTGAAGAAAGTGAAAAAGCAGAAAGAAAATAATAATCTAAAAATTTATTCTTATGCTTTTTAATCTGTTAGCTGTTTTTATTTTGTTTGTTTGTGTGAGTAGACTTTTATTACCCTGGGGCTATTCTTGTTGTCTTTCCCTTTTTGTAGACGTGGCAAACATTAAGTGAATAGTTGATGTGTAAAAAGAGCCAGAAAATATACTCCTTTTCATTACAGGGAATTAATCAGTTTAGCTTATTTGTTCCTTTGTAAGAGAATGGGAATTTGACATACTGGATAAAAGAACAGAATAATTTAGTACAAAGTTGATGAAAAAACAGAGAATATATTTAAAACATAAAGAAAAGAGGAGGAACAACCCAATTCCTTTCCCTCCAGGAAGGCAGTTAGCTCTTTTGCAAATATGAAAAAAATATATACCAATACTTCATATTTTACTTTTAAAATAATTAGTAGAATAAATTGCACAGGATTTAAAAATTCAACAACTGGCAAAACTGAAAATTATTTTGTGTTTGTTTCTTTCTTTAGCAACTCACACAGGACTAAATCCAATAGTTTTTCCAAGTTTAGTGTAGTGCCATACTGACTACCACACATTCCATGCTTGGAGCTTACCCTTTCTATGTGGCACTATTTTACACTGTTATTACAGCACTAGATAAGAAGAGCAATATGATGCCATAAATTCACAATGGAATCATCGTAAGGCCAGTATTTTGAGTAGACTCTCTAATACAAGAAAAGAAGTCACACGGTATTCCCTTGTAACATGATGTTTGTAGCATAATACCTGACGTGTGAGGCAGTCTACCCTGGAGCTACATATGGCTATGTTACAATAAAAAGTAGATTTAAAAAGTCCATTAATCATTTGCTGCAGAAACTAAGGGGCTTTTGAAAATCACTAAATGTGCTTCTTATACTGTGAGAGAAGACATTGCATTTCTAATTTGTGTGGTATTTGATTTACTTTTCCATAAGAACCATTAGGATTTTAGGGGTTACGGGATCTGATAGGTTTTTCCCTGATGAAATATGCTATTGTCTAGGACTCTCTACAACTCTAAGTAACAGAAATACAATCTAAACCACAGCAGCAGTGAGTGGAATTTATTGGCTCACAAAACTGAAACAGTTTAGAGATAGAACTGGTCCCTACTGAAGCTGGAGGCAGCAGCTCAGTGACAACTCTACCATGTGTTAGCAGAGTCAGTTTTCATATTCCAGGCTCCAGAATTTATCCTACACTCACTAGTATGACTCCAAGGGATGAGAGAGGAGGACCCAAGCAGGCTTCTGCTTACGTTTTTGGATTCAGTCTCTTTCATTAGCCCCAATTGGATCATGTACCAATTCCTGAGCCAATTATTGTGGCTAGAAGGAATCAATGCTAGAAGGGGTGGGGCATAGATTAGGGTAAGCCAATCAGCCACACCCCTGATGCTAAGAGTGGGGTCATTTCCACCAAATAGCAAGGCTGTAACACAATGGTAGAAAAGTAATTTACCGAAAGGAAATTAAAAGTGTTGATGGCAGAAAAAAAGGGGGGAGGGGAATGGAAGTTGGAGAAACAGCCAACAAATGCAATCCCAAATGTTTTGCTTGAAATGGAAGTGGTTTACTCAGAAAAACCATATAGATAACATTCCTTTGGAACTATTATCCTGAAAGTCTTGAGACTGCAGACTCTCAGTAACAATGTCAAGGAATCCTAGGATTTAGATTCTAGAAAAAAAAAGGAGGGGGACATCAATATTTTCTGCCAAGTAGAACACCTTAGCAATATCAAAGGTCTTTGAAGATGAGAATTATTGTATTATTTTTATCATGAGCCCATGATAGATTTCCTAGTGTCAATCTGAATAACAGAGACTCTCTGGAGGAAAAGATGTTTATTTGGGAATAGAATATTGCAATGGGAATATGTTGCCATTATCAACTATGTGCATAGTCAGGGAGGTAAAGGAAGGCAAAGGTTTTTAAAGGAAAAAAAAAAATAAGGAGAATTACATAATTGTAGTAATTATCCTTAGCTACATAGATCAATTACAGCTTGAGGCTGGACAGGCAATTGTTGGGAAGATATCCTTGCCTAAGTATTGTTTTAAGAAAGATTGGGCTGACCTTTGTGCAAGGTTGTGACTTTTGTAGGATTTGTTTTATTATCAAGTACACAAGTGTGAGAACCCTCTCTTCATGGCGTTTCCTGGCTCTATTTGTCAAAGTTTTCTTAATATTAGTGCCTCCATCTTGATTCTTTCATTTTCATATTAGAAAACGTTCTTTTGTGCAAAGAAGGTTAATGAAGTTCTGTTCACTTCACTTTGTATTATCTTCTCATCATCTACTTTGACTTTCTCAGAGATTAAGACTTGCAGGAAAAATCAAGGCAATGGGAATGTTCATTTTCGAGGGCAAACCTAGATTCTGAGTATGGCTATCTCAGGGACAAACTGAACATTATTAGAGCAAATATGAATATATTGGAAGCAGTATTCTATAATCACAAGACTCAGGCTTTGAGGTTAGGCAGATTTGAATTCTAATGTTATTTCATCCATAATTAAGGCATATCTTCCCTCAGGCTCAATTTCCTCACGGGAAATCACACTACATGCATGATAGAGATGAAGAATTAAATATGGTAAAATATATATATAAAAGTCAGAATAATGTTTATTATATAAGAAATGAGCTTGCCTTTACCCTCTCCTTACTAGTTCCTGGAACATGTTTTGAGATCAGCCTAATGAGTCACCTTTAATTTAGCTAATAACAATAAAAACCCACTATGTATTGAATGAACGCCATACAGCGGTTAGGAATGCAAACTGCAAAGCCTGAATGTCTGTGTTTGAATGTAAGCTCTTTTAACTTGTTAGTGACTAGTTAGGCAAACTACTTAACTCCTCGGTGCCTCAGTTTTCTTATCCATAAAATAGTGACAAAAAGATTTCTGACATTTATTGAGAGCGCATCAAATGCCAGGCATTCTTCTAAGCCTTACTATGTATAAACTCATTTATCTTCAAAATAACTCTCTATAGTTGTACCGCTATTATTGCTATATGACAGACGGGGAAGCTGAAGCACAGAAAAGATTCAATTACTTACCAAAGTGATGGAACTGAGATAAAAATCCACAAAATGGCGGCGCGGCGCGGCGCTCACTGGGGG
>NW_012101343.1:271205-303377 GCF_000951045.1 Mandrillus leucophaeus
GTTGTTATTACACCCCCATATTAAGTGGAAAACTGTAAATGCAAAGAGGGGAGTGCACTGAGCCATGTACGCAAAATAGTTGAAAAACATTTTAGAGACGTGGAAAGCCAAAAGATACTGCAACGTTCACAAGCCCAGCAACCACAGAAGGAGGCTGCCCTGTCATCCTGAATTCGTACACATGGAGGACTCTTCCAGCAACCAGCCAAGGAGGCGCTGGTGGTGGCTTCAGTGGAGGCAGGCGCGGGGAGGGAAGGGATCCTATATGTCCTGTTGGCTGTTAACAAAGGGTCAGCATTTCCAAATCTTAGACTTGAACAAACAAAGCACCCAACAAAAAAGAACAGGAGAATAATTTAAAAGTTGAATCATTACTTGACTAACAGACTTCGGTCCACCATGTCCTTTCCACAGCCCTCTTCTGGAACAGTCACCTTGTTAATTTTATTTTTGAAAATTCTTTTCCCACTCTGCCCTTTTACTTCTGATTTTCCTTTCCTACTCTGTTCCTGCCATTCTGTTTTTATAAGTAGCTACACTTGCCTTCTGAATAATTGAAAGAAACTTTTACATCTTTTCTTCCAAAATAAAAGTAACAAGCTGACTGTGATTCTTAAGTTGAGACCAGAGCAGCAAAGGTCTCACTTTAAATTTTTCTTTGTTTTCTTTTCCTTTTTCTTTTTTTTCTTTTTTTTTGGGGGGGGGGGGGGGGGCAGGACATGGCTTGAATTAGTTTTATTTTTCTTCACTTTAAATATATATATGAAAATATATATTAAAATGTTCTCTAAATATTTTCTGCTTCTTGAAGGTCTCTTTTACTAGATCATGGCTGTTCTTCCCACCTCATCCCTCTGAAAATAAAAATGTATTGCCCTCCCCACCATCCATAGCCAGGCCACTAACTTGACTTGGTGCAAGAGATTCTTGCTGTGAACTTTGTAGAGCCAGTGTGCAGATAGAATTTGGCTTTGAGGGTTCCTGATGGCTTTTTAGTCTTTAATTGTGTGTGTACCAGTCTCACATTTGGCGCCAACCTCAGGATTCTCCCTCTGCCTGTCTTACTTCATGGTACTAGAAGAACTTCCTCGCCGCTCTCTCCACATGAGAGAGTCAGCTGCCCTTTCTCCTGTGCCTCTGCAGGAAGAACTCTTTTGCATGGCACATCTCAGCTCCTCTTTGAGGGATAGTTTTCTTTGATAAGAAACCTGGAGTCCATTTACTCTGACCTCTCTTTAAATCTATATCCAGAGCCACAATCCAGGAAAAAGCTTGGGTGACCCGTAATTTCTCTTCTCCTGCTGTCCTCTTGCTCTTATGCCCCACCCCAACTCCCCTTAAATTTTACAAGCTTATGACAGTTTGTATGTGCTCAGCCAATGAGCAGAAAACCTGGAAAGAATTTCTGGACTTTAGCCCACCAGTTTGTCTGGTTGACTAACCTGCTGAGAGCTAAAATTGGCACCCATTGCCCCGTGCCTTCAGGTAGTCTCATGGGGCAGAGTATTCCACCATCGAATATCAGGCACTGAGTGGAATGTGGGTGAAGCTCACATGACTGGCTAGAGCTTTGGGGGTGGGATGGGGGTTAACTACTATTTTTTTGGCCATGATCTCTTTCCCCTTCCTTTTTTTTTTAATTACATAAATGGATCAACATTAAATAATTCAAGCCCTGCCTTCAAAATGAATTTTTTTTTATTATTTAGCAAAAACAATAAACCCAATTTTTTTTAACCATAAAAAAAAATCCACAAAATGTGACTCTGAAGTCATTCTGCTAACCACTAACTCTATTCATTATGTATCTTTACCTCTAAACCTTTCTGTGTATTATCTCATTTAATCCACTCAGAATTACGACAACCTAAGTCACTCCTTCCAGAGTACAGATTTTTAATTTTCAAAGAAGGACTAAGCAACAACAAGGCAAATTAAATAGCTCAAGTTTACATAGCTAGTATGTATTGCTGCCTGGTTTTGAAATCTGTATTATTAAACCTAAACCTTACAGCCTCTGTTTCAATATCACCTGAAGATTGAGAATTCCACCAAAATACATGAAATCCCCTTGTCTAATTGGAGCATTTGGAGTTCAGCAGAATTATCTCACCTACACAGTTCTTATAACACTCCTTCTTGCATACTATGCATTTGGGGTTTTAGTTAGTCATCCCTGCTGTCGGTGGCCTGTGACCTTGGAAGGACTATTTGATCAGCTTGAATGGAGTGATCAACAGAAGGTTAGTTACACTGGCAGCCTCTAAAGTTATCCTGTACCAACACTTGCCTGGAAGCAAGAAGTTTAAAGTGGTTTCAATAAGAAAACTATATATAGTTTTTATTTTCTTTTTAACTTATCTATGAATTATACCTATTGTAATCACCCACTCACATTTTTGTAACTTTTTTTCCACTGCCTTTAAAATTAATACATACACATTACAGAATGTTAGAAAATACAGGAAAACATATTTATTTTTCAAGATTGACTTCATAGGTTGATTGTTTTCCTTGTTTTTTTAGTTTTATGTGCTGTTTGAACACTTTACTGGTAATTATATTTACTTTTAAAATCTCATCTAATCATAATTTAGCCTTTTTGTAAAACTAGGGAATAATCCACTGACTGTGGTGCTTCCTTATTATATATGAATATTTTAATTATTGATATACTATTATCCCCACTTACCATCATATCCTGAAATCGCATATATTTTGGAGCTAAACCCCTAGAAAATGTCAAAGTTATGTTTTGCTTTATTTTATTTTCATTTGCCATGCTTTCCTGCAAAAAATTTTTGGGTTTTGTATGTCCCTAAATTGTATATGTTTACCTGCTGTAGTAGCCATTGTACTCCTCTGGTGTTTACTCAGCTCAGTGTTTTACTTTATCTTCTTTTCGTTGGCTTAAGTAGCTCTTTGAATCAATGTTTTCTGAGGTGCATATGGGCAGCAAAGTTACTGGGCTCTTGAGTTCAAGTGAGAATGTCTTAACAAATGAACTTCTGCTCAATGTAGATTCTGAGTTGAACCCTATGTCTTTTGAAAGCATGTGCACATCCTCCATTCACTTTGTGCACTGGAGAAACATGTGATCAGCTTGCTTTTGTTTTGTTAGCAAACTCATCTCCCTCCTTTAATACTTATAGAATGTTTCGTCTAACACTAAGTCTGGGTTATTTGCTATCAGACAGGAGACTATACATCAGACAGGATGGTTCGATTCAATATGGGGGAATTAGAGGTGTTTTTGACAGACTGGGAACTTATTAGTTTCATAACACTTATTGTGAAATCTTACTAGATCTTACTGAAAAATAAATCTAAAGAAAAACAAAATTGGTGACAGAGGGCAAAGGAAATGTAGTAAAAAAAACAAAAAAAAACACACACATCTAGCAAACAGCTCTAGTCAGATATAAAATAAAGATAAAAAGAAACCAAATAAACCGGGTCAACTCTAAGAAAGTCAAGTGGGTGAACTTTCTGAAAGTGCAGAGTGATAGAGGAAGAAAGCAGAATCCTAGAGGCGTTTGCCACTACTTAAGAAAAAGTTGTAGCAAAAGCAAATGCTGCTCAGTGTTTGAAACATTCAAAAGCTGGAGAGAGACAATGTCTGAGGAGCATAAGCACAAATGTCGGTCCTCCAGAGGACTCTAGCTTCCAAGGCAACAACAGCAGTTTGGAAACTCCCTAGGAAACAGCTGTCTTAGGCTTAAGTGATTATAGCAAGAGGCACAAACTGCTGGCACAGGTGTAAAATGTCTGCTCGCAAAAGAATCTGCAGGTGCTTCTGCCAGGCAGAGGCTCCCTCAATTTACCATGGAAGTGCCAGAAATATGGGGACCAAAGAGAAAATGGAAATCAAGAGATTTTTAATATTCTGAATGAGAATAAATAGTAGCTCAAAAAGTAGCTGCCATTTTTGCAAATGTTAAGGACTAATAAAGTATAATTCTCTTGAAGGTCACTCTGCATGAAGAGATACTATATATGTAATTGCAATTTTCCCCTAGATAAATGGCAAACAAATGGAAATAAGCTACTTATAGGAGATTTCTCCCAGTTGAAAATAACCTCAAGGCCATAGTCTCCAGGGAGACTTAAGTTGACTGGCATTCTTAAAAATCTAATACAAGGAAGGGTTTCTCTGCCTGCCTCTTTCTCTCAGCCACCACTGAGTCCCTTCAACAGACCTCAGCAATAGTAAATCCTTAATTTCAAGAATTAAAAAAACCATCCTGAGTCAACTGCTATAGGTGTTGGGGATTTCCTTGCTTTTTTTTTGTTTTAATTTTCTGGGAGCTGGGGCATCAATTTTGTCTGTCTTCAGATCACTTTGGATCCATTAGAGTTGACATGGAATTATTTAAATTTCCAGAATCTTGACAGATGACACTGCTGCTGGCATAAAATGTGTTCCCCCAAAATTGATATGTTGCAGTTACAACACCCAGTACTTGAGCATGTTTGAACTTGTAGATAAGGTTTTAAGAGGTTATTAAGTTAAAAATGAGGACTTTAGAGCGGGCCCTAATCCAATATGGCTGGTCCTTTACAAAAAGAAGAAATTTGAACACACAAAGGACAATTGCAGAGACAGAGGGATGACCACGTGAGGACACGGTGAGAAAGAGAAAAGCCTCAGAAGAAACCAAACCTGCCAAAAATTTGATGATGGAATTCTAGCCTCTAAAATTATGAGAAAAAAATAATAATTCTTTTGTTTAAGCCACCAGTGTGTTATATTTTTTAATGACATCCCTGGCCAACTAATACATATGTCTATTCCAGTGGAAGAGAGTGATGGGACAGACGACAGCCAAACTTCAACTCGTTTTAGGCATGAGGAAGCCATCTAGCTAGAATACAATCAAACAAGAATTTTTAAAATGGCAAGGACTTTCATTCACTTGCATGCCTTAAGAATCCTTAAGAATGTTGAATTACTTTTGTACTTGAACTCACAAAAACATGATAGATAATTTTCCTTTGGACATGAATTTACAACAGCAAAGGGATTTAAAGCCTTGAATGTGCTTATCCCTAGTGATTTTATTTGATGAAAGGATTTAATTAGTATTTTGGGGCATCTCTATGTTGTGTGAAATTTTATAATAAGTATCTTATTTTATCAATTAATCTTATACAGAAACTCTAAGAGCATTTAAGATGAATGTGGCTAGACCTAATTTGGGATAAGAAGTAAATAGTGTGTAACCGTTCATCTTCGAGTTTAGTGTAGGATTTTGGGTAATTTTGTTAATACATACTGAATAACCCATTCTATAGTTTCCTGGAGGCAAAATGCATTCTGCCTACCAGTAGTCCCAGGAGGACACCCAAGAGTGTCCATGGTCAGGTTTGGGGTAGCCATCTCATGAAAATGGTGGCAGAACATTCTGATAGTCCATTGACCTCTGTTTTAGCCCATTTGAGTTGCTATAAAGAAATAGCTACGGCTGTGTCATTTAAAAAGAAAGGAGGCTTACTTGTTCTCAGGGCTCTGAAGACTGTAAAAGAAGCATGGTGCCGACGTCTGCTTCTTGTGAGAGCCTCAGGAGTCTTTCACTCACAGTGGAAGCTGAAGGACAGTCAGGATGTGAAGATCACAAGGCAAGAGAAGAAGCAAGAGAGAGAAGAAGTCCTAGGCTCTTTTTAACAACCAGCTCTTGAGGGAACTCTCACGGGATCTAATAAAGCAAGAATTCACTCATTCCTGCAAGAATGACACAAAGATGCTCATGAGGGATTTGCCTGCTGACCGAAACACCTCTCATTAGGCTCCACCTCCCACGCTGTGGGTCAAGTTTGAACATGAGGTTTGGAGGGTCAAATATCCAAACTTCTTCCCCAAATTGGTTAAAAAAGACAATTATAAAGGAATGTTTATTCCTCTCCTCTCCTTGATGCTATTTCACTCTTTTCCCCACCTTGTCTCCATTCTTTTTTTCTTCCCATGGAGGAGGAATGAATCACTTGCATTGGTGGGGTACATCTGTGAGTTTTCATTTCTCTGTTGTATTGGCCAAACCTGTTAAAATTGTGTCAGCATCAGAGATTTATTGATTTTTTTTATTTCTACTCTACAACAGGAAAGGCATGATTCTTGATAAGTATATTTTCTCTTTGAAAGCCCTCAGATGGGCTTCCCAAGATCTGAGCTTAAATAAATGGTTGACAGGAAAGATTAGGAAATACCATGTGCTAAGCTCTTTCTTCCAATTTAGCTTATTGATAAAGTTTGACTTCTGTGTCTGCTTCTCAAATGTTTCTAGATGAAGAAAGAAAAGAAGAGTGCAATTTAATTAGACTCACTTAAAACCAAACTGAGACTGTTTGTTGTTCTATTAATAACACATGTAGATACATATTTAAAATAATTTTCTATTTTATATAGT
The DNA here is from genome assembly GCF_000951045.1 of Mandrillus leucophaeus. Classification (NCBI taxonomy): domain Eukaryota; kingdom Metazoa; phylum Chordata; class Mammalia; order Primates; family Cercopithecidae; genus Mandrillus; species Mandrillus leucophaeus. Next base: position 277,610 of record NW_012101343.1, read on the forward strand.
ACGTTGTTTTAATACATCTGTGCTCTGCAAATGTTCTTTTATGTTTTAGAATATTTTCATAACATTATGCCTCTTTCTAATTTTCTCATCTTTGAGTGGACTACCCTAGAACCAGTGCTTGGAAGCCAATACAGTGTTTATACTGCTTTTGACCTAGCTCATAGCTTCTGAACACTTCCTAAGACTTCCTCAAGGCTTACAAAAGGAAGGCAGATTTAATAGAGCCAGCTGCCGATTTCCTGTGCTTTTTTCTCTATGGGGTTAGGCTATCATCTAGTATTTCTATTGACAGATCCTGTGTTGAATTTAGGAATGATTTTGAAGTTAGTCTTTTGTTCTTGTTCCAAGCATTGTGCATGAAAACCCCAAGCCTCCTAACTGGCCATGTTTCAAATGTGATTCTTAATTCTGACTTTCTATCCTTCAGATTTTAACACAGGAGTAAAATGGGACACTGCATGCCTCCCCTTAGCTGTGTTGTATCTTAAAGGTTTGTAATATTGGAAGGTGCAAAATGGGAGATTCTAACAGGAGTAAAAGAATGGAGAATTGTTCTCAAAATGTTCTGAATTGGTCAACAGGGTGACTATATCAGGTTTTCGGATTGAATGTAAAGGCCTTGAATTACTGGAAAAAAAAAAAAAACAACCAAGGACTAATTTAAAAGACTTCTCCTAAGTCATTTCTGATTGGGCGTGAGGATCCAAGGGCTTACTTACTGAGCAAGGAAATGTTGGCAGCTCTTAATTTTGTATTCTTGTAAAAAGCAACTAATGGTTTAATAATATTACAAACACAGCTAGTAAGAGTGGTCAACTAGTCAAATGCATTCGATGGCAATATACTTTACTTTAAAACATGGCCCGTCTCTTATAGAGAGACACAAATAAATACTGGAAATGTAACAAAATTTACCTCTCAAGAATACTCTTAAATGTTTAGAAGGACTATTTTGATAAGCTTCTTATTTTGGGAGGATGTTGGTGACAACTCGAATTACATAAGGAAAACAAGGACTGTTAAAGCTTTCGTCTGAGGAGACTAGGTATGGCCAGCTCCACGTTTATGATTTGTAGTGAGTTTGCACCTTTGAGACCTGAGCTGAGTTTCTCAGTATAATAAAAGAAAACCTGAAAGCCATAAATAATGGTCTTTCTTTGCCAACCTCTCCTCATACTCCACACACCATGTATCTTTTCCTATAAATAAATGTTAAAGTATTAATGGAATATAGGTTTAAAGGGTACCAGACTACTAGCCTGCCTGCAGTACTAACGTGGACTGAATCTTCACTGACACTAGGACTCCATCCAGAGAACAGTCCTATTGAAAGACAGTTTTTCACTAAATACATTGTATGTCATAAAGCCCAAACACAACTTATACAGACTATTCAATTCTACAGAGTACAGATGGGTGGTAGGTAGCTAATGTTTGTTGAGTTAAGGAAGACAGATCAAGGAGTTCGAAGGCTGAGTTTAATAATTTGTTCTTTTTTATTAATTTCCAGGCAAAGAAGCCAACATAGCACAGAGTCTGAGTCTCTGAGGAATGTGATATGGAGATGGAAAAAATGGGGTAGGTCACTTAAGAAATAAAACCTTCTCTCCTTCTCTGACATATTAGAAAAGCTCAAAGTACTAATGTTTGCCTAACAGTTCCTTGTTTTATCAAATAGGTAAGCCCTGGACTGCATGGCGCCAATTTCTCCAGCAGACCCTAGCAGAAGAATCCATCTCCCTTCTGAGATTTATGATATCCAGCTCCCATCAGGCTATGTCTGAGGATCTCCATTTGATATTATTGCACTAGAATCGAATATGTGCAACAAGTTAGCTGGTGAGAGAGCCTGGTTATGGCTTTAATGACTGCTATGCTGAGATCCTGCTTTGTTAGTCTTTTTATCAACACCATGAAGTGAGCTGATTTAACACTACATATTATAGATGAGAAAAAAATGTACCTAACGAAGTTAAATAACATACCTAAATTCAAATAATTAATAAAAGGCATGGCTTGCAACTGAAACTTGTCTCTCCCTAAAGTGTGTCACTTGCAAAGACGTTCCTGAATCTTCAATAAAAGAATTTAGAAAAAGCATGTTTGCATTGACAATTAGCTAATCTAAAATCCAGACTCAGAAATGATTTTTAAAATTTATCAAATTGATGAATTAAAAACTCTATTCTGTTTTATAAAAGAGAACGAACTCATAAAGGTAAAGAAAATATCTATAATATTAAAATATAGACATAGGCTTATTCTCCACTTGAGAAAGAACTGCATTGATTAGCGATTTATCTGAAGAAAGTCTTATTCAGTTGAAGTTTGGGGGCACAACCTTAAGCTGCTCACTCCAGCAGTGCTTATTTAGCATATCCATTGAGTTCTCTCTTATTTTTCCTATGAAAAGCTCAAGGTGAAGTTCAAAGACACTTTTCCCTTTTTTTAAACAAAAAAGATGCCTCAAACATTATAATGAAGTGGAAAAACCAAGAGAATAGCAAACTATGAAATGTAGAAAATATCAAAGGGGTAAGAAGAGGTACTTCTGATTGAGGGTGTTAAATTTCAGTGAGAGTATATATAATCCAATTTATCTCTTTCATACATACTCTAACATCATGGCCACGCATTAACTGGGAATTTTAATTTTAATTTGTATTGTGCTCCGATGCTATCTTTTCTAATATTCCTTCTTTTTGCTTTTTCATTTTCTCTTCCCTGCCTTCTCTCTTTCTCCAGGACCAACTAAATTTACCTGTTGGAAGAGTATGAGATTGCCTTAATGATATATTTGATTTTAATAACTCCAAGATGACTGACCTCTTAACTTGGTGCTTAGGTCTATAAATTAAGGGTCATAACTTCCAAGCCTTATAATTTCTTTTCTAGTGCTATAGGCAAAGAAACACTCATATGCTGAGCATCATCTCAAATTATTGGGCTGCTTATCTACCCTAGGAAGAAGTAATCAATTATGACTAGGGATGGTGCTCATTTGCAAAGTCAGAACCCAATTATTTTCCCGAGAAGCTGGACATTGAAGTGTTTGGGATGAACTGATTCCATCTTGTTACCTCTGAGGATCTTGCTGTTAGCTATCAACTGCATTTCACAGATTTATATAATGCTCAGCTTCTGTACGAAGTACGGAATGACACAATTAAAGCTCAGAATCTCCTATTATAAGGAGAATAAGAATGAGAGTAAGAAATTGAGAAGGGAGGAATGGAAGGAAGGAAGGAAGGAAGGAAAAAAAGAGATTTGGGGTGGTAGTGTGTATTAGCAGAGGAGTGGATAGTTAAACCAAAATAATCTGGTTTTATTTTTTCAGGAAGGTTTTGAATTCATGTCTCACAATTTGTTTTCTCTGTTTTATAAAAATATTCTGAAATACCTCACTTATGTATCATTAATGAAAGTCTGACCCCAATTGCATATATATTTGTATGAAGTTTCTGTCTTGCTTTATTTCATGTCTATTTCTGCTTTAAAGGGAGATACAAAGAACTCAGTGAATGCCCCCTTTTTTTCTTTTCTGTATTTTAAAATTCAGCTTATATTATTGACACAATAATGGGTTGCAAGCTGTTAACGTTTGAAAAAAATGTCAAAATGCAATCTTAAATAATAGCCATAAATGATAGAAAATCTCTTTCAGTAACATTTGTTACTACCCTAGGTGACACAAACTGCAGTGTTTTGCATTTATATATTTTGTTGTCCTGATACCATTTTCATACTGTTCTACTCAAATATAAACCAAAAAGTTATTTTTGAAACAAGGTACAAGCTATGATGGAAAGAAAAAAGAGAAGAGGGATACAAGGAGAGAGAGATGGAGATAGAGGAAAAGAAAAGAAAGAGAAAGAAGGAAAGTACGAAAAGCAAGAACTCAATTTTTATCTATGGTGTGTGCTTGCTAATCCAACCACGTTCTTAGGAAAACGCACACCTTCTATTTTTTGCAAAGGCTAAAGTCTACAAATAACTTTTCTGGGTCTCCACTGTGTAATTAAAAAAAAATGTATGGGTCAGACTAGATGATTTCAGGCTCTGCAATCTTATTCAAATGAGCAAATTGGTTCTGGTAGCCAGGTTTCTGCCATGATGAATATTGTGTGGAACTATCCTTACAGAGAATTGTTAGTACATCAAATAGCATGGTCAGGCTTGTCCACAAGATAAATTAGCCCTTTGGATTAATGTTTTTTTGGCTGTTAGGATATTTTCAACTTGTATTAGATGTGCTAAAAGGCTCGACTGAGACCAGTTTAAACAAATAGGTTGCTTTTGAAATGTCAACACGTAAAAAAGTAGAGTTACTATTTATCATTTAGATTTCACTGTTGTTTGTACACAACTTCATTTTAAGAAATATATGCAATACTTTTCATCACACTTCTGTCAATGTTTCCACTAAGTTGATAAGAGATCTCTAGATATGATAATCTATAAGTCCCCTGAGACATTACCCAGAAACCATGATGCATCACTGATGTCCTTGTCACGTGCCAGTCATCTTGCAGATATTCAGCTGGCTTCAGCAACAATACTTAATGATAGTTTATAATTGTATGTCATTTTCCTCTTAAGAAATGTGAATCTAATAGGAAATATTTCCCAGAACTCAGGGGAGCATACACTAGAATTTAGCTATAGTGCTCTGTGGCCCACATATTAACAATGTTAGAGCCCAGCAGTGTACCTAGCACATAATAGGCAGAAAATATTTGTTGACAAATGAATCAATGATCTTTTCACATTTTCCCAGATATTGCTTGAGATGTAGACAACTTTTAAAAGTACTAATCATACATAACTAATCTCTATTCTAAAGACTGAAAAACTAAAATTGGAATTTAACTAAGATCAATTTAATGAGGAGTTTGTCCTAGGTCTGATTCAGTGTCATTTTGACCTATCTAAAAGTCACTGCTGGAGGAAACAATTGTCTTACTTTACCACTTGATAAAATTTCACTTTTTCAGAAGAAACTACAGATTCATGAGAAAAGTCAAGCACTTTTGTGGATTTTTCTCTATCAATGCCATCCATCACTGTGGCTGCAATGGAGCTCTCTGTATCTTCCACCTCCACAGTGCTCAGCTGTTGTTCCCACCTGGCACCAGAAATGCAACTCAAAGAAAGAAAGAGCAGAAGGGAAATAAAACAAGAACAAGAAGCTGGGATTGAAGCCAGATGAGCTGGAATGAGCAGAGGGGCTGAGAGAAATAGAATCTAAATTCTACTTTACGTTTTGCCACAACCCACCTCTGAGAGTGTTGGCCCCATCTCTTTCATCATTCTTCTGCTTCTCGAAAAGGTTTTTATGATGAGGAAAATAGGAATGAGGAGAGAGGATCTAAAGTCTCATTGCTTCAAAGCTTCAGCCTTCCAATATCTTCTAAGGTTTCTGTGATTCTGAAACTTACACATTTAAAAATTTAGAGCCCAATGGACCAGCCCTGAAACAAGCAAAGCAGAAGGTAGAGCCAGTGAGCATAGGGTTTGCTGTCCATGTGTAGGGGGAAAGAAGAAAAAGTAGTTTCAGATATCCTTGAGGTAAACCAGTGCAGGTCAAAAAAGAAACAAAGACAGACTTTTGGGACAGACTAATGATGTTACTACAGTGGTGAAGTGGAAACAGTTATTACTTATATTTGTAGCCATAGTTTTATGTGTACATATATATGTATGGGTATTCATATATATACATACACAAACATCAAATTGTACATACTAAAATAAGTGCATATTATTATTAATTTCATTCTATTGCACAGATATACTTTTTCTAGTACTTTTCTACATATATGTATATGTAGAAAATACATATATACTACATATACATATGTATGTATATGTAGAAAAAGTTATATGACTATATATCACTAATTTTTAAAAATCAGGTAGGTGTAGGGGTGTGTCCATAAGCTCAGCACTTTGGGAAGCTGAGAAGGGGTCACTTGAGCTCAGGAATTTGAGACAGGCCAGGGCAACATAGTGAGACCCTATCCCTACAAAAAATTTAAAAAATTAGCTGGGTGTGGTTGCATGTGTCTGTAGTCCTAGCTACTCAGGAGGGTGAGATGGGAGGATGGCTTGGGCCTGGGAGGTTGAGGCTCCAGTGAGACATGATTGTGCCCTGCACTCCAGCCTAAGCAACACAGAGGGATCCCATCTCAATATAAAACAAGAACAAAACAACTTAAAATATCAAGATCTACAAATTTGTAAAGGAGAGAGAAACTTTATTTCTTCTGAAGGATTATACTCTACAACGTGGCCATCCTGCAGGCTGGGAAACAGTCTCTAGCCAACATCACAAACAGGTACTTTGAAGAAGAAAGGGTTAGAATAGGAATTTTATGCAGAACGGGTTGACTAAACATACATACTCAACAGGTTACAGGAAGAGCTATGAATATTCATGAAGGTGGTTCTGACACATGCATATTGAACAAACATGCATGTAACATACAACCCATGTTTACTTTCAGGTGTAGACTTAACATTTTTATGTATTACAATTAGGCCCTATGTATTAGTCTGTTATCACACCGCTACAAAGATATTACCTGAGACTGGGTAATTTCTAAACAAAAGGGGTTTAATTGACTCACAGTTTCACATGGCTGGGGAGACTTTAAGAAACTTACAGTCATGGCAGAAGGCAAAGGAGAAGCGAGGCACATTCTACATGGAGGCAGGAGAGAGAGATCACAGGGAAAACTGCCACTTTTAGAAGCATCAGATCTCATGAGAACTCCCTCACTATCACCAGAACAGCATGGGGGAAACTGATCCCATGATCCAATCACCTCCAACCAGGTCCCTCCCTCAACATGTGGGACTAGAATTTGAGAGGAGATTTGGGTGGGGACAGAGAGCCAAAACGTATCACCCTATATGTCACAGCATCGTTTTAGGCCACAAAGGCATGCAAGTGTGCAGTCTCTGTAAAATGGCCAGAACCAGTCCTTGGTTGGCGTTCTATTTATCTGAAGGAAGTTACTGTGATCGGTCTTTTGTCCAATAAAAGCTGTAGTAATGGGTGGTGGAGCAGGGACTGGGGGTCAGTTAGTGAACATCTGATGGAGCTGCAAATTGTTTTAATGTTGCTTATCTCAAGGCCAGTGTTTGTTTGGCTGCTAGAGAACAAGAAAGACCTTGAGGCAATTAGAATATAGTTTACGCTGTAAGTGTAGAGGATGTGTGACTTAATGCTTGCCTGTTATAATTTGGTATCTTATTGCCAAAATGTCCAGTTTATAATTTTGTATCTTATAGAAAAAAAGAGCTGGTTCTGTTGGTTGTATGATCTTTATTTTAACATTAATTTTGGTCAGTTGTCCCTAAGCCATAAAAGGGAGGGCTTATAATGAGGCCCGACTGACCGCTCATCCCATGTGGCTGGGAACTAGGTTTTTAAGGTTTTTTGGGGGTCCCCTTGGCCATAAAGGGTCCACTGAGTTACCAGTTACTTAGGATTTTATTTTTAGTTTACAATATATATGTGTATGTATATATGTGTGTGTGTGTGTGTGTAGATGTGCGTGTGTGTGTATGTACGTATGTATGTAGGACAGAACCAGAAAAGTGTGTATCTGTATACCAGAATGAAACATTTAGAAACAATTTTTAATCAACTATATTGAGATACAATCTGCATATAATGAAATTAAAACAGATTGAACATGTAGGTCAATGCCTTTTAAAAATGCAGACAATTGTATAACCAGCACCCTAGTCAAGATGTAGAGTTCTCTTTCATCCCTGTGCAGCTGATCATTTCCATGCCACCTCTGACACAGAGAAAAACTGATAACATTTCTGATCAGGAGAAATTAGGTTTTCCTGGTTTTGAACTTGATAGAGATAGAATTTTTTGTTGTCACATTTTTTCACAACAATATCTAAGATTCATTCATGTTATTCAGTTTCAATCATTTTAGTTTCTGCATAGTTGATGTCATATGAATATACCATATAATATATCATATGAATATATGACAATTTGCTTGATGGACAATTAGAGATCTTTAAACTTGCAAGAAAAAAACTCATATAACGAATATATGGATATATGTGTGTGTGTATGTGTGTGTGTGTGTGTATGTGTGTGTGTGTATATATATATGTATATATATAAAACACTCCTTCTACAAAATACATACTTTGCGAAAAGTAGGGAGGAATTAATAGTAAATGATAAAATCAGGAATTCTCACTTATTTCCAATCTTAAAGGCAAACAGCTCAGTCCTTTATCATTAAGCATAGTGTTGTGACTATAGTTTTTTTCCAGGTGCTTTTTGTCAGTGCGAGGAATTCCTGGTTGGCTGCATTTGTTAGTGATAATTGTTGAACTTTTGCAAATAATTTTTATGCACTTATAGAAATGAAAATTCTTTTTTCTTTATTTCATTGATAGGCTACATTACAGAAGTTATTTTTGAATGTTGAACTAGCCTTTCATAAACCTTAATTCCTTATTATATATTGTCCTATATATTATTGGATTAAATGTTAACATTTAAAAATTTTTTTTGATCTAAATTTGTGAAGAATATGTTTTGGTAATTTTTATGTGTCTGTGTCATGCTTTGAAAAAATGTAATATCTTCTCTGAGTGCTTGATAGAGCTCACTAGTTAAAATTATATGAGGCTAGTGTTTTGGGGGAAAAGGGTTTGAGAATAACTTCATTTTTAAAATAAATAAACGACTATTTAGATAGTTTTTCATTCATTTAAAAATGAGGTTTTATTTTATGTCAGGAAGCAGAGTTATAATAGTTGTTTAAAGTCATAGTCTGATAGTTTCTCTATCTAACTTTTTGGGGAGTTGGTATTTGTTGATGGTCTTAGCCTTAGAAAATCAGATCCTAGTTCTCTGAATGATTAATAATTTTGGATCATGCCCTGGATATTGTGAAGGTTATGCTGTGTAGATCTGGGATCTTGTCATATGCCTCTGTACAATGTAGAAGTTTTTGTTTCTCAGTCTGGTTAGGTTTAGACAGCAAATCATTTCTTGCACTCTGGGTGATAGTTCAAATCTCAGTTCAGTTATCTAAGCCATTGTTCCACTGGTTGGGTTCTGTCCCATGTACAGCTCAGCAGTTAAATCAAGTGTTCTGCCTGCAGAGGTCGCATTTTTCTCATTCTTCATTTCAGAAACTTGAGTCTTTTATCAGAACATTAGAATGACAGGACACTGTGTTACTCTGGACTGGGATTCACTTTCAGGGCAAAGCCAGGAGAGAAAAAAATGAGTAGGAAATTTTAATTTATGTGGATTACTTCTTTGAGTTCTAAAGTTCTCTCACAGTCCATCTGCTTGTACTTATTTTCCTAGTCCTAGGTAGTTGTTGGTGTTATTGTTTTATTTTATTCTAAATTTAGTCCAGAATTTTTAGCTGCAGTTAGTGAGAGGGTTGGGTAGTGGTGGGCTCATGGTGCCGTAACAGAACTGCAACTCCACACCTTAGCCATCATTGTTTTTGAATATTATTTTCGTAATAAGCAATTGTAGTTCAAAGCTTAATCACACATATGATTATATTTACGAATATTTTCTTGTAAGTAGGTTATCATATAGTCTGAGTGGAATGACAATTTATTCCTTCAATTTTCAATTCTTAGAACTTTTATGTTTACAACCCTGGATAGAACTCTTAGCACAATGTTGACTGGAGATAGTGATAACAATATCCTTGTCTGATTCAAGGATCTAAAGGAAATGCTTTAAAATTTTTATCTATCAATATTATATTTATGGAGATATTGGGTCATTTCCATTTATGAAGTTAAAAATGTTCTCTTGCATTATTTACTAAGAATTATTTTAATTTAAATTATAAATGAGTATTAATCATTTTTCTGAATCTACTGACATGACCAAATATTTTTGTCTTTCTTAAACTGATACTTTGGTGAATGACATTAATACAATTTCTAATTAAAAGCCAAAATTTGTATACACACACACACACACACACACGTAGATATTGATATAATTTTATTCCATAGCTGAATTTTGCTGGGCAATATTTTATCTAAGATTTCATGTCGGCTGGGTGCAGTGGCTCACACCTGTAATCATAGCACTTTAGGAGGTCAGGTGGGCGGATCACAAGGTCAAGAGATCAAGACTATCCTGGCAAACATGGTGAAACCTCGTCTCTAAAAGTACAAAAATTAGCTGGGCATGGTGGCGCATGCTTATAGTCCCAGCTACTCGGGAGGCTGAGGCAGGAGAATTGCTTGAACCTGGGAGGCAGAGGTTGCAGTGAGAAGAGATGATGCCACTGCAGTCCAGCCTGGTGACAGAGCGAGATTCCATCTCAAAAAAAAAAAAAAAAAAAAAAAAGATTTCATGTCAATTTTTAGTGGGTGTTGTTGGTCTACAATTTTTTTAATCATGTTATTATTGTCTTACATTACAATTAAGATTATTGTAGTATTATGAAGTAATTTTGAGAATATTCTTTATTTTTTATTCTCTGGAAATCTCTATAAAATTGAAAATATCTTTTAATCAAATGTTTGCTAAAACCCAACAGTGAAATAATATGAAATCGTTGTTGGAATAGTTTATTTTTTCTCCCACGGATTAAATGTATTTTAAATTTATAACCTTTACATATTTTTTAATTAAAATTTTCTTTTAGATTTAGGAGTACATGTACAGATTTGTTAAGTAAGTATATTGCATGATGCTGAAGTTTGGTGTACGAATGATTCCATCACCCAGGTATTGAGCATAGTACCTAATACCTTGGAAAACCTTGTTTCCCTCCCTCCCTACCCCCTCTAATAGTCCCCAGATTCTATCATTGCCATCTTTATGTCCATGAGTACCCAATGTTAGGTCCCACTTATGAGTGAGAATATGCAATATTTAGTTTTCTGTTCCTGCATTCATTTGCCTAGGATAATGGCCTCCAGTTGTATGTGTGTTGCTGCAAAATAAATGACTTTGTTCTTTTTAATGACTGCATAGAATTCCATGGTATACATGTACCACATGTTCTTTATTTAATCCACTCTCGAAGGTCAACTAGGTTGATTCCGTGTCTTTGCTGTGGAGAATAGGGCTGCAGTGAACATGGGAGTGCATGTATCTTTTTGTTAAAATGATTTATTTATTTTTGAATATATGCCTAATAATTGGATTGCTGGGTCAAACAGTAGTGAAGCATGATATTTTTTTGACTGCTTTGCAGGATTCGCAATAGGTGTGCCTTGTTTACTCAGCCTGCCACTATCTAACCCTCGCTGGAGGGAGCATGTGAGTGAAAGACTGCGGAACTGGAGCGAGCACTTTTGGGCTCTCGGAGGAACAAACTCCGTTTACTCGATTTGCCACACTCAATCCCTTGAGGGAGGGATCAAGTAGGTGAGCCAGCACAGGTTCCAGCTGGCTACTTTGAGGCAGCGGCAGGAGCAAACTCCATGCCGGCCCTATGGCAGCATCCAGCTTGGGGTACCTGATACCCCCAAACCTCAGAAGGCATGTTACAGTGTTCTTTTAGCTCAGCCATCCGTGGATAGCTTAAGTGTTAACAGCTCAGTGGGCCCTTTGCCTTGTCATATGGCACAGCTGCCCTCTGCCATCGAGGGCAAAGGGCCAGTGTGATAGCCTTTTTGGGGTATCCACACTCATGGCTACCAAGCTCTTGTCTAGTGTCCAGGAAAAATTAGGTTGCCTGAACGCGTTGAAGGATGGTCAATGTGGAGGATTTTATTGAACAATGAAAGTGGCTCTTAGCGAGAAGAGTAAGTGGAAAGGGCATGGAAGGGCAGGTTATCTTCCACACAAGTCTGGCGCTCTCCAGCGGGACTCTTCTCTGAAGTCAAGCCATCAAGCCATCCCTCTGAAGTCAAGTCGCTTCTCTCCAATGTCCAGGCACTTCTCCGTTCCTCTCCAATTGAGTCCAGGGTCTTTGTAGGCACAGGATGGGTGTTCGGGTGGTACATGGGTAGTTTAAAAAAGGCAACCATCAAGTGGTCTCACTTTGGGTCACAGGTATCAGGTTTTTGACTTGAAGGTGGGACTTTGTCAGGGACCTGCCACTGTCTGCCTAGAGTTTCTCTGCCTCCTGCCTCTGTTGTATCAGTAGTTCTAAATTCTTTGAAAAATCTCCGAACTACTTTTCACAAGGGCTGAGTGAGTTTGTATTCCCACCAATAGTGTATAAGCATTCCCTTCTCTCCACAGCCTCACCAGCATCTGCTGTTTGTTGACATTTTAATAATAGCCATTTTGACCATTGTAAGAGGGTATCTGGTGGTGGTTTTGATTTGCATTTTCCTCATGATTAGTAATGTAAAACATTTTTTCATATATTTGTTGGTTGCTTGTAAGTCTTCTTTTGATAAGTGTCTGTTCATGTTTTTTGCCCATTTTTTAGTGGAGTTATTTGTTTTTTGCTTGTTATGTTGTTTGAGTTCCTTATAGATTCTGGATATTAGACCTTTGTCAGATTTGTAGCTAGTGAATATTTTCTCTCACTTCCTAATTTTAATAATCCTTTATCTTTATAAAGGCTGTCCGTTTATTCTGCTCATAGTTTATTTTGCTTTGCCAAAGCTCTTTAGTTTAATTAGGCCCCCAATGTCAATTTTTGTTTTTGTTGCAATTGCTTTTGAGAACTTAGTCATAAATTCTTTCCCAAGGTTGATGTCTATAATAGTATTTCTTAGGTTTTCTTCTAGAATTCTTATAGTTTGAGGTCTCACATTTAAGAGCTTCATAGGCTCACATAAGCCTTTTTAAAAATAAGTTTGACGTTTCTTTTTTCTTAGCTATTGTAGATGTCATCCAAGTTTCCAAATTTACTGGCATAAAATGTTAGCATAGTCCTTTGTGAGTTTAAAAAAAATCACAGCAGTTTCTGCAATTTTGTCCCTTTTTCATGTATTATTATTTATATGTGTTATCTGTTTTTCTCTTGATCATGGTTAACAAAGATTTGTCTATTTTTATCAGCTTCAAATAATCATCAATAACTTTATTATTACCTTCTTTTGTATCTTTATTTTTGTATCTACCATTTTTTTTTCCTATTTTATTTTGGTTGCTTGTTTTTCTTTTCTAGCTTCTGCTTTTGCATTCATACCTCAATAATTTTGGCTGTTTCAAATACAAGCATTTTACTGTGAAAGGACTGTAAATTCAGTTTTAGCAGCTCCTCACAAATTTGCAATGAAGAAATTATTTTATTGTTTATTTAATTTCCATTACAATCTCATTAACTTTATATTATTAACAGTATCTGACTTAATTTCTAGGTTATGTCTTATCTTTAGTTATGTTTCTGATAATGATATTCAATCGTAATTACATTATGTTCAGAGGACATTGAGTGTAGAATAAAAAATGCTTGGAAGCAATTTGAATTTTTGCTTAAGAAGAAAAAATATTCTTAAACTGTTGTGTATAGGACTCAGTATATGTCTCTGAGATTAGCTACTACATTCTTACAATGTTTATCAATTATTCAAAGAAAAATGTTAAATTTTCTGAATTGATGAAAGATTTATATATTGTCTTGCAATTTGGGTAGGTTTTTTGCCTTATATTCTTGGTTCCTAAATCAGTAGCTGCTTATGATAGTCAAATTTTAAATTTCAATTTGAACTTCTTTAGTTCAAACAATAGTATTTTTTACCTTAAAGTTTATTTTTTCTCATATCAGTATAGACACTCCATATTAATTGCCTATGTCCTTTTCCCCATTTTTGTTTAATTTTAACTACTCCTTTCTCTTTATGCTATAGTGTGGCTATAATATCCATGTAACTAGACTTTAAAAATCTAATCTGATGAACTCTTTTAAATAATCTTATTGATACATTTTATATATATATATATAAAATACCATATCTGATTGGTACTTATTGTAATTACTGATATATTTTGATTCATTTATAGTCATTTTGTTTTATTTGTTCTGCTTTTCATTTTTCTTTTTTCCTGCCTTCTGCCTTATATTGAGTTGAGATTTATAATTAATTTTTCTTCTCATTCTATAAATTTAAAAGTTACACACACTTGTTTGTGTTTATTATTTTAAAAATTTCTTTGATCATATGAATGTCAGCATGGTCAGTTAACAAAGTCTAAATTTGTTACATTTTGTTACTCTACTTCAAAATAATATAATGAACATCTAAACTTCAATCTTCTTATGATCTTTATTTTTACTATATTTGGTCAAGATTTCAGGCATTTTATAATAATTTTTACTCCTAAATTAGACTGTATTGCTATAGCCTTATACAGTCATACACCTAATATCTGGGGTCATTTTTTTTGCTCCATTCTCCAATCATATTTTAGTTAGGAAATACAATTCTAGATCAAGAATTACTTTCTGTCAGCAACTGGAAAATGTTATTTTACATTAAATTTTTTAGTTCTTCACTTGAAGAATCTGCACCGGTATAATTGTTTTGATTTATTTATAATAAGATTTTTCTCATTGTATCTGAAAGCTTCTCTTTGTTTTTGGGTGTAGAAATTGTACTGCAATAAATATTTTGTGTATTGTTTTCATTTTAATTACTTTAGGTTTTTTATGTTTTGTCAATTAGAAGAAATGTGACTTTTATAAATTCTGGAAATTTTTCTTCTATATTTTTCCTTCCTTTTTAAAGGCTTTTATTTGTTTATCTTAATTGACACATAAAGTTGTACAACTTTTTTGTGCACAGCATGATATTTTGAAATATGTATATGTATTGAAATGACTAAATCAAACTAATTATCATATTTATTACTTCATATAGTTGCTTTTTTTGGGGTGAGAACACTTAAAATCTGTCAGCAATTTTCAAGAATACATACAATATATTGTTATTTAGTATAGTCACCATGTTGTGCAATGGAGCTCTTGAACTTACTCCTCTTATGTACCTGAAATTTTGTACACTTTGACCAATATCGTTCCAATACCTCTTCCCAGCCCTAAAACCTGGTAACTTCTATTCTACTGTCTACTTCTATGAGTTCAACAGTTACAAGTGGAGTCATGCAGAATTTGTCTCTCTGTGCCTGTCTTTATTCACTTAACATAATGTCCTCCAGGTTTATCCATGTCATAACCAATGACAGGATTTCTTTCTTTTTGAGGCTGAATAGTATTCCATATTATCTTTTTTCATTCATCCACTGAAGGACGCTTAGGTTGATTCCATATTTTGGCTGTTATAAATATCAACGGGTGTGCAGATATCTCTTTGATGTACTGATTTCATTTCTAGAAAAATAAATAAATGAATAAAACCATCCTATTTACAATAGCTGCAAAAACTACAATACTTAGGATAAATTTAACCAAAGACATACCAGACTTGTACATTAACAACCATAAAAAAGTAGATAAAATAAATTGAAGACATAGTCATTCATTCCATGTTTAGAGATTATAAGAATTAATTTGTTAAAATGTTTATCCTAATCAAAGTAATCTATAGGTTCAATGTAACCCCTATCAGAATAGCAATGCCCTCTTTCATAGAAAGAGAAAAAAATAATTTTAAAATTTATGTGGAACTACAAAAAAAAAAACAAATAACCAAACAATCTTGAACAGAAAGAACAAAACTGGAAGTATCACACTACCTGACTTCCAAATTTAATACAAAGCTATAGTAATCAAAACAGCATGGTATTGGCATAAAAACAGACACATAAACCAATGGCACAGAAAGCGCAGAAATAAACCCACATATTTACAGTCCATTGATTTTTGACAAAGGTACCAAGAACACACAGTGGAGAAAGGACAGTATCTTCCATGAATGATGTTGGACAACTGGATATCCATATGAAAAAGAATAAAATTAAAATCTTATATTATACTATATAGGAAAATATGCTTAAAATGAATTAAAGACTCATAGGTAAGACTTGAAACTGTAAACCAACTAGAAGAAAACATAGGGGGAAGCTCCATGACATTGTTCTGGGCAATGATTTTTTTGGATATAAATCCAAGGCACAGACAGCAGAAGTAAAAATAGACAAATGGGATTGCATCAGATTAAAAAGCAACGTAATCACAGAAAGCATGCATTGTATTTTCAGCAAGTACACAGAGGAAGAAGTATTTACAGGTCGTGTCATTTTGGATGTATTATTTAACCGTTTTACACAATAGTTTTTTTTTTTTTTTTAAGTTTTGTGGAGCTTTTATTATTATTTTTTTTTAAGATGGAGTCTTGCTATGTCACCCAGACTAGAGTGCAGTGGTGCGATCTCGGCTCACTGCAAGCTCTGCCTCCTGGGTTCATGCCATTCTCCTGCCTCAGCCTCCCAAGTAGCTGGGACTGCAGGCACCCACCACCATGCCCGGCTAATTTTTTGTATTTTTAGTAGAGACAGGTTTTCACCGTGTTATCCAGTATGGTCTCAATCTCCTGACCTCGTGATCCACCCGCCTCAGCCTCCCAAAGTGCTGGGATTATAGGCGTGAGCCGCCTTGCCCAGCTTACACAGTAGTTTTCTTATCAGTGAGAATGGACATCATCACAACAAGCACAGGGGGATTTCAAAAAGTGCATGAAGATGTTTTTAAAGCAATGAGTTTTGTACCTAGTACATTGAAAACAGCAAAAAATGATATTTAGTTTTGGGTTATAACAACAATTATCATGGAAAATCTGCCTGGAAATGAAGATAAATGGATTCACATGAGAAAGGTAAGCAGGCGTTTCCCAGAGAGTGAGGAAACATGGAAGGGAAAATCTCACTCCAAAAGGAGGAAAGCGTTAGTTCATAAAGAGTTCATTCATATTCATTGAGCACTTACAATATGTCAGGCACTAGAGCAGGGGTCAGTAAACTACCATCTGGTGCCAAATCCAGCCTGTTTGCTGCCTGCTTTTGTAAACAAGGCTTTATTGCAGCACAGCTGTAATCGATTGTATTTGTATTGTCTATGACTGTTTTCACACTACAACAGCAGGTAGAGTTGTAACAGAGACCATATGTCCTTTATTACAGACAAAAATATTTATTATCTAGCCCTTTACAGTAAAAGTTTGCTGACCCTTGCACTGTATTAAGGAATAAAAGTAAAATTTCTCATTTAATTAGCTTTTGGCATCAAGGGAAATGAAAGGGTGCGGTCAGTTGCAGAAAAGTAATTATTTGAAATTGGCATAGTACCAGGGCACAGAGATGAAGAGTATGTATTGAAGAATAAAAATTGAGATAAGAAAGGTAAATTACAGATAGTGCTTAAATGTTTCATTCACCAACATTTGAAAATAATGACAAGGAATGTGTAAGACCAGGTGGGTCAGATAAAGTATAATTTTCTAAAAATATGTGCCCAGCTACCTGCTTCAGTGGCAAAGACCTTATACGATTATTCCCCCCATTATAAGTTATTTTCTCTTCACACATTTGCTGTTTGTGTATCAACCCCTTTTTACTGCTTGCTTAGTCAGTATATGTCTCTCATTCCTAAGAATCTGTTTACAAAAATAACCTTCTTCATTCTTGCCAATACTTTCTTCAACACCCCATCCTACTCCCTCATCCGTCTTCAGGATTTATATGTGTGGGTTATTTTTTTTTCTCCTTTTTTGCCCTATGTTTAGGTCTTACATGAGCTTCTCGATTTTCAAACAGCCACATCCTACACAAACTCTGACTCTCATTCCAATCTATCTTGCCAAGATTTTTCTGAGCTTGTGAGTCAGTGTTTAAAATAACCTACAGGAACTGGGCTGTAATGATCTTAGGATATTTTACTCTCAGGGGAGTGTTACTGTTTCCTAAGACGGCAGACATACCTAAGTTGAGAATATCAACTCCAAGTCCCCAAAGCAAATCTGTTTGCATTGCAGCTCATTTTCAAGAAGGTTGCAATGCACCTACCTCTAGGAGCTCCCATAACACAATCTTTAGCATAACTGTTGAATTCTCATGAGTGAGATGAAGTCAGTATTTCAGATGTATATGAACTATATAGATCTAGAGGAGGAGAAAAAGGCAACATTGACTTAGTCAAGAAAGGCTTCCCAAAGGGGAGAAGCTGACATTAAAACTGAAACTGTGAAAAATGCATTATGGTCAAGTACAACTATAAGGATAATAACATATGGGAGGATATATAACCTTTGGGACTAATGAAGAATAGTGACAGCATTGTATTCTATCAATTTAGTTCGATTAATGTTTATCTATTTTTTTCATTCATTCATTATTTTGTTCATCCTATTTCCATTCAGCAATCATTTTAAGCACTATGCAAGTCAATGGAAATTTAGAGATAAAGAATTCATGGAGTCCAAAGCTCAGCGTGGTCAACAAAGCATACACACACACGTAAACACATATACGCATATATAATTTATATGCACGCAATTACACAGCATATTTATACACATATACAGTAATTGCATAATGGTGACAACTACCATTTACCAAACATCTTATGTTGTTTGTTGCCATTCTCGTAACCCAGCAAATTTGATATTCATTTAGCCACAGAGGTTCATAAAAGTTAGCCAAATTGCTCAAGGATACACAGCTTATAAGTGGCAAAGCTGAAGTTTTAACCTAAGTTTGTCTGTATCTAGAGCTGGCCATATATTTTTCCTCTATGTTGTGTAGCCTCTTTGAGAGATGTGGAAATTGCAACAACTTGAAACATATCCAAAGAATAGAGTTAGCAAAGAAGAGATGACCAGCAATAGATGTTGCCAGACAAGACAGTGAAGTGGTTGATAGGAAAATATTTAGCAAGATTTCTTAAGAACTGATAATACTTTTGGAGAGAAAATACCTCCTGCATGAATCAATTAAAGAACAGGCCTTTCTTTCATTTAGAATATTTTGCAACTTACATTTGAAGCTATGGGCTCCTCAAGCAAATGCTTTTTCCACTGGTTTTTAATCCCTGTCTTGGTTCTCTTCACTATATAATAGGAAGGTTGACCAGAGAGATCTTCTGGCCAGGTTCTCCATGTACCTTAGATTGGGGTTAATACGGGATAACTGAATTTGGCTATATTAAATTAAAAGAGCCCAGGGTGATTTACATTTCAACCTTTTCCAGTCTGAATTCCAGGCAGGCACTACGGTCTCTTATTCTGTTTAAGGAGTTCCACCATATAAGTAGCAAAAGCATGCTGAGAATAAGTTTAAAATCAAAATGAATTGAATTCGGGGATTTAGGTATACATTGGCATTTTTTTTTTAGCAGCTGAAGCCCTGACTAATGAAATATGCTTCATGTTGCACTAAAGTTTTTAATGTTAGTGACATTCTTAGAAGCTTTGAAGTTTTTGACATTTTAGGAGCTTCCATATTAGTCTGAGCCAATGTACCTCGAACTTCAATGTGCTTACAAATCACCTGGGTTTGTTGTTAAAATTCTGCTTCTGATTCTGCAGGCCTGAGATTCTGCATTTCTAACCAGATGGTGCCCACATTGCTGATTAGCAGAGCTCATTTAACTAGCAGAGGTGAAGATACTGAAATAACAAGACACAAATATGGGTGGAACATGGTTTTCTAGTCATCTTGCTTGTTTTTTGTCTTGGAATATATAGTATTAACATATATATAGTGAAATTTATATAACACATAGAATATATCAACTATGAAAGGAACGTAATAGGTTGGCCAAAGCAGATTCTATTTTACTTCCAGATGCAATGAGGAAATACAGAGCTGGTCGAGAAATATTCCATACTCATGGCAGGGCCTCTGCACTATCTGTGGTGAGAACCAGTTTTCTTCCCATGCTATCTTAGACGAATAGTTAATAAAATACATAAATTACTAGAAAAAGATACAAAAATAAGTATAAAATATAGTTTTAAAGTTATTTTTGAAATGCTACCTTCAGGATTTGAAAAGAAAAACATAATGTTTGTTAGGTCTGAAAAGAAAAAAATAACGTTTTTTAATTTCAATGGTCATAAAATTTTCCTAATTTCATATAAAAGTTTTACAATGTTAACTCTTAATTTCTATAACAATTTCCTCGTGGACTGGCCCAATATGCAGACCACACTATGAGCAGCATGGTTCTTGTCATGACTAGTTCAGTAGGATACATAAATAAGTACATTCACCACAGGAGTGCGTATGACATGGTACAATGCTCTGCACACCACAAATACTTAGTAACAACCTGCTAACTGCTCACTGATGATTTTGGGTCTTTTTCATCTGAGTGATATTAAAATATTTTTATATTCTATATGTCATTTCTGTTTAGATTCCTTCAATTTGCTCCCTTTGGCCTTTTATTTTAAAAATACATCTAAACACCTTCACCGTTAGTGAATACAGAAAGAAATATAAGGTGAAGGATTACCCGTCTTGTGTGAGGTGATTACAGCAGAAAAGAACGATTATTTTAATAGGGTTTGACAGCTTCAGCAGAGAGTTGTCTGACGGCGACAAAGTTAAGGGGATATTTTTTTTTTCCAGTCACGAATAGAGATAAATATACTTAAGTGATATGGGAGCAGGAATATAATGATTTCAATGACTCTAACAGGGTCATTATGACTAATAAAAAATTAGTAATAAAAGAACATGTGTCATATTTTCCAGTACTGGAGGAGTAAACACTGAAAATATAGGTAGTGTGATATGAGCGAAAGATGAGAACCCATTTTAATATAGACTGGCCAGAAGGGATTAAAATGCCATATTTGATGGTATTACCTTTTTCATTGTAAGAGACCTGGAGGGTGGGTAAAGAGATTGAATGTGTCTCATAATACAATGCAGATGTTGTCTCTCAAATTCACGATCAGAATCAAAAGGAGGTAGCAAATAAGAGCATTAGACTGGAGATAATTCTGGAGAGATTATCTTTATAAACTGTGAATTAGAAAAGGTGAGACATACCTGCTGATTTGAACATTTGCCTCAAAAACACCTTTCCTGCTCCATGTACCACTGTACATTCTCTTCAGTGGAAATAAAGTCTGACATATTTGGCTTGAGTATTCAATTATTGTGATACTAGGTGTTCTTAACTGTGTCTCCCCAGTGCAGCATTAATACAAGATTGGAATAAAGAAACTACTCTTTTCCTTCTTTCACAGAGACCTCTTGTCCAAAGGGGTCATTGGAACCTGCTGGAGATGGATTTTTCACAACCCTCTTCATTTCATTTTCTGTTAGTCTTTGAGAAAAGTGAATGTATCAAAATTTAGAAAATTGAGTAACACATTCAGAAATGACAGCTCTGTACTTGGTTATGCCAAGAGGATGCCCAGATAATCTCCAAGATGTAAAGACTTAAGACATCGTCAAAAAACAAGGACTGGACCAGGAGCGGTGGCTCATGCCTATGGCTCCCAGCACTTTGGCAAGCCAAGGCAGGCAGATCATGAGGTCAAGAGATCCAGACAATCCTGGCCAACATGGTGAAACCCCATCTCTACTAAAAATACAAAAATGAGTTGGGCATGGTGGCACGTGCCTGTAGTCCCAGCTACTCGGGAGGCTGAGGCAAGATAATTGCTTGAACCCAGGAGGTGGAGGTTGCAGTGAGCGGAGGTCACACCACTACACTCCGGCCTGGGTGACACAGTGAGACGCTGTCTCAAAAAACAGAAAAAAAAAAAAAAAAAAAAAAAAAAAAAAAAACCCAAGAACTAGCTTTGAATATCCTTTTTTTTTTTTCTTCAAATTATGACATTTTCACTCATATTTCTTGACTTTCTCGGGATCTCACATGATTTTCACAGGAATGCTCACTGTAAGAATTCCTTTTCAGACAACTAAATCTCTTTGTTATTGTTTGTTGTTTACATGTTAAATAATATCAGTTTATTGTAGCTTATTTCCTGGATACACTTTCATTAGACAAATAATGAATGGGTTTTCAATTTCTCTTTGTCATTGTTTCCTGTGGCCAGGTAAAGGATGCTGGACCACCAAGACATGGATGGCCAGTTTGGGAGAATCTAATTTCTTCATTATTTTTTCTTAATACTATTTATTTTGTAGAATCTGATAATGGAATATACTTCTTGGCATCACCTATATGCCATTTATAGATTTGTACAAAAGAGCAGTTTTTGCCATTGAAAGTAACGGCATATTACTTTTTCCATTGAAAGTAATAGCAAAAACTGCAATTACTTTATTGTAGTGTATCTTTATGCTGAATAAGTTTCATGGTTAAAAGTATTGAAGTCAATCAAATTCTGGTTCTACCCTTTACCAGCCACGAGAATTTAGGAATTCCTTTTTAGCTTTTCTGAACTTTAGTTTTCTCATCTTTGAGATGATTGTAATGACCAAATTTACATCACAGAGTTTTCCTGAGTGTGAAATGAAATATAACCTTTTAAATCCTTACCAGAGAATCTGGAATATAATAAACACTCAACAAATAGTAGCAACTATTTGTGAGTCTTTATTTACATATTTACAAAATGTATATGAGGTAAGTGACATTAACTCTTTTTTACCTATAAGGGAATAGACTAAGAAAGGTTAAGTGATTTTGACATCACACAGCCTGTTAATCCAAAATATTAAACCAATCCGAGGTATTGTTTTCCCTCTACATTATTCAGAAAATACCCTTTTCTATGCAATGCTGTAGTTGGGTACCTCTGGCATCCAGCAATATCTTTGGGCTTGAATGCCACCTATTCCTCTCACACCTATTCTATTGTTTATTTCCTGGATGTAGGAGCTAATATTTATTAATCCACTAGTAACAGACCTGTAGATTTATATACATAATTCTGATTTCAGCTATTTCATATCTAAAGTGTATTGAATAAAAATGTGAATTTCACTTCTACCGAGTGTATGCAATAATATTATCTTTTAAATTTTCAGCAAATTTTGAAGCCTGTGAACCATAGGGATATCTGACATGATGGAACTCTGAAAATACATATACATGCTTTTCTTTTGTCCTGCACAGCTTCCACCACAGTTGGCGATTGCCATGATCCTCAAATGGTGGCCAGATATTGATACAATGTGACTTTCTTGAAGTAATTATATCCCTAAAACCAGATCAAATAAGAGACTAAGGGGACCCAGTAGTTCAGATCCAGAATCTTCCCATAATGATCTCCTAGAATTAGGTTGTTGGTAGTAATTAGAAATGATTGACCATATAGCACCTGCAAAGCCAAATAGGACAAGCTGACAAAAGCTAAAATGTCAAGAGAAGCTTCCAGTTTGGAAATCAAGGATTAGAACAAAGCCCAAAGGAGTTGGAATTTTCAATAAACAGAAATAAGTCCTTAATCTACATGCAAGGGCATTTGGTCTGTCAGGACCAGGGTAAGGCAATCCAGATAGTTCAAGACCAAAACACTGGAAAACAAATAATGTCTACTTCCTTCTAGGGGAGGGTTTGTTTGGCAACTGCTCACCCTTCTGTGATTCCTCTTGGGTTTATATAGCTGTGGGTTGCCTCTTAAAAGTATAAATGATGTCTTTTGGTAGCTGTCAATCCGAGTAATATAAAGTTCTATTTATGATAGCACTAAAAGAGGAGCCAGTGACTATATATTTAACAAACTGTTAGATGTTGGAACCTAATAAATTATTTCCCCCCAAATCTATCTCAACACCAATTCACCAAGAACCTGGATTGCTATTATGAGTTCAGAGGTCCCTGTTGCTCTTCTCCATAGCAAGAGTATAAGACTTCCTCAAACCTCACTTAATGATACCAATTTCAGGTAACTACTGGAAGTCAACATTGTTCCAAGCACTAAATCTTAAAAATCAACTGTACAGACTCTAGTCTATATTTTCTGAGTTCACTCCAGGCTCTGCAATTTACTAACTCTGACCCTCAGCAAATTATTTAATTATGTTAATCTGTATATATTCAAAATAGGAATTGTAAGACTACATGCCTCAGATGACTGTTGTGAGAAGATAAAATGAGATAAAGCACATGAAATGTTCCAAATGATGATTGTCATCATTAATAGTGTGAGAGAAAAATAAAGTATTCAAAACAGATGGATGTATCAGGAACTGGCATGAAACTAAGAGGCCAGGCAGTCCTCCGAAAATTATACGAGAGCAAAATTTTCTGATGTAAGAGTATAAAGCAATCTCACATGAAATGGGTAAATAATGCAATGATAATTTCTTTAAACAATTTATCCTGAGAAAGACATTAAATTATAAAAAAGAATTCATTTAAAAAATGTGTCCAAAATGAGAAATTGACAAGAATCAGAAGTGGAATATCAAAAGAAAGAGAGCTACTGTCTGTTGCCCAACAATGAGCAAAGAACCAGTTTAAAACTTTTGCTTAACCACTGTAATGAATCCATCCCATCATCTCTGAAAACTCCATTTTCTGAATCAACATGGAAATAAAATTATTTGGAGTTTAAGAAGTAGTGTTTTGATGAGAAGAAGTTTCACAACTTTAGTAAGACTGGGTACTGAAGCTATAAACGGTCTTTTTGAGATAATGTTGCCTTGCTCAAACAATATTTCCAAATTTGGGAATATTTACGGACATTTGGGAAATTTAATCTACAGAAATAAGTACACCAGGTTTTATATATACAGAAATCCATTTCAGTATTTTATGGCAACAAAAATAGAGATTATGCAGAAAGAGTGGCAAAATGACATATAATAATTTATCATATAAAATATTATGCAACTATTAAAAGCAATACATTAGATAAATATGCATTAATAAGGGAAGGAAATAGAAAGGAAAGAAGGAAGAGTGGGAAAAAGAAAAGAAGTGGTATCCCTGAATTTCTAAACTTAACAAATTAAGAAGCCCATTTCAACAAATCAGGAAAACCATGATACTTTCCCCCAGGGTTTATAAAAAAACGTTCTATGTTGTTCGTTTTCTAGAGTTAATAACATGATTTAAAGCTGCAGCACTCACTGACTGTTGAATGAGAAGCAGTATACTCATCTAGATATCTGTGAAACTTCTTAATTTATTCGATATTAGCCTATCTACTTACATTTGTGCATAGTTCCCAGCTGTAAACCTGTAGTCCTCGGACTCTAACAGAATTAAGTTCTCATTTAAGAATATGATTTAAAGAAAAGAATGTAGCACATATACACAAATGTAACTGAGGGAATATGTGTGAGAATGAGGCCAATAAAGCAGAACCAAGATAGGAGACAGAGCTCCGATGATATTGTTGGATAGACCTGTGCTGAAATTCACCTCAATTTTCAGATGTTCGGATAAAATAAGCCAATACATTCTACTTTGAGCATGCTTGGGTTGGGTTTCTGAGACTGCAGGTAAATTCATTCTTTATCTAGTAGGAAGAAGTGATGGGTAAAGGTATGGTTAGGTGTTGATTTGGTGGCAGAAAGTCAGGATAATACCAATCTGTTGGCATCAGTTTTCTATATTAAAAGAAGTTAAGGTTATTCCTGAGAGAATAAAAAGATGATGGAGTTGGGTGTAACAAACAAAGAAATTTGAAAGGTAGTGGGAGAGTGCTGTAGAAAGAAACACAATGTAATGTCCTGGTTCAATTAATTTCTCAAGATCTAATTTCAAACATGCATTTCTTATTTTATTCAAAAACATATAAAAACCTAGCAATCTAGCAACTATTTAGAAGAAAATTAGAAAATATCCAAAATTCTACTACCTTAGGACGATATTTTTTTACTATCTAAATCTCTTCTTGTGAGCAATGTTATTCTGTGTGGCAAAGATTTTACCATTTTCTGATCTTCCCTTTGTCATTGAACGAGAACTCATATTGTACATGTAATTATTGT
>NW_012101343.1:304817-319422 GCF_000951045.1 Mandrillus leucophaeus
CAATTTACTAACTCTGACCCTCAGCAAATTATTTAATTATGTTAATCTGTATATATTCAAAATAGGAATTGTAAGACTACATGCCTCAGATGACTGTTGTGAGAAGATAAAATGAGATAAAGCACATGAAATGTTCCAAATGATGATTGTCATCATTAATAGTGTGAGAGAAAAATAAAGTATTCAAAACAGATGGATGTATCAGGAACTGGCATGAAACTAAGAGGCCAGGCAGTCCTCCGAAAATTATACGAGAGCAAAATTTTCTGATGTAAGAGTATAAAGCAATCTCACATGAAATGGGTAAATAATGCAATGATAATTTCTTTAAACAATTTATCCTGAGAAAGACATTAAATTATAAAAAAGAATTCATTTAAAAAATGTGTCCAAAATGAGAAATTGACAAGAATCAGAAGTGGAATATCAAAAGAAAGAGAGCTACTGTCTGTTGCCCAACAATGAGCAAAGAACCAGTTTAAAACTTTTGCTTAACCACTGTAATGAATCCATCCCATCATCTCTGAAAACTCCATTTTCTGAATCAACATGGAAATAAAATTATTTGGAGTTTAAGAAGTAGTGTTTTGATGAGAAGAAGTTTCACAACTTTAGTAAGACTGGGTACTGAAGCTATAAACGGTCTTTTTGAGATAATGTTGCCTTGCTCAAACAATATTTCCAAATTTGGGAATATTTACGGACATTTGGGAAATTTAATCTACAGAAATAAGTACACCAGGTTTTATATATACAGAAATCCATTTCAGTATTTTATGGCAACAAAAATAGAGATTATGCAGAAAGAGTGGCAAAATGACATATAATAATTTATCATATAAAATATTATGCAACTATTAAAAGCAATACATTAGATAAATATGCATTAATAAGGGAAGGAAATAGAAAGGAAAGAAGGAAGAGTGGGAAAAAGAAAAGAAGTGGTATCCCTGAATTTCTAAACTTAACAAATTAAGAAGCCCATTTCAACAAATCAGGAAAACCATGATACTTTCCCCCAGGGTTTATAAAAAAACGTTCTATGTTGTTCGTTTTCTAGAGTTAATAACATGATTTAAAGCTGCAGCACTCACTGACTGTTGAATGAGAAGCAGTATACTCATCTAGATATCTGTGAAACTTCTTAATTTATTCGATATTAGCCTATCTACTTACATTTGTGCATAGTTCCCAGCTGTAAACCTGTAGTCCTCGGACTCTAACAGAATTAAGTTCTCATTTAAGAATATGATTTAAAGAAAAGAATGTAGCACATATACACAAATGTAACTGAGGGAATATGTGTGAGAATGAGGCCAATAAAGCAGAACCAAGATAGGAGACAGAGCTCCGATGATATTGTTGGATAGACCTGTGCTGAAATTCACCTCAATTTTCAGATGTTCGGATAAAATAAGCCAATACATTCTACTTTGAGCATGCTTGGGTTGGGTTTCTGAGACTGCAGGTAAATTCATTCTTTATCTAGTAGGAAGAAGTGATGGGTAAAGGTATGGTTAGGTGTTGATTTGGTGGCAGAAAGTCAGGATAATACCAATCTGTTGGCATCAGTTTTCTATATTAAAAGAAGTTAAGGTTATTCCTGAGAGAATAAAAAGATGATGGAGTTGGGTGTAACAAACAAAGAAATTTGAAAGGTAGTGGGAGAGTGCTGTAGAAAGAAACACAATGTAATGTCCTGGTTCAATTAATTTCTCAAGATCTAATTTCAAACATGCATTTCTTATTTTATTCAAAAACATATAAAAACCTAGCAATCTAGCAACTATTTAGAAGAAAATTAGAAAATATCCAAAATTCTACTACCTTAGGACGATATTTTTTTACTATCTAAATCTCTTCTTGTGAGCAATGTTATTCTGTGTGGCAAAGATTTTACCATTTTCTGATCTTCCCTTTGTCATTGAACGAGAACTCATATTGTACATGTAATTATTGTCTTAATAAGTAGATTGATTAAAAGATAAAATGAAAACCCATTACTTCCTGGTTTTAATTACTACCAAAATACAAATAGTATTTCCTTAGTATATTATTATAATTTTAAGGACTCACATATTTTAGTTTTTAATCTATATAATCATGAACATCTTCATATAAAATGGTAAATATGGAATTTCACAGTTTTCTTTTCTTTCCCTTATAGTTACTCTGAAAATATGTCCAATATATTTAATCACTTTTTTCCCTAGGCTACTTCTTCAAAAGATGACACTAACAACTTGAATTCTATTTCCTAGTTCCTGTGGATTCTATTTAGTCATAGCATATATTTAGTCCCTTTCCTCCTAGGCCACTTCTTCAAAAGATGCCACCAACAACTTCGATTCTGTTTCCTAGTTCTTATTTTCCGTATGAATCATTCTCTTTTGTGTCACTGTACTGTGATGACAAAAAGACATTTGACAAGAAAAAAAATCAAGTACATTTTTCAGCCAGGTTCCAAAAACTGTACTTACAAAACTACAGTAACCTTAACATATATTTATATTCTTAAAAAATTTACATAGATTCGTCTTTCTAAAACTGTGCAAAAAGAAGGGCTAGCCGTAACCAATACAATACAAATGGGGAAGCAATTCCGTATTACATGGGCCCATTTATAAATACTGCTACCAATACTACTACATACTAAAACATTTTATCTCTAAATATAATCCCCTTATTGATATCAACTTTTATGGGAAGAATGAGAATATGCATTTTTACAGGCCATTGAAATTTCTAATGCACTTTTGTTTTAAAGAGGAAGGCTTGCTATGTTGCCTAGCCTGAACTTGAATTCCTTGGCTCAAGGGATCCTACCACCTCAGCGTCCTGAGTAGCTGGGACTACAGACATGTACCACTGTGCCTGACTCCAATGCACTTTTAATTTCAGTTTTCTGTGTCTTTCCTTACAATCATCCTGGGGAGCAGATATGACCATTAATGTGCTTCTTCAGATGTAAAAACTGAGGTTCAAAGGAATTCGTTGATATATCCAATATCATACGGCTAAGAAGTAGTTGGCTCAACACCTGCTTTTTCTGTTATATAACACTGCTACGAGTTAGGGAGACAGATGTGAATTCAAATGCTTGCTTCAACATTTATTGCTTGTAATTCTAACCAAATTCACATATTTATGTTGGTCTCTGAAATTTTAGAGAACATTGTCTACACTGTTGGTCTGGTAAGGATTTTATATTACTCCACTGAAATCTTTTAATGTAAAGTCATCAACTACCATTTTATTGACAATTTCAGTGGATGCTTTTTAACCTTCCGCTGTATTTGTCATTGCTGTCTTTTTCTTACTGAAGTACTCCATTCTTTTGATTTTTGAGACATCATAATATCATAATCACTTTTCCTCAGTCTTCTTAAATGTTTTGTTTCCCCTCAAAGTTCCATTCTTCACTCTGTCCCTGAGTAATCTACATCTTCTCCCTATGTAATCTCACCCTCTGCATGCCTTGTCATCCATGTGTTGTTATTTCACTGTATTTGGCTAAATTGTTTCTCCCAAAAAGATATGTCTAAGTACTAACCTGAGCACCTCAGAATGTAACTTTATTTGTAATAGGGACAGGGGGCAGAGAAATTCAAGGCAGAAAGGGGCAGATTCCTAGCAAAACCCCACCCTCAAGCCAAAAAGCCGGAAACTATGGCCCAAAGTGAGAACTTCTATCCCTGTTTTCTGGCTCGAATGTTGCCTTTTCCTAAGCCACCCATGGCCCCACCCTGCGCCATCCTGTGCCTATAAAAACCCCAGACTCAGCTGCTAGATGGGAATACAGCTGGACATCAGAGAGAAGTGGCTTGACATCAGAAGGACAGCTTGACAGCATAACTGTGGAGAAGAATCTGGCTGGAGATGACCGGACTTTGGGGAAAGATCGTCTACCCACCCAGTCCCCTTTCCAATTTCCCTTCCCACTGACAGCCACTTTCATCAGCAATAAAATTCCCCACATTTACCATCCTTCAATTTATTCATGTGGTCTTTTTTTTCCCGGATGCCACACAAGAGCTTGGGAGCCACAAATGTGGATATGAAAGGCTGTCACACTGACTCTTTGCTCTTGCTGATTCAGGGCAACCACCTTACGCAGAAAGGCAAAGGGTTCACTGAGCTGTTAACACTTAAGCTAAAAAGCACTGTGACACACCCTCTGTGACTTAAGAAGTCACAGGCACCCCCACCTGGATACTGCAGTGGGACCTGCTTGGAGTTCACTCCTGCTGGTGCTAAATTGTCCGGCTGGTTCCTACACCTGCTCACCTGTGTGATCCCTCCTACAAGGGGTGGAACACAATGGGTCCAAGTGAGTGGAGTCTGGTCCTGCTGGCACCGAAGGGGCTGGCTGGTTCCAGTGGTCATTCACTCCAGTTCCCACACTTGTTCACTCGTGCACTCCTTTCTGTGAGGAGTTGAGTGGGCTGAGTAAATGAAGCACCCCTGTTGTGAGTCCTGCAAAGGGGTCAGGAAAATCCTACTTCATCTGGAAATAAAGTATTTGCAGATGTAATTAAGAACCTCAAAACAAAATCATCCTGGACTTAGTGTGGCCTCTAAATCTAATGACTTGTGTCTTTAAAAAGGAAAAGACACACAGATGTAGAGAAGAAGGCAATGGGGCAATGTGAACATGGAGGTTAAGATTGGAGTGATGTGTCTACAAACCAAGGGATGTCAACGATTGGCAGTAGCCACTAGAAGCTAGAAGAATGATATACAACAGCCTCTCCTCAAGAACCTCCCGAAAGAGCCAACCCGGTGACACCTTTATTTCAGACTCCTAGCTTTCAAAACTGTGAAAGAATACATTTCTGTTCTGTTAAGCCACCTAATATATGCTAATTTGTTACAGCAGCCCTAGAAATGAATATATTCCCTAACCTACCTTTTTAGCCCAATTTATTGGCTACATCAATGTCGTGTCCCCAGACAGGTAAACATTTTGTCCAAAACTGAGATTTTCAAATGCTATCCCTAAACTTGCTCTGTTTACTATGTTAGGCAAGAGCAAGATCATGTGTAGTCATAGCAATATCATCACTTAAGTAATGGCTTCTGTTCCTAGGGCTTCAGTTCAATGAGAAGTCTATGCAAATAACTATCAAATATATGTCTATAATCCTGATCTGTATTTCTAGCTCTGAATCAGTAAACTCTGCTACCTACTCAACATTTCCTTCTCCTTGGTATTTGAAAAACTACTTGTACCTAATACAACAAAAGAACAAATTGTGATGGCTCCTCCATTCCAAGCATCATCCTCTTGGTTCTCTAAATCAACTTTCTCAGTGTTTCCACCTTATATAAGCTTGAAAAGAAAAAACAAAAACCTAAGAGCCATCCTTTACACTTAATTCTCCCTAAGCCACTCCCAAAATATAGTCCACTTATGTTCAGTAACTCTTTAATGTACATCACCAGTCCCTCTTATATTCAATAACTCTTTAATGTGTTAACTTCTATCTCTGCTACCATCTCTTTGTGACCCACTCCTGTCATATATTCCCCAGATTCTTGCAATAGTCTCTGGCCCAGTGAACTACAAATATTTTTGCTTTTCCCAGCAGCAAATCCAAAGAAAAACTAGATTGGTCCTTTTGATCACAATAGTGATCACATTTTACCTCAACACATCTACTACTCTTTGAAATACCCGAATGGATTCCTGTCACTTTTATCCAAAACCTGAACAAGTCCTCAAGACCCTGTTGAGTCTGGCCTAATTCCTCAACCTCTAGTCAAAAAGTTCTTTCCTGTTTTCCACCCACAATCAGATACCGCTGGCTTTAAAAATGCATCATGCTGAATTCTGAATCTCATTTGCCTGGGATGCTCTTTCTCTTGCTTCTTGATTGATAATGTCTATCTTTTTTATCTTAGCCTAAAAGTTACTTTCTTGGAAGAGACTTTCTCTCTTTTTTTATTTTTACTTTTTTATTTTTTGAGACAGAGTCTCGCTCTGTCGCCCAGGCTGGAGTGCATTGGTGTGATCTCTGCTCACTGCAAGTTCCGCCTCCCGGGTTCATGCCATTCTCCTGCTTTAGCCTCCTGAGTAGCTGGGACTACAGGCGCCCGCCACCATGCCCAGATAATTTTTTTTTATTTTTAGTAGAGATGGGGTTTCACTGTGTTAGCCAGGATGGTCTCTATCTCCTGACCTTGTGATCTGCCCACCTCAGCCTCCCAAAGTACTGGGATTACAGGCATGAGAGAATTTCTCATTCCCCTAGACTAGGTCACGCTCATCTATTCTATGTTCTCCTAGCATTATTTTTCTTTATTCTATAGATGTCTTCATAGAATTCCACATTTATGTGCATGATTATTAGATTAATATTGGTCTGATCTTATATTCAGAATATGAGAATATGCCTGTCTTCTTTATTGTATTTCTATTGTCTTTGCCAAGCATAAAGTCTGGCAAGAGGAGAAGTTAAATAATTGTTGAACAAATGCTATTGAATGAATGTGCAAAACACGCTTGGTGTGGGTATGAAACCAAGAACACATCAATCACCATCTCTGAAATTATAGAACTTTGATCTACAGAGATTACAGGAAATACCAATTTCCATTTCAGAGCTGGAAGTTAGAACTTTGATTCAAAATATGGCAGCATAGTACAAGGTAGCTGAATGACGCATAAACTGGAGCTCTAGTTAACTGTCTATTATCCAGCCCCAAACTGTGTCACTACAATGGAGGGGTGCAGAAAAACTGAGCCCCTCCATGGGGACACTGCTAATTTATGGAAACGTTCAACATCCAGGACTGCTTCTATGTTTCTTCCAGAGAGATATTTATTACTATCAGTGAAGGGAAATACAATAAAAATAATTATTCAAAAACCAATTTCCCTGGTCAGTTCCATCATACACTGCTGCTACTATCATGAATATTTGTGTTTTAAATAAGTGCTTTTTCATTCTTAACACCTGCTCCTGCTACTATGTGATTTCAAACCTGAGAAAACAGTTTACCTGGCTGTATTGACGAAGAGGTGCAATATATCTTCTTAGGGGATTTTATTTCCAGTGTGTTAGAGTGTTACTTGTTTATGAAGAAAAATTTCCCACTTTTATTGAGAGTACAATGTCTTTCAGAAGAAAAAAGAGGGCCTACTTTAATTTTAGGTAGCAAATGAAGTTGGACATTTGGGAGGAACAGGCCATGAAATGTACCTTTAGACAAATCTAGAGAAAGAATTTTATGATTAAACCAGGGCTAAAAATGAGAAAGCTAATTTCTCCATCTGATTTGTTTTTCTAATTATCACGGTGAACAGGATTTAATTCCTCAGCTGGAGCTCCAGCTATGACACTTCTCAGCTATTAAGTCTTGCCTCCTTTAACTCTTGGGGTTTCTTTTTCCTAAGGTCTTACATGGTGACAATAATTCCAGGCCTGGGTTTCTCTGAGGAGGGTTAGGCATCTCCTATTGAATAATAAATTTGAAAATATAGTATAAATTATCAAACAATATACATGTCAGTAGTTAGATTTTATTACTATAATGAAATATAGACCAAACTCACCCTTTCACCTCTTTATCTGCCTAATTTCTAGCATACATTAGATCTCCCTTAAATATTCCTTCATCTAGGATTTTTTCCTTGCCTCTGACCTACACTTAATCATGTGCATGGTGTCCTACTCTGAGAGAATCATAAGTCTCATGGTAATTGTGCATTTAGCTCCCTGTCTTCTTCATTAGACAAGGAACACATTAAATACAAGGACCTTTCTTATCTTACAAACCACTCTACCATCAGTGTCTTACAGAACACCTTGTACCTATTGAGTACTCAATAGACACTTTTAGATGTAGGCATGGTTAGAACAATGGAAAACATAAGTTTGTAAAAGATGTTGTCTAAATAGAATACCATAAAATGGCATGGCCAGGAGTTATTCTATTTTCCGTGTTCAGTGAAAGAGAAAATTTAAATTTGACAAATTATTAGCACAGATTAATAAGTCTCACCCCTAAATATCTATGTGTGTAAAGTTATTCACCTATTGCTCTCAAATCAGTTGTTTTTCCTTATTAATATTAACTCATATGCTGTTTCTTTAAATGCAATCATTTACACCAAAGAAAGGAATAAGATTAGTAATAATCTTCAACTGGTGACAAGATGTGTAGTTATATTTAGCATTACCTTGGGGACCATATTTTCAGAAGTTCTAAATGCCACTCTTTTCTCTCTGTGGCCTTGTAAACAGATCTATTGATATTGCCTCTTCATTTCAGTTGGCCACTCCTAGAATATGAATAGGCATGTTTTTTCCACAAGACCTTTATAAGGACTAATTAGCTAATGTTTGTAGAGTGCCTCCAAGATAATAAGTACTATGGAGATGCGAAGTGCCATTATGATGAAGCTGTACCTGTGGGATACTCTGAGATAGAAACTGCTTGAGAATGTGTTGCAGTGCATAGCTGAGTGGAATGGAGCAGCAGTTCTCCCTAGAATGCAACAACTTGCGCCAAAAAGAAAAAGCTTTCTGAAAATATACGCCTGAGATAACTTTCTCAGAAGCAGGTGAAACTTTGAGAGTGGTCCTGGCTAAATTAAAAAGTTGCCTATCACTCTAAGTCAGAAGCACAATTCCCTTCTACTGCCTGCTTCCCTAGGGAACTAGAAGAATATAAACACAGCTGCCGTGGAACTTTGGGCTTTCTAAGGACAATTTAATTTCCTTCTCTATATGAAGACTGCCTGATATGGAAGTGTCCTGCTCTGATCTCAACCTAACCCTTCTTCAGTGTAACCAGGATATGTGTACCAGAGCCATGGCAAAAAACATGACAGCAGGCTTGAGCTCCTAACCTGCAACATTTCCTCCTTTCATCTTGATTTTCTGTATTTTGTCCTTTCTTCCAAAAGTACTACTGAGTGTCTACTACTTTCAGATACTGTCCTAGTTAGAGACATGAAGGGGAATGGAATAAAGAAAGGAGCTCTTTTTTTCCTGGATATTGATGCATTCCTCTGGACTTCCAGTTCTTTCCTAGGTATATGTCCTTCTTCAGGTTGAATCATGGATTCATGAAGACATAATACATTTTGACCTAAAAGAGATTTTGAAGAACTTTATTTGACAGATGATAAATCTGAGATGTGTATGTGTGTGTGTGTGTGTGTATTATTACCAGTACCAATACTACTACTAACACTAATGGTAATAGTATTGAAGATGATTATGATAATGATGATGATAAGGAGGATGATGAGGATGATGAAGATAATGATGCCAAACCCTAGTTACCAAGGGACCTAGATTTGGGGTTGGTATGCTTAAATCATATTTCTATATTGAGAAAGCTTCTCCTTCTCCTTCTAGGGAGAAATACAGCTCTTCTGAAGTACATTCCATCAGATTACACCCTCTAGTCATCATTTTATGTGGAGTCACATACAGACTTCTCAAATGTTCTTTAACCATTGGAGGTTTTAGTACTGAGTCACTGTATCCTTGATGACTTGAACATTTACAGATGTGATTTACTCGACAGTTTAGTATCTCAGTTCTTGATTGTCTCAACTCAAACTCTATTTTTCCTTACACTTCTTTAGCTTCTGTTTCAATAAATGTACACTAGACTTTATTATGATCTGTAGCTGCACCACCTTTAAAATCTTAGTTTTAAATACCAAAATGTACAATAAAGATTCCAACTAACTTATTATGCCCCCCACACTCTGGCAATTAATCACTTTCATCTTTAGTCCAATGAATTGATCTTACTACTTATTTTATTTCCCATGAACTCCGTCAGGTCTTCTACTCTCCCCAGTTTACTTTCATGAAGAAAAGCACTCCTTTACACACAATTCTAACTCACATACTTTACCTCTTTCATCTTCCTTCTCCTTCTCCACTTTGAATGTATTCATCTGTCAAAATCTAACTCTTCAACTGTGCTTTTCCTATTACTAAACATAATTGGAGAAAACACATAGGCATGCTTTTTAATTTTTGAATTTTTGACCACAAGCTGCAGATGAGAATGTATCTACTAGCCAATTCACCCTCTCACTTTCTACTCACTGTTGACTGCTAGTCTTACATCTTATTTTACTGGGAAAATAGAAGCAATTATAAGTGAACTTACCTCATTTGCCCACCACTAAATCTAACAATAAACCCACATCTGTACCGAAGCATTTATCTTCCTTCTTGTTACAATGAATGAACCCTAGGTTCCTGTCTAAGAATAATTCTTCCATTTGCACACTGATTCTTACATTGCCATCAATGTAATAACATAGTTCTGAAATTAAGTATCTTTGTTTGTCATCAGTTTATCTTCTTCTACTGAATTATGTCCATCAGAATGAAAATCTACTGTAATATGTTCCATCAAAAAATAAAACAAAACAAAATGCCTACACCCATTGTTTCATGAAGCATCTGCAATTATCTGACCATTTCTCGGCTCCATTGCACAGCAAAACTTCTCAAAAGTATAGACTGGACTAATTTTCTTCTTTTCTTTTTCTTTTTCTTTTCTTTTTTTTTAGACAGAGTCTCGCTCTGTCGCCCAGGGTGGAGTGCAGTGGCCGGATCTCAACTCACTGCAAGCTCCGCCTCCCGGGTTTACGCCATTCTCCTGCCTCAGCCTCCCGAGTAGCTGGGACTACAGACGCCCGCCAAATTTTCTTCTTTTCATCTCACCTTTTCTCTTGAACCCACTCTCTTCAGGCAGTACTCCATACAACTTGACTGCAATTACCCTTGTCACAAAAGACTACCATCTTGTCAAACTCAAATGTCATATCTTAGTCCTTGTTGACTTCTCAATAGCATTTTACAAAATAAATGTCCTTCTTGAAACATTTCCTTCGCTTGACTTCTGGAACACAGAATTCTGGTTTTGTCTCTGCATGGTTCACACCTGTTTCTCAGTATTTTTAGCTACCCTCACTTCATTTTCCTTATTAATAAATATTGGCTGTTCCAGGATCCAGTCTTGGAATTCATCTCTCCTTTATCTTCACTAGTCCCCGAGATGAACTTATCTAATTGTATGCTTTTAAATATCATCTACCTGCTGAACATATAGTTCTAGCTGTATACATCTCCCAGGTTTCAAGCTTATATATGCAACTTTCCACTTACCAGCCCCTTGCAATTGTAATCTACCTCTCAACTATATCATTTCCAAGGCAGAGCTCTTCATTGTTCACCACAATTTTTTTTTCTTTCTCTGTCTTCCTTATTTTAGTGATGGGCAACACCATGTGCTCAACTACTTGGCCCAAGAAATTTATTGCCATTTTCAACTTTTCTCATTTTCTTATTATCCTGCCAGATTTATCTTCAAAATATATCCTGAAGCATTTTTCCACCGTAATAAAAGCCACTTGTATCTATCACTAATACCAATATGAAGGCTTCTGAAGTGGCCTCCCTTGCCTTCATGTTTGCCCACTTCAGTCAATCATCCTCAAAGCGGCCAGTGTGGATTTTGTAAAATTTATAATAGTTTATGCCACACTTCTCCTCAAAATCCTGCAATGGTTTTTCATACTGTTTATAAGATGCTATATCATCTGGCTCGTATGCAAGTCTCCAATGACCTCTCTTACCCATTTAGATTTTTGACCTTCTTCTTATTAAAATACACCACACTTATTATTGCCTCAAAGGTTTTGCATTGTTGTTCCTCTTGCCTCAACATTCTTTACTAGACTAATGTTCATATATCCCTTTTCCTTATCCCTGACTCTTCTGTGACTACCCTATCTAAAATCAAATGTCTCTATTAGTCATTGTATTAGCCTGCTCTCATGCTGCTAATAAAGACATACCTGACACTGGGCAATTTATAAAGGAAAGGGGTTTAATTGACTCACAGTTCCACATGGCTGGGGAGGCCTCACAATCATGGTGGAAAGTGAAGGAGAAGCAAAGTCATGTCTTACATGGTGGCAGGCAAGAGGGTATGTCCAGAGGAGCTCCCCTTTATGAAACCAACAGATCTCATGAGACTTATTCATGATCACAAGAACAACATAGGAAAGACCCACCTCCATGATTCAATTACCTCCCACTGAGTCCCTCACATGACACATGGGAATTATGGGAGCTACAATTCAAGATGAGATTTGGGTGGGGACACAGACAAACCATATCAGTCTTTTTCCATTGTCTCATGTGGCTGGATTTTTATTCATATTATTTATATGACTTTTCATTATATTATAGGCTCGTCTGTTATTATTTGTTTCTTTACGACAAATAAGTTCCATAATATAAAGATTTATTCATATGTAATTTATTGTGCATTTCTGACACTGTTCTAGGTTGTTGTACATTAATGTACATAAAGTACATTACGTCTTTGTACATTACTTCTACATATATAATAAACAACAATCTAGAACAATGTCAGGAATGTGGTATGCTCTCAACAAATATTCATTGAATAATCAATGAATCTTAACATTTAGTTCATCAATTATGTTAACTATTAACTATTAACATTAGTTCAACATATAATCAATGAATCTTAACATTTAGTTCATCTGTTATACTGATCTGAGAGTATCTTCTATGGGTGTGCACAGAGTAAACTGAATTATCAAACTATTTACCTACTATTTCAATAAATGTACACTAGGCCTTATGATCCAAAGCTGTTCCACCTTTAAAATCTTCATTTCAAACATCAAAATATATGATAAAGATTACAACTAACTCACTCTAAAACCGAATTATCGGACTATTGACTGTTCTTAGGTCCTTTCAATACCCAAAATTTTAAAAGCAGTTTTTCAATGTCTTACATTTTTAAATTGTGGGTTACAACCCATACAAAGTATACTAAAATCAATTTGGTGACTATGACCAGTAGTTTTGAAAACTGAAAAAGAATGGAAAATACTATGGGATATTACATATATTGTAATGTTTCATAAAATGTTTCATAAAACATTGGTTTTAGTAGCATACTTGTTGTGAAAAATGGTCAGAATCAAAATTGAGTCACTAATCTTAAGAAAGCCCTAAAAACTAGAGTCAAGAAAGTCCCTAGGGAGAGAGTTTACATTCTTGAATGTCTGATAACAAAAAAGACTGCAAAGACCATAACCTTGCATAAAAGCCATCACAACCTTACGTAAAAATACTTCTATAAGAACATCTGCCAAGAAATGGCCTATCCAACTTCAGACTAGCACCATCCTTGTTATTAATTATCCTTGTAGCCAAGAATAATTATTTCAAAACAACTATGTTATTCTCCTTATTTTTTTCCTTTAAAAACATTTGCCTTTTCTGCCT
This sequence comes from Mandrillus leucophaeus, assembly GCF_000951045.1. Taxonomy (NCBI): domain Eukaryota; kingdom Metazoa; phylum Chordata; class Mammalia; order Primates; family Cercopithecidae; genus Mandrillus; species Mandrillus leucophaeus. The sequence goes on from NW_012101343.1 coordinate 318,134, forward strand.
CCCCAAATATACATAGTTTACCATGGCATATATAGTCCCTTTGCAATGCCGTATTTCCAAATAAACATTACTTTCTGTTAGACAGTGTTTCTGTTTGTTATTCAGGTTGATATATATGATGTCAGAAATAGGATCTTAAGAAGTTCACTATATGAAGGAATTAGCAATTCTCAGAACCGGCGTGTAGTACACATTTGAGTTCTCCACTTTCACAGCTTGCTTTTTTTTGCCCTGGTGAGTCTTTACTCAGATTAATTCTCCATCCTTTTGGTAGAGATTTTTTGACTTTACTTGGTTTCTGGTTTGGATAAGGTCATCTTAGTAAAGGACCATGTATACCTCCTGGGCTGATAAAAGTCTTTTCATCTTTTCTGGTAGTGAGTCCTTTTTGGTATAAAGATAAGAAGTGTCTTTCTAGATTAAATATTCTTTATTTCTACAGAATTTACATTCTGTCTGTGAGACATGTCTCCTCTGCTTTGCATGCCTAGTTCAAAATTTTGTTTCATCTGCATGCCTGGGTTAAAATGTTTTGAACACATTCATCTTAGTCTATTTTTATTTGGGTTGACTGCATTCCCTTGCTGTTTTCTAAAAATATTTTAAGAGCAAAAATAAACACTACGGAAGGGAATTCAGAATGGCTGATATAAAAGCCACTAGGGTAGTTGCCATCATCTAAAACACTGGTCTGAAATTCTGACATTTTCCGACAGGATTTATAAGATTTTCATTGTTCTCGAGGGATTAATAAGGAATGAAATGAAATTCTTAAACTTAAGGCATGCCAAATTTTCTTGAACTCCAGTCAGCTACATATTACGGCCTACACTTGTACATATTTTTAAACTGATAGACCAGTTACATCAAGGATAATTCAGAACTGTTCATATTATCAATGACCATTCAGAGATGGTCATTATTTAAAAAACCTGCAGCTGTAGGGGGAACATACGGTGTCTTTTAATTTTTCTGTTTCTCTCTTTCTCTCTCTCTCTCACTCTCTCTCTCTCTTTTTCTGTCTACTTTGAATCTGCTGACTTTTCTACTAATGTTGAGAAAAAACTCACTGCTTATGGAATTCCAACCAAGATTAAAAAGGAAAAAAAGTCTTAAAAGTCCTCCAAATTAATGGCCTTACAAATTACAACCTCTCCATAGTAACCAACAGCCTAGACAACGTTTTAGAAATATAAATTCATAGTTGTCTAACATTGTATACAACGATGGAATGCTTAATTTAAAAATTAATAATCTAAAAAAACTAGATAATTGTTTATAAATGTTAG
>NW_012101343.1:320047-323116 GCF_000951045.1 Mandrillus leucophaeus
AAAGCTGGTATAGTTGTTCAAAAATTTCTTAAGGATAAAAGAATGTTCATATACAAGATAAAATATATAGCAATTAACCTAAATGCCTTTAGTTTGCATGACTCCAGTAAATTTTTAATAAATAAGCTGGTTTTAAAATTATCAGTAAAATTTAAAAAAAGGTTTTCAGAATTATCAGCCTGTATTTTTACCTGGATTTACTGTTCAGACAGCTTTATATGTGTCTCTGCTATATATTTAAGGTGTCAGGGATTGAGATAAAGATTATGAAACTATACATGCAGCCTAAAATGGAATGATCTTTGTGTAACTTTTTGATAAATAAGACCTATTTAACATTATTAGTTTAGTGAAAATAGCTGTATCTTCTGAGTTACCAAGTAAACATTTTTACTTAGGTGAACAACTAATATTCACAGGCTATAAAAATAGTTAACCAGGAAAGTATCTTAAAATGATTAACAGCTTTGTCTAATGTTGTTAAAAGGTAAATGTAAATGAGATAAACATTTATAAATAAATGTTTCATGTCATTTGAAATCTTAAAGTTACATTAAATAATAGATATTTATTAAACACTAGATTATTTCCAAATAAGATTAAAACAAATTATGTTACAGGGAAGTATGTTTCTAAAATTATAAAATGCTTCTTGTCTATAACATATTGACATGTTACAGACAATTCAAGATTTCTTGCCTCCTAGATCTTCACTAAATTTTAAAATTACTAAGATTAAAAATTCTAATTTATATATATAATTTTTATGTAACTGTGTATAAATACGTATAATTATATAAAGTGTGCCAAAAAAGATGTTTTTAATTTTTAAAAATTATGAATAAGATATAAAAACACGATATTTATTGAAAAAGCATAATTTTTTCTAATTCAGAAGTCATTTGAAGGTTGCTTTAAAATACACATTTAGGAAGGAAATAGAAGCAACAGAGAAAGAAACCAAAAGTAGGAGAGAGAGAGATATGGGGAAAGTTACAGATATGAAAATGTATTTTTGGTAAGAAAGGTTAAAATGAAGAGAAAAATTTTGTATAAAAAAGAATCTTGTATGGTAACTGCTTCTCCTAAAGTAAAATAACTGATTATGTAAGAAAGAGGAAGTATAGGACAAAAGAGAAATCCAAGGATGCCATATATGATCTGTGTAAGTCATAATAAGGTTCATGAAAAAGAAACTTATGAAAGGAGTTATGTGTGTGATCAAGTTGGCTAGAATTAAAAGGTGATTATTTATAGTAGTCTTTCTAAAGATAGACTTTTGATATTAAAAACACATTAATACAAAACTAAAAACAAATGGGTGCCTAATGTTAGAACAAGGTTTCCTTAAAGTATTGATTCACTTTTAGTTACATTGCATGAGGTATTAATTTTTAATTTGGAAATGCTTCTTTTTGAAATTTCTCACACATGTATCTCAGAAGTTCAACTTTTGTTCTACCTTACTGCATGTAATTTGCAAATTATGCATTATTGTCTTTTTTTTCTTCTCTTGAAATCATGTATCTTTTTGCTTGGTTGGGGTGCTAACTCTCTTTTTCAACCTTTCATCCGCTCCTGTAACTATTTTTCTCTGGTTCCAACTTTTGTTGTGGCCAGATAATGAAAAGTTTATCTTAAAGGCCTAGAAATGAAATGTTTTTACCCAGTATAACTTGATTCTATATTCTTGGCTTTTCTTGATATGTCTGAATAGTTTCATGTAACCAGGAAATTTCCCATGCTCTTACTAAGAGTTATGCACTCCATGCTCAAGGTACTATTTTCTTTGTCTGTATTTCTCTATAACATGGTGTTCAGTCACGATTCTGTACACATTTTTCTTGTATCTGATTAAATGCAAGTACCATTTTCATTAGGTTTGACTTCCAGGTAATTTAAGAAGCCATCTCATAAGAATAAGAAATCATACTGCAGAAGGTTTTTCTTTACGTCTTTACCTTTTTGGTAGCTGACCTAAAAAATAAAGATATTTCATGTTTTATCAAAATAATTTTCTATGTTGTCTTTATTAGTTTTTTCGTTACTTAGGAAAACTGAGTTTTTAAAGGCTTAATGTTTTTATATCCATATAACTTTTTGTTTTGCTTTTGAAATATTTTGACTATAACTCTGGATAAATAAATATTATTTTACATAACCTATAATTTTGGGTTTTTAATTTTTTTTTCCTTTTTGTCGTTGTTTTAATTTCATTTTAATAGTTTTGGGAGTACGAGTAGTATTTTGTTACATGGATGAATAATATAGTGGTGAGTTCTGAGATTCTCGTGTACCCATCACCAAACTAGTGTACATTGCACCTAATGGGTAGGTTGTTATATCTAGCCACCCTCCTACCCTTCCTCTTCTGAGTGGCTACTGTCCATTGTATCACTCTGTATGCCTTTACATACTCTTAGCTTAGCCCCTACTTATAAGTGTGAAAATACAATTTTTGGTTTTCCACTCTAGTGTTACTTCACTTAGAATAATGACCTCCAGCTCTATCAAAAGCTGATTTTGTTTTGATCAAGTGTTTTGAATCTTTTGAAATCTTTGGCAGGTTTCCCCAGAATCAAAATCCTAAATTAAATCTTTTGGGGATAAAATTAAATTTGGAACTTTCTAGTTAAGTGCCTCTAATGCCTCAAAGAGTGTATCTCTTTTCTTGTAGTGATGCTAAATAATTCGACTTATTTGCTAAATTATGTGGGAGATATTGTCAAATGATAGTGACACTATACACTCTTTCAGTTACATTTATGGGTATAAAGCTGTTAAATATGTTTGAAAAATTATACAAATTCATAAGTCTACTATATTATCAATCATAATTTTAATTATGCTAAATCTTTTCTACAGTTCTATTTGTATGGATATGTAATTAATGCTAATGTTCTAAAGATTTTATAGAATTTATTAAATCGGACGGTCCCGATGTTACACTATCACTCATGAATCTGGTTACCTTAAAATGCTACATGTAGTAAATTTAGCAAATTTCTTCGTCAATTGAAAATTTTCATCAGATTTTAACCATAAGCTATTTCAAGCTTTCACTATGCA
>NW_012101343.1:325351-327405 GCF_000951045.1 Mandrillus leucophaeus
TAAGCTGGAATTGTCACATTAATATTAATATTACTTCATATTTTCCTTGTTTGAACTTTATATCTTTTACTAATTAAAGTTTTGCAGAAGTGCAACTTCTAACAAAATGATACTGACCCTACACTTTGAGCTGGCACCAAAAGACTATGGAACAGACAAGATTGAACTTAATAGTGAACTCTGAGTAGACTTAGCATGAGAGCCACTCCTTTTAAACCTCCATTGTTGCTCAAATATGACTAAAAGAATGTTGACACTGAATCCTACTTGCTCATCATTCTCCCCAGTGTGGAATGAGACCAGCAACTGGGACAGGTACATTCTGGAGTCAAGGGACAACAAGTCTTAACTGTAGTGTAATTTATCAGTGATACTTTCAGAGAAAGACCTTGATCAAAAGGAGGAAATGTGAAAGTCATCAGAATCCAAATGGAGCTACTAATGTTAAGAAAAGTATGACACAAAGAGGTGGGGAAGGCTATAAACAGAGAAGGTTCTTATGCTCGTATACTTTATAATGAAACCACAACCTTGCCCAAAGTCCGTCACAACCATATACAAAAAATATTTCTGCAAGGACATCCACTCAGCAGCTGCGTGGCCAAAGTTGGACCAGTGTCACCTTTGTTTTAATCTCTGAAGCAATGGAGAATTATTTCAAAATGATTAGGTAATTTTTCTCATTTTTTTTCTGTAAAATTTTTGTCTTTCTTTACTTCCCTGAATATACATGGATGTATATTCCTTTTGTATATCCATAGTTTACTATGGATGTATATTCCTTTTGCAATGCTCTATTCCCAAATAGACATCTTATTTTTGGACAGCCTCTCTGTGTCTGTTATTTTGATTGACAATGTATATGTGTGTGTTGAATAGTAAAGTAAAAATAAACATATATATTTTAATTTGGAATTGCAATTAAAAACTTTTAGAGTCACACTATAAAAATATTCCACTGCAACAGGAAATACAACTTTTTCCCTTGTCCATGGCAATGGTGAACCCAAGCCAGGAGGAAAACTCAGCCTTAATGAATACAGCATGGTGGTAATAGAGAGTCTGATGTTGAATTACTCTTTTAATTGCTACCCTCTTTTGTTTTGTTTTGTTTTGTTTTGTTTTCCAAAGGCAAAAAGACCTTCAACTAAGCTTGTCCTGAGATTTCTATGTGTCATCTTTTGTGCTTTTCCTACATCACCTTCTAAATTCACACTTCACTTTTAGAAGGAAATGAGACTCTCTCAGTGACTCTTCCCGTAATTTGAGTTTTGGCAAACTGACAACTAGGAATCTGCCTTTGTAACTTTCTGTCTTTCTGGTGTGTTCGCTGAGATCTCCAATAAAAGACACAACAACCCAGTCTTGCATGGTCTCCATGCTAGTGCTCGTCAATAGGAAACAAGATTGCTGTACCTCTTAGAAATGAAATTTCTTGATATGTCCTTTTGTCGTTTCTCAGAAATATGCCCAAATTAACTTTCTTCTCACATTTTTCCAGACTCAGTCCTCTCGAGGGTTCTTTTTTATGTCAGCTCTAAATGGAAAGGACAGAAATGGAAGAGAGCAGTCAATCTAAATGGTGTATATTCCTAAGACTCCAGAGAAGTTTTCCATGATAAGTGACTGTATTTTCAACACTGCCACAAAATTTTACTATTACCTGAGAAGTCAAGAAATACTAACATTTGTTAAATAATCATTATATGCTAGGACCCCCATATGCACAACATAAATTAACCCTGTTCTATTTTACCTAGAGAGTTTTATCTTGCAACGTTTTAAATAAATTTGATTTAGCTTCTGAGATTTAAAAATCAGAACTTTTTACCAAAAATCCAGTTTTCTGGGTTCTCTGGAACTATCTGAAGATATAGTAAAGTAATACACAACAGCTCCTGTATTAGTTTGCTATGATTGCCACAACAAAATACCATAGCCTGGGTGGGTTAGATGACAGAAATTTATTTTTTCACACTTCTGGAGACTAGAGTTCAAAATCAAAGTGTCAGCAGGTTTGGTTTCTTCTGAGGCCTTTCTCCTGGGCCTGCAGA
>NW_012101343.1:329040-332910 GCF_000951045.1 Mandrillus leucophaeus
CTACCCTTCCTCTTCTGAGTGGCTACTGTCCATTGTATCACTCTGTATGCCTTTACATACTCTTAGCTTAGCCCCTACTTATAAGTGTGAAAATACAATTTTTGGTTTTCCACTCTAGTGTTACTTCACTTAGAATAATGACCTCCAGCTCTATCAAAAGCTGATTTTGTTTTGATCAAGTGTTTTGAATCTTTTTAAATCTTTGGCAGGTTTCCCCAGAATCAAAATCCTAAATTAAATCTTTTGGGGATAAAATCAAATTTGGAACTTTCTAGTTAAGTGCCTTTAATGCCTCAAAGAGTGTATCTCTTTTCTTGTAGTGATGCTAAATAATTCGACTTATTTGCTAAATTATGTGGGAGATATTGTCAAATGATAGTGATACTATACACTCTTTCAGTTACATTTATGGGTATAAAGCTGTTAAATATGTTTGAAAAATTATACAAATTCATAAGTCTACTATATTATCAATCATAATTTTAATTATGCTAAATCTTTTCTACAGTTCTATTTGTATGGATATGTAATTAATGCTAATGTTCTAAAGATTTTATAGAATTTATTAAATCGGATGGTCCCGATGTTACACTATCACTCATGAATCTGGTTACCTTAAAATGCTACATGTAGTAAATTTAGCAAATTTCTTCGTCAATTGAAAATTTTCATCAGATTTTAACCATAAGCTATTTCAAGCTTTCACTATGCAGAGTTATTGTTTCGAGTTCTCTAAAAGCATTTCCAATCAGCTCTGTTCCAAAATTGCTTTTTTCTAACTAGTACTCTTAAACACAGATTTCTGATAACTTTAAAATAAATGGACTAAATAAAAATTTTCAGAACTCTAATTGTAAAAAAATGGATACATTCATATAACTGCTAACCAAGTTAAAGCAAAAATAAATTAATTACATGAAATTAAGTAATTGATAAAGACAATGTTTTATCACTTTTAATTAAAACATTGCTGGTTATTTACTTAAATGTTTTGTTTTCCCGATTCAAGAAAATTTTCCTTTATAAGCTATCTATAGTTTTAAACAATCTGGTAAAGTATACTTTTGTGAACAATAGTGGAGAAATTTGCTTTTCCTCCCGACTTGATTTATCTAAAATTTGGAAGCTGTTTGTGTATATTCTTACTTTTTGTTTACACAAGTTTAATAAAAATCTGCCCTGTCTTTGTAAACAGAATACAATTAGAAACATTGATTATGTTAAATATTACCAAGGCTTTGACTAAAATGTCATCACGTAAAATGTGCATAGAATGTCCAGCTTTAGGAGTTTGCAGCCTTACAGTAAGTAAAAATTGTCACTTCCTGGCAGTCTCAAGAACCTTTAGACACTATGAAAAATCTAAGGTATGCCTTAGTTTGGGTTCCTACCCTTAAAAGGTTTTTTTTGTTTGTTTATTTGTTTTTTTGAGACAGAGTCTCGCTCTGTCACTAGGCTGGAGTTCAGTGGCGCGATCTCAGCTCACTGCAAACTCCACCTTCTAGGTTCAAGGGATTCTCCTGCCTCAGACTCCTGAGTAGCTGGGACTACAGGCACACAACCACACCCAGCTAATTTTTGTATTTTTAGTAGAGACAGGTTTTCACCATTTTGGCCAGGATGGTCTCAATCTCTTGACCTTGTGATCTGCCCACCTTGGCCTCCCAAAGTGCTGGGATTACAGGCATGAGCTACCGTGCCCAGCTTCAAGAGGTTTCAAATCTGAGATTCCTATATGATCAATGTGGAAAGAAAACGTTATATTTCCAGAGAAAAACTATTAATACACCTGTGCATTGTTTTATGTTCTTATTATCTCTGACTGAATCAGTTCCTGAAATTTCCTAACTTTCTCCAGTATCTGGCTACAAATCTGTAACTAAAACAAAAGCTACTCCGTTCCTATAAAAAGCAATATAGAAATTGAAACCAGATGAATTTTAAGAAACAAACCCTGTATCTGATGTATGGACCACATAAAATGTTCGCTAAACTGCCAGATGTTGTGACCAGAAACACTCAAACTACAAACTAGGAGAAGTTAATGTTTTCATAGTATAAAAAGCTTTTCTCAAGACGCAGAGACAAGACTCCCAATCATAGTAAGAATCTTACCCCACTTGCTACCTTTTATACCTGACAAGGTAATGATTAATTGAAATTTCATAGTCAATAGTTTCTGCTGGTAACTTAACATAAGCTAGCCTAAGAAATCCTTCAGTACCCATTGGTTGAATTTTAAAAAATATATATGTACTATTGCTAGTACTACATGCCAATCTAGATAAATTTCTCTGGGAAAAGTTGACACTCATATATACAAAATAAGCAAACAAGCCTTACAAAATACTTCATCTAATTCCCTATGCTTATTTGATTCATGCAACTGGTGACCTTTAAGTCTAGGTTTATGGCTCAAAACCATTACGTAAGCTGGAATTGTCACATTAATATTAATATTACTTCATATTTTCCTTGTTTGAACTTTATATCTTTTACTAATTAAAGTTTTGCAGAAGTGCAACTTCTAACAAAATGATACTGACCCTACACTTTGAGCTGGCACCAAAAGACTATGGAACAGACAAGATTGAACTTAATAGTGAACTCTGAGTAGACTTAGCATGAGAGCCACTCCTTTTAAACCTCCATTGTTGCTCAAATATGGCTAAAAGAATGTTGACACTGAATCCTACTTGCTCATCATTCTCCCCAGTGTGGAATGAGACCAGCAACTGGGACAGGTACATTCTGGAGTCAAGGGACAACAAGTCTTAACTGTAGTGTAATTTATCAGTGATACTTTCAGAGAAAGACCTTGATCAAAAGGAGGAAATGTGAAAGTCATCAGAATCCAAATGGAGCTACTAATGTTAAGAAAAGTATGACACAAAGAGGTGGGGAAGGCTATAAACAGAGAAGGTTCTTATGCTCGTATACTTTATAATGAAACCACAACCTTGCCCAAAGTCCGTCACAACCATATACAAAAAATATTTCTGCAAGGACATCCACTCAGCAGCTGCGTGGCCAAAGTTGGACCAGTGTCACCTTTGTTTTAATCTCTGAAGCAATGGAGAATTATTTCAAAATGATTAGGTAATTTTTCTCATTTTTTTTCTGTAAAATTTTTGTCTTTCTTTACTTCCCTGAATATACATGGATGTATATTCCTTTTGTATATCCATAGTTTACTATGGATGTATATTCCTTTTGCAATGCTCTATTCCCAAATAGACATCTTATTTTTGGACAGCCTCTCTGTGTCTGTTATTTTGATTGACAATGTATATGTGTGTGTTGAATAGTAAAGTAAAAATAAACATATATATTTTAATTTGGAATTGCAATTAAAAACTTTTAGAGTCACACTATAAAAATATTCCACTGCAACAGGAAATACAACTTTTTCCCTTGTCCATGGCAATGGTAAACCCAAGCCAGGAGGAAAACTCAGCCTTAATGAATACAGCATGGTGGTAATAGAGAGTCTGATGTTGAATTACTCTTTTAATTGCTACCCTCTTTTGTTTTGTTTTGTTTTGTTTTGTTTTCCAAAGGCAAAAAGACCTTCAACTAAGCTTGTCCTGAGATTTCTATGTGTCATCTTTTGTGCTTTTCCTACATCACCTTCTAAATTCACACTTCACTTTTAGAAGGAAATGAGACTCTCTCAGTGACTCTTCCCGTAATTTGAGTTTTGGCAAACTGACAACTAGGAATCTGCCTTTGTAACTTTCTGTCTTTCTGGTGTGTTCGCTGAGATCTCCAATAAAAGACACAACAACCCAGTCTTGCATGGTCTCCATGCTAGTGCTCGTCAATAGGAAACAAGATTGCTGTACCTCTTAGAAATGAAATTTCTTGATA
>NW_012101343.1:335948-407083 GCF_000951045.1 Mandrillus leucophaeus
GGTTAAGCAATTTGGTTGTAGTTAGTACTTCCTAACTGTACGTACAAGCAATTTTTCTGATCTTTTCAGATTTTTCAGGGTCTTTTCTAACTTAAGGAGACAAATGCTGAAAACAATGACTTTGTATGCAACCTGACTTAAAATCGTTACCACAAAACATTCATTGCTTTTTTTTAGGAGAAGAATTTTAGAAGAAAAAATAAAAAGAAACACGAACCAGTTAAGCAAGTGATGACATTTACGCAATAGGTTTGACAGAACCTTTTCTTTTTTTTTTTTTTTTCCCTTGAGATGGAATCTCACTCTGTCGCCCAGGCTGGAGTGCAGTGGCCTGATCTTGGCTTCCTGCAACCTCCGCCTCCCAGGTGGTTCAAGCAGTTCTCTTGCCTCAGCCTTCTGAGTAACTGGGAATACAGGCGCCCACCACAGCGCCCAGCTAATTTATGTATTTTTAGTAGAGACAGTTTCACCATCTTGGAGACTGGTCTCCAACTCCTGACCTCCTGATCCACCCGCCTCAACCTCCCAAAGTGCTGAGATTACAGGGGTGAGCCACGGCGCCCAGCCGACAGAACCTTTCTATGCAAAATGTAAAAAAACATGAAGACTGGAAAAGATTCTAAATGGAATAGTGACTTTGTTGTTGTTGTTGTTGCTGTTTTTTGTTTGTTTGTTTGTGTCTTTTTTTTTGAGATAAGGTCTTGCTCTGTCACCGAGGCTGGAGGTCAGTGGTGCGATCTCAGCTTACTCTAACCCTCACCCCTTGAGCTCAAGCAATTTTCCCACCTTAGCCTCCTAAGTCTCTAGAACCACAGGCGCGCACCACCACGTCAGGCTTTTTTTGTGTGTGTATTTTTAGTAAAGACGAGTCTCACCATGTTGCCAGGCTGGTCTTGAACTCCTGAGTTCAAGCAATCCGCCAGGCTCAGCCTCTCAAAGTGCTGAGATTACAGGTGTGAGCCATGCACCCAGCCAAACTAGTTTTTTTTTTTTTTTTTTTGAGACAGAGTCTCGCTCTGTCGCCCAGGCTGGAGTGCAGTGGTGCGTTCTCGGCTCACTGCAAGTTCCGCCTCCTGGGTTCACGCCGTTCTCCTGCCTCAGCCTCCCAAGTAGCTGGGACTACAGGCGCCCGCCACCGCGCCCAGCTAATTTTTTGTATTTTTAGTAGAAACGGGGTTTCACCGTGTTAGTCAGGATGGTCTAGATCTCCTGACCTTGTGATCTGCAAGCCTCGGCCTCCCCAAGTGCTGGGATTACAGGCCTGAGCCACCACGCCCGGCCCAAACTAGTCATTTTAAAAATGGCAGTTGAATAGTCTTCAGTGAGTCCCGAGTTCCTTTTTCCTAATGGACTCTAAGTCTCAGAATTCTGACATTCTAGATGTTTAACCTGATGATGTCTATACGTATTAATGGCTTCTGTGGTTTTAGAAGAACCTTAGTCATAATTCCATATTTGTTGACTTCTTAATGGTACAAAGTATTGGGGAGATGATGACTGCTCATTCTCTTTTCTTAAATTTTTGAGATTTGACATGAAGGATAAGGTATGAACTGAGAAAAGCAATCTGATTAGAAAAAAACTGGAAATAAAAATCATAAGCTTCAGCTACTCCCCGAATAAATTAGTTGTCTTGGTAGATCCGCAATCCTCCCAAAAAGTACGAAGGGACTGCTTGGCTCTCTGAATGCTTTTATAGATAATTACCTCAATTCATTTTTGCCCAGTATCACACAGTTTTAATCACATTGCTAACTTGACTTAAGCAGACAAGTTACCCCAGTGTAACATTAATTCTATCAGGGAATCAGTTGTTTGTCCTTGTTTAAAGAGGTGATCATTTGTTTTGGCATTTTAGGCAGACAGGCATGCTTGAGAATAAATATGAGAAAACTACAAAAAACAACTGAAACCTTTTTCTGATTCCCTTAAAAGAACGTCTCCACCACGGAGGTTACAGTGAGCCGACACGGTGCCACTGCACTCCAGCCTGGGCGACAGAGTGAGACTCTGCCTCAAAAAAATAAAAAAAAGAAAAAAGAACGTCTCCAATTTCAATGCATTTCATTGTTCATGGAAATATACAAAGTGTATTAAGGAAGTAAAAACACTTTAAATCATGTCACTTTTCAATCTAAGTGCGGAAGCAGTTTTCCTTTTTATAGGTTTTCTATTATTCTTATATGAATCAAGACAGTCGAGTGTTTTTATTTATCTTGAAACCTGTTCCTAATTCCTACTCTGCCAAGACCATAGATGTGTTTTCAAATAGTAAGCCCCTTTGCATATGTTGTTTATAGATAAACAACAATAATCAAACTTAATTTATAGCGAATTAACGTTGATCACAGTAATCGCAGATGTGCAATTAGCAGTTGGTTTCTACCTTTACTCAAAACCACAAAAACATTTTAAATCACAAAGATATTCACACTTTTTTAAATGTTCATTTCTTTGGTGGAGTAAGTTGCTGATATAAATTTGAGGTCAAATTCTGACCTCTACATAAATGTGAACGTTTTGGTTTGTTAGTTGTCACTTTTTAAATCTGTACCTAATACAAAATGTTAGTTATTTGAGGAGGGGATCTTCTGCTAAGAAATGCCAGGAAAAGCTTTCTGAGTCTCTACTGATTTTTTGTGGTGGCAAATGTGAGCCATAAGCCAAGACTCTAGTGGCAAATAGTTATTTCATTGTTTTGTCTAACCGTACACAATTTCATGAGGCTTATTATTTTATTCATAAATGAGGAAATCAGAATTCAGAAAGATTAAATAAGTTAACTGAGGCTACTAGTGAATGGAAGTCAAGAGTCAAACTAACTACGTTTAACTTTAGAGACCATAATTGTCTCATTAAGTCAAACTGTATCTAGGAATGCTACCTTTCCAAACTTCTATCAAAAAATGGCGGCATTGGCTGGGATTTGGATCCTGACTGCCAGTAGTCTCCTTCTCTCTAAATGTGACTAGACTCACTGGTGGGTTTGGGCCCCACCTGCAGTGGACTCATATGAGATAAAGTGGCTTATATTTTCCTGCCGAACCCTCACTGTACACACTCCATATTGTCTATTTTCCACAAGTCATGAAATGAACCTTTACCAATTGAATCCTATCCCACCTTGATGGAAAAGCACCTAACCATTTCAAGTGACAAACTGATTGACATCTCAACATCTTCTTTAGACCGGAAAAGACTATATAATGAGAGACATATTTGCCTCTTCCATCTTTTTCCCTATTCCTCCCTCTCTTTCCTTAGGAGGTCTCTGGCCACACTTCTTTCCTTTCTCTTCTACAAACTTGCCTATCTCATTTATGGCCCAGAGCCTCCACACTTGCCTTCCCCTTCTCTTGGAACCATCTATTTCCAGATATGTGCAGGGCTTCTTTCATCTCATTAGGCATTTGTCAGCTTGTATATCACCACCTCTGAGAAGCCTTCCCTGACTGCCTTCACCAAAATGACCTTAATGCTATCAGGTTCTTAATCATCTAACATTACGTGTTTTGTTGTTTTCTTCTTGCACTAGAACAAATTAGGGAAAATGTCTTGTTCATTACTCTATCTGCAGTTCTTGAAGAGTGATGTGTGAGTATAGTAAGCAATCAGTAAATATTTGTGGAAGGAATGGATACATGAATTAATAAATTATGTAGCTGATTCTTGGTAAGTGATCAAAACACTATTTTTATTGAAATAAAAGCAATATACCTCCCTAGAAAACAGTTTGTTAATCTCTTGTAAAACTCAACATACAATTATCATTTGACATGGCATTTGCAATTTGGACATTTATCTTAGAGAAATGAAAATTTATATTCACGCAAACACCTGTACACAAATGTTGGTAACAGCTTTATTTATCACAGCTACAAACTGGAAACAAGCCAGGTGCCCTTCAGCTGGGTTCAACAATTAAACAAACTAGTATATCTATACCATGAAACACTACTCAATAATAAAAATAAACAAACTATTGACTATACTCATCCACTTGAAAGAATCTCTAGAAAGTTAGTTTGAGTGAAAAATCCAGTCACAGGGGTTACATGCTAAAAAACTCCATCTGATAACATTCTTGAAAAGATGAAATTATAGAGATTGAGATCAGATTAGTGGTTGTCAGGGTCAAGGACAGGGAAGGAAAAAACAGATGTGGGTAGGTTTATAAAAGGGAAAGATGAAGGATCTTTGTAGTGATGGAACTGTTTTGCATCTTGGCTGTGGTGGTGGATAGAACAAGTCAGGTGATATACTTGCATAGAATTAAATGTACACACATTACGCACAAATTAGTGTAAGTAAAATTGGAGAACTCTGATTAAGATGGGTGAATTTTATCAATGTTAATATCCTGGTTGTTATATTTTGATACAATTTTGCAAGAAGTTACTTTTAGAAGAAATTGGAAAAAGGGTTCACAGGATCTTTTTTAAATTCTATTTTAAAACTGTATATAAATCTACAATTATCTCAACATGCGAAGTTTAATGTTAAAAAAACAATATATCCTTGAAATATAAGTAATTTTTAAACATTAACTGAAAAATGAACAAACTGCTGTCCACAAACAATATTGAGAGTTGTGTTAAACAATCTAATTTTATACTTAAATTGTTATTTGTGACCCTATTGAAAGAAAAATGCTTATGTATCTTTCTTTCTAGAATATCCTCCTTTTGTATTCCTCCTCTTTCCTTTCAAATCCAGAGTCAGATTTTTATCCACTTGGAATATACATTTTTTTTTTTTTTTTTTTTTGCCTAGACCCTAAGAAAGGCTACTTGTATGGTCAAGCTGGGAGGTAAATGCAAATTTCCAAAAGTGCACCATACGGACATGTAGTGAATATGCAATGCAATTCTTATTAGCTAAATAAATCCACAATTTGCTAAGTGATACTGTGGCAGTCACAGGTGTCAAGGTGCATGCATAGTGTTAGTATGGCTGGCTCACACCTGAGCATAGAATATCAGTTTGTTAGCTGAGTTCTCTGGAGAAAAACAACACTGAAAGTTTTGATTCTAACATATTCCTTTAATTCAGATGTAAAACTTCTACTTTGGGCCCATGAAATTGTCAGGTTTAATTATTGTGCCATATTTTACAATTTCATAAGAATTTTTCCTTTGAAAGTAGTATGACTTCAAAGTAAGCAAAAATGGGGTTTGAAGTCTAGTTCTGTCAATTATTAATTCATATTATTCATTATATTGACATAGTTATTAATTGTCAATTATTAATTTCCTTATGAAACCATAAGGAAGCCATATAACTCTGCACCTCTCATGTCCTTTCACACTTCTCCATTAATCCCCTATCCTATCTCAACCATTTCCTTCTGTGGTCATAACCTAGAGCTTGTCATTGTGTAGCCCCCTCATAACCTCAGTTGTATGCATCCCATTCTCTGACTACACCTCCTCTCTTTCCACTGATACTTAGTTTCTATCACTTCAACTCAAACAATTCTTTGATGTCAGCAAGACAGACCTCTTTTCCTACTCTCAAACCATAAAGATAGTCTGTATTATTTTCTAAAAGTTTAGAGCATTACATTTTAGTGAAAATGTTTTTAGTCTTTTATTTTTGTCCAAACTTCATTTTGAATAGTTTCTGTTGCTGTATCTTCAAATTCATTCATTTTTTAATTCTGCAGTGGCCAATTGGCCATTAATCTCAATCAATATTTTTTTCATTTTATGTATTTATTTTTCAATTTCATGTAAGTCCTGTCTTACATCTTCCATTTCTTTCCAAATCAATTTCATGATGTACGCTTTCTTCCTTAATATATACAGCACATTTTAATAGCCACTTTAACATACTTTTCTGCAAAGATCATCATCTTTATTGCTTCCAGGTCTGTTTCTATTGATTAATTTTTTTCATGATTACAGATCAAACTTTTCTGCTTATTTGGATACCTGGTCATTTTTGCTTAAATGACAGATGTGATGTGTACATATATATCTACAATCCAACTAACTTATATTGTTGGGAGGTATTGTTGGGAGGTAGGGGAATCAAGTTTCATTTGTTCTTTTCCATGTAGATAGCTGAAGGTCAATGCACCACTTATTGAGATGAGACATTCATCCCTTCCATGGTTCTACAGTCCCCTTTTGTCAAAATTTAAATATCCACATGTGCTTATTGTTTCTGGTTTCTCCTATTTGGCTGGCCTACTTATCTTTTATTTGCCCAATATCACATTATCTTAATTACTCTACCTTTAGACAAAGTTTTATAATGAATAGCTTTATAATAACCCAGTAGACTTCATGTCTAAAACACCAAAAGCAACGGCAACAAAAGCCAAAATTGGCAAATGGGATCTAATTAAACTAAAGAGCTTCTGCGCAGCAAAAGAAACTATCATCAGAGTGAACAGGCAACCTACAGAATGGGAGAAAATTTTTTCTATCTACTCATCTGACAAAGGACTAATATCCAGAACCTACAAAGAACTCAAATTTATGAGAAAAAAAACACAAACAACCCCAACAAAAAGTGGGCAACGGATATGAACAGATATTTCTCAAAAGAAGACATGCATACAGCCAACAGACACATGAAAAAATGCTTGTCATCACTGGCCATCAGAGAAATGCAAATCAAAACCACGATGAGATACCATCTCACACCAGTTAGAATGGCAATCATTAAAAAGTCAGGAAACAACAGGTGCTGAAGAGGATATGGAGGAATAGGAGCACTTTTACACTGTTGATGGGATTGTAAACTGGTTCAACCATTGTGGAAAACAGTATGGCGATTCCTCAAGGATCTATAACTAGAAATACCATATGACCCAGCCATCTCATTACTGGGTATATACCCAAAGGATTATAAATCATGCTGCTATAAAGACACATGCACACGTATGTTTATTGTGGCACTATTCACAATAGCAAAGACTTGGAAGCAACCCAAATGTCCACCAGTGACAGACTGGATTAAGAAAATGTGGCACATATACACCATGGAATGCTATGCAGCCATAAAAAAAGATGAGTTCGTGTCCTTTGTAGGGACATGGATGCAGCTGGAAACCATCATTCTCAGTAAGCTATCGCAAGAACAGAAAACCAAACACCGCATGTTGTCATTCATAGGTGGGAACTGATCAATGAGATCACTTGGACTCTGGAAGGGGAACATCACACACCAGGGCCTATCATGGGAAGGGGGTTGGGGGGAGGATGGCATTGGGAGTTATACCTGATGTAAATGACGAGTTGATGGGTGCAGCACACCAACATGGCACAAGTATACATATGTAACAAACCTGCACATTGTGCACATGTACCCTAGAACTTAAAGTATAATAAAAAATAAAAATAAAAAAAATCTAGTAGAGCTTTTTTGTTTTGTTTTGTTGAGACGGAGTCTCATCCTATCGCCCAGGCTGGAGTGTAGTGGTATGATCTCAGCTCACTGCAACCTCTGCCTCCTGGGTTCCAGCAATTCTCTTGCCCCAGCCTCTTAAGTAACTGGGACTACAGACACGTACCACCACGCCTGGCTAATTTCGGTATTTTTAATAGAGACAGGGTTTCACCATATTGGCCAGGCTGGTTTTGAACTCCTGGCCTCAGGTGATCTGCCTGCCTCGGCCTCCCAAAGTGCTGGGATTACAGGCGTGAGCCACCATGCCTGGCCCAGTAGAGCTTATTTTTTATTCAGGAATATTACTTTTAAAAATACATCCGCCTAACAATCCAAGAGAATGTTCACTCAGGACGCAGTTTCAGCACCACCAAAACACAGTGTAGGTGCTACAAATCATGCAAAATAAAAATACAATATTTTCTAATACCTAGGACTATCTTCATTACATGCTTTCAAATATTTTGGCAGACAAACATTTCATCCTCAAAAACCTTTCTTTTAGATAGGCACATAGTTACTACTGGTTACACAAAAGCATGTTTTACATCGTTAGACATATATATGATATTCCTCTTAGAAGACATTAAAATGTTATTTAAAACTTTACAGAACTGTATAAAACTTTTAAAGGCTTTTTTGCACTTTTAAAAAAAAATTTACACATGCTACTTTGGACAAATCAGTTACAGACTACTTTCTAATTGCATCGCTCAAACCTAACAAAACTTTTTTTCAAGGATTCTAACCCTGTACCTCAACACACTTGCTTAAAAATGTAACAGCACAGGGCTATAGTTCTCCACTTACTTGTTCTTTGAAATTGCAAAAGCTATTGTTTAGCCAGAAGCTTCAAACTCAATGCCCTTAACTGTCTAGCAAAAGAAGTTATGCTTCAATCCTACAATTGGCATCTGCATTGTCTCAAGAGTGCAGCGTAAGAACAGAGAGTCAGGAAGATTGCTGCTCTGCAGATAGTCTTTGAATATATAAAGTGTTGGACTGCTTAAACTTCTTGCAACTTCTTAAGTAGGTGAAGAGATTTTTACCTGTGTCAACAGTATATGTGTTTCCTGCAAGCTATCAAGGTCTTGAAGCAGATTTTATGGGCACTTTTGTGAGCTCCCTCTATAATCAAGACACGGTGTTCCAGTAAGGCCTTTTTGTGCTTGGACAGTGCAACAACAGAAGCCCTCACTACAGGTGTTTAAGTCCAAGCCGACAAGGATGGCCATGTTCTTCTGAGGATGTCACCCCATTCATCACTGTCAGGAAGTGGTGGAATTTAGGGGCAATCTATAAGATTTGGAAGAATGTTAAAACTAGCATTGTGTTGGTAATATAAAAAATTACTGGCTCCTTCTTTTGGGAAGTCTATCATTGTGGAGGCAGAAGAGTAGAGCTCTAGATCAAATCTGGAAAAATAGATTCCAAAGTATTTCCTTTGGTAGCCTAAAGTCTGCACACATGGCATGTCCACATAGGCCTTTCCTACATGCATTTCCTACACAGCCCTAACAAAATGAAATCTGTGGGCTTACTGAGCAAGTTCCCCATGTTAGATCCAGAGACAGATAAGGGCCTCTGGACTCAACTAGTGCAGTTACTAGTGATGTTTGGGATATTATCATAGCTATTTTGGTATGTGCTAAAGTTAATCCCTTTGCTTTTTTAAAGCAAATTTAAAATTATAAAATTTGGCATGTGTCCTAGGTTATTTGTGTACTCCTGAATATGAGTATGACCTAACCTTCCAGTGCTAGTCTGGAGACCTAAAGTTCTCTGAGGTCTACTTTCTCAGCACCGATCACAGTTCCTCCCACATCCCAGATTCACTGTCTTCTGCTTATGAAGTTTCTTCGTTCACATTATCCCGAAGCTTACGGAACTCAGGAATTCTGATTTGGCCACCATTCTCACGTGTACCTTCTCATGGAGACCAACTACAGAATTTTAACATTAAAAGCTTCTTTTCACAGCTACAGCTTTCACATCAAAACTTTTTTCAATGTCAAATGTCATGGGAAATTATACCTTATTGACAACCCTGGTATCACAGTGGCTGATCATGAAGATGTCTGGAGCACCAAAAAATTGGTCAAACATGATGGTACTGGTTTTCCGGTTGTTAGTTACACCATCTGACTCAAGGTTGTTCACAATATTTAGGAAATCTGGGAAAAGGAACTCATTCCTAGAGTGAACTATTATAGCTCATTCTCTGGTTTAGTGTCTGAAATGGCAGATGCATTAGAATGAATTGGAGGCACTGTCTAGCCCCCTTCTCTATAGACTAATTGTTCTTATTATCTGAAGACATCTCGTGAGGAAGGGTGCTTGCTGGTCCAAGTTACTGCACACTGATGAGCTTATGGGAGTTGGCTGCTGCTTGCCACTCTGGATGGAACTGATGGCTAAGCCTATGATGCTTTGTCTCAGTGACTGCACCCAAAAGGAGTTCTGCATGTTGGCACTTTGCTCTTGGACCTCCTCGCTTGGGAAGGCATGGACAGAATCCTTGATTTCAGGTCATGTTTACATGCCTTAACAAGAGGGTTCAAGTGCAGGTGAAGGGCTGCTAGAAGACACTCACAGCATCTTCCTCCCTCAGCCTAAGGGTGGAATTTACATCATGTAATTCAGTGTGGCAAAGGCCTCCATTGCCGATACCTTATCACCAACTGGATCATACTCGTGGTCTAATCTCCCTCTGACACAGAGCAGGGTTCAGAATTGTGTTCCACATGCTGTCAGCACAGAGAAGTGGGCTTAACCAACTGTTTACCCTATTACAGTGAGTCACAGAGCTGACCATAGAATATTCGGTAGTTCAGTTGCTAGATGATCTGTTCAAAGCATCCAAGAGAATTACACTCCTAAGTCAGGCCCTGTCCTCTTCCCTCTTCTCGGCTAGAGTGAGGCATTGACTTCTCAATAACTGGACCTAACAGAGTAGGAGGAATTGAAAATATCCATGAAATTATTTCTCCTCTTTCTTCAACCTACCCTGTCATGATCCTTATTCTTCATTCCCCCAGTCTGTTCATAGAATAACTCTCATCTTCATTTCTAAAAGACAATTTTAATAAATATAGAATTCTATGTATTTAATAATATATCTCCCCTTTTGTCTTTTGGCATTAATAGTTTCTGACATAACGTCTGTTGTCCTTCCTAACCTTTCTCTTCTGTACATTATGTGTGCCTCCCTTCACTTACAGCTGATTTTATTTATGAATTTATTTGTTTATGTTTATCACTGATATCTAGCAATTTGATTATTCTATGTTTTGGCATATTGTCTTTACATTCACTCAGCTTGTGGTTTATTGGCCTTCTTGTTTTTGTGGTTACATAATTTTCTTAAAATTTGGAAACTGACCATTATTTCTTCAAATTTTTTTTTCTGTCCCTACTTCCCTCTTCTAGGAATCCAAATATGCATATATTTAACTACTTGATTCTATACTATGGGTGATTATTTTAGTCTTTTAATTATGATTCTGTGTTTTCATACATTTATTTGAAATATTTGAAATATTTATTTTTCAATTTCAGAAATTTTATGTTGGTATTTTAAAAATATTCTGTTTCTCTCCTTTTCAACTTACCTTCTTGAACATATGTTGATATTCATAATAACTCTTTTAAACTGCTTGCCTGCCAGATTCCATCATCTGTATACTTTCTATGTCTGTTTCTATTGATTCCCTCCTGGTTAAAGGTGAGATTTTCTTATTTGGATGACTGATTGCTTTTACCTGAATATCAAATACTATGAATTTTTTGTAGTTAGGTGCTGGATTTTGTTGTTTTTCTTTAAATAGTGTTAGTGGTTCTTAAAGAAACACAATTAAGTTACTTGGAATTGGTTTCACGTTTTTTAGTCCTACTTTTAAATTTTCTTTGAGCAGATGCAGGGAAAGCCTTACTCTAGGACTAAATCAGCCTCATTAGGAAGGTGACAACTTTCTGAGGTTTCTATTCCCAGCCCATTAACTACAAAATCTTTCTACTCAGCTGAAGGAAACATGAGCATTCATAGCTATATTAGCTTTTGAAATCGTTTTGTTTACTGCTTTCTGGTTACTCTTTTACTGAGTGGTTTTCATCACATTTACACAGATAATTTTTCAGTGCAAAACCTGAGAGTACCTAATGCAACTCTCCAACCTTTCGTTTCTGTGTCTTCCGCTTGTGTCAGTGAAGAAGAGGCAAAAGCCTAGATTGCAAAGCAATAAGACAAGGCATTCATTGAGTCTTAGGAATCTCAATTCAGAATACACTGACTCAGTTACAAGCCAAATTGTGTTCCAAAAAGAGGGATAGTCGTGGAAGTCCTTTTTAAAAAGATGAAGGTGATAACAGAAGTTATTTTGAAGGAATTACCACTGGTTTAGGTGTCTGGCTTAGTACATGAATCCATAGTTCATTGGATGTTGCTGTTCAAGAGTCGCAGAGCTGGTGATGCTCAACTGCTTCCTGGGATGTTGTAGTTGGAGCAGTTTGGTCCAGTTCGAAAGTTTAAAACAGTCTCCTGGGTTTTTGCATTATTGCGAGATGGCCAGGTAGTCCTCCTTAGAATGGTTTCCTAACTCCACTTTAGAGCTCTGAACCAGAGTGAAACCATGTTGTATATCACATTCCACACTTCCCTTTCGATCAAGGTCTGACATGAAGAAGTATCACTAATCAATTGCCATTTGATTGGCACAGATTTGTAATTGATTGCCCTTGGAAATGCCTGTTTATCTGGAGTGTTGTGTACCATGAGAGAGACTGTTGGAAGTTAATGTACTTCCAAGACTTCAGAGATTGGCCAAACATGAATGACAAGGGAGCCACTCTAACTAGGAGGCCTGTATTATTCTATGATGATAAGCTCTACACCAGGAGAAGCATGTATTTAATTAACCATGTCTAAACATTGTGACATTATTATTTTAATATCCTGGATAGGCTAGCAGCAACAGAAAGTTCAGATGGTGCAATAAAAATTTCTCTGCTAGCTTGTCAGATCCTGGATTCCCTTGATTGTAGCTTCCAGATAAGCAGATCAACTTTGATATCCTGATGCACCAAAACTGTAGGAGCAGAAAGAAAACTTCCCTTTGCTCTCTGAAGAGTTGCTAAAAATTAACTGCCAAAAGCCAAATTAACAAGAGAAAAGGCTTACAAATTTTATTAATGTGCATGGGGACAGAACATAGAGTAATTATTCCCAATCCCTAATGGGGCACAGAAGCTTATATAAGTCATTTTTTATAAGAGATAGAGGAGATGGGACATATAGACGATTAGGGAGAATGAAGGGACCAGGGAGACATAAATTAATTTGTAAATAAATTACTTTGGAATTTTAATGAGCCCCAGAGGCAGATATTATCTTGTTAAAAATGTCATCTGGCTATGGTTCCACTCTTTACTCCTCTTTTCTGAAATAATGAGATTTCTGGAAGGGGATAGAAGGCAATAGTGTTTCTTTTGGTAAGAAGCTTTCTTGGTCAGATTAGGAAATTCCAGAGAGAGTCTCTCCCTGCCATGAAGAGGAAGGAACAAAACAAGATTAGATGGACCTTGATTCTGAGACTTACTTCTGAGGCCTTTTAATTTTCAAAAGCACTCGCCAAGCCCAAGAGCCATATTTTGGGGAATCATTTTCTGTTCCCCAACATTGCCCTATCTGAAACTTCCCTGGAAATTTGACACACTAAAGACTTAGTTGGTGGCTATGGAGAGAAAAATGGGGTTAATAGCTGAGTGATGAAGGATCTCATTAAACCATTTCTTATTTAACAATGATTCTTGTATGATATTAACATCACAAATAAGCCTAATATGCCTCTCTTAGAGCTCCATGGGCTCTTTTTGAAATGTCCAACAGTAATATGAGGTCAGAAAGACTTAATTTAGAATTTGAAATTTGAGCCTGGATGTGGCTCACACACGTAATCTCAGCACTTTGGGATACCACGGTAGGTGGATCATGGGAAACCAGGAATTCAAGACCAGCCTGGGCCACAAAGTGAGAGCCAAGACTTGCTCTCTACAAAAAATTGTTTTTTAAAACATTGGCCGGGTATGGTGGTATGTGCCTGTAGTCCCAACTACTTGGGAGGCTGAGGTGGGAGGATCACTTGAGCCCAGCAGTTTAAGGCTACAGTGAGCTAAGGTTGTGCCATTGTACTCCAGCCTGGGGGAAAGAGCAAGATCCTGTCTCAAAAAAACAAACAAACAAAAAAAGGCCCGGGCATGGTGGCTCATGCCTGTAATTCCAGCACTTTGGGAGGCTGAGGCGGGCGGGTCATGAGGTCAGGAGATCAAGACCATCCTGCCTAACACAAGGTGAAACCCCATCTCTGCTAAGAAATACAAAAAATTAGCCAGGTGTGGTGGCGGGCAACTGTAGTCCCAGCTGCTCAGGAGGCAGAGGCAGGAGGATGGCATGAATCCGGGAAGCAGAGTTTGCAGTGAGCCGAGATCGTGCCACTGCACTCCAGCCTGGGCAACAGAGCAAGACTCCGTCTCACCAAAAAAAAAAAAAAAAAAAAAAAGGAATTTGATTTGAGGAAAGTTTATCAAATGTCAACATTTTAAAACATTTGATAGTAAAATAGGGTCACAGATCACTGTAAAATAATAGTGATTCATTCAGCCAAATTGATCAAAGATTTTTGAAAGCAAAACAAACAAAACTAACAATTTTACTCTTTGATAGAGAGTAACTTTGGTTTTCTCAAAAATCAAATGACCTAATTAAGGTAGTATGAAAGGCCAGGTATGGTGGCTCATGCTGGTAACCCCAACAATGTGGGAGGCCAAGGCAGGAGGATTACCTGAGTCTAGTAGTTTGAGACTAACTTGGGTAACATGGCAAAACCCCATCTCTACAAAAGAAAAATTGCCAGGTGTAGTGGCACATACCTATAGACCCAAATACCAAGAAGGCTGAGGCAGGAGGATTGCTTGAGCCCAAAGGTTTGGGTTGAGGTTGCAATGAGCCATTATCATACCACTGAACTTTAACCTGGGCAGTAAAGCGAGACCTTGTTTAAAAAAAAAAAAAAAAAAAAAGGCAAACTCTCCTATTTTATTTCTGCAGTTTACTCCAAAGATGAACAAGTATTTTACTATTTCATATTAATACTGCACAAAATTTTTATTTAAAAAAATCACATTCTACCTTTGCATCAGTGTGTTATTAATACTAAATGTAATTCTAACAAAATCTTATAAACAAATTCATGCAATCTCAGTCACTTTTTTACCACATATGATAAAATTTTTATAACCCTTTCCTATCTTCTTATAATTTTTTATTCCCTTTCTATATGCATTCAGTTTTATCTATCATTCATTTTCTATTCCTTCAATTTGAAACAATCTTTAAATAATCTCTAAACTAGACAAAATAATTTTTCCTTTAACAAAAATAACATTATTTGTTTTATAACCATCCTAATGAAAAACACGTCTTACTACTCTTTCATACTTTGTGTGCAAAATTTTTTCTCCTATATCCAGTAGTTTTCATTACATATATTCACTGCAGTCTTAAACATCACCGTAATTTCCAGTGAAAAACGTAGGAGGCAAGCAATTTTAATTGTTATGTATCAAGAGTCCTGGAGAAAGGCACAGCTATTAAGACAACCCTCAGAGAATCGAATCCTTTTCAGCATGGCCAGGAGGCACACCTGGGCCAGAGGGGAGGTATTGGGCTTGGAGTCATTTCCCTTAAGCCCTGCTCCTCCAGGACCACCCCAATCTTCCTATCCAGCTTCAGCCTTTCACTTGCCCATTCCTAGAAATACTCGCCTTAAACATGCCCCAGTCTCATTCTTACCCCTCCAACAAATGCCCAATGAATTTGGGCCCAGTAAGGTCTAGGTCTCCTTCTCCCATATCATTTCCCCGCTCTGAAGAGGTACATCTAACAGCTGTTAGAATATGGAAGATGACCAATTTTAGCTGATTCCTGCTGACAGGGGACATTGTTTTGGGGGATAACAACAGTCAGATTCCTACAGCAGGGGTCTATCTAAGGATTCCCAGCAAAGGGGAGCCATCAACCAAGGCTCCGGTTGCCTGACCATTTAGAGTTTGATGGCTTCTAGGCATGAGAGAAAAAAAAGATGTAATAAGGTTAAGCATGCATGGGTTAAACATGTGTATTATACAAGGAAAAAAGTTAATGTCATAGATTCAGAGACAAGAAGAAAAATATACTAACAACCACATTGTATCCTGAGCTCACCTTGTTGAAAAAAATTAAATCTTGTATGGGAGCAGTTAAACTTTAGAAGAGAGATAAGTGTTCTTGCTATATCTTTAGCAGTTAACAGGTGCACCCTGGGAATTCTGGGGTTTGTGGGCTTGCCTGGTGCCCATTAAAGCTTCTTTTTTTTTTTTTCCTGTATTTCCTCTCTTTTTCCTGGGCCTCCCTGTCTCTATTATAAAAGACAGAGGTGGCCAGTTTCAGGAGGTGACTCCAGTGTACTGTCTGGTCCAGGGCCCATTTCTGCAACTCCCTCCTGATGTCAGGAGCTGCCTGATTAATAAATTTATCCTGTAGGATTAGTTGTCCCTCGACTGAATCAGGAGATAGAGAGGTATGCTTTACCAAGACCTCTCTTAGCCTCTCCAGGAAGGCAGTGGGATTTTCATCAAATCCCTGGTCAATCATGGACAATTTAGTACAACTGAGAGGCTTGGTCTTAGTCCTATGTAAGCCCTCCATTATGCATACCTGAAAATGTCTCCTCTTCCAATCTTCCATCTCATCACTGGGATCCCATTTAGGGTCATGCACTGGTACTGCTTCTTTTCCAGTTGGATAATGTTTACCCCCTTCCCCGACACTATATGTGACACAAAGCTCATCCCCAAATCTCTCTGCTGCTTTCAGGGCAGCCTGTTTCTCAGTGACCAGCAGGGTCTGATTCAAAAGTAACATCACATCTCTCAAGGAGAGTTCAAATATTTGAGTGAAATTCTGGAAAGCATCTATATCTCTATCAGGGTCATCTGGTAATTTGCCATGATCCTCCTTAATTTGCTTTAAGTCCTGTATGGAGAAGGGGACCTGGACCTTACTGGGCCCAAATTCATTGGGCACTCACTGGAGGAGAAATAATGAGACTGGGGCTTAAGGTGAGTATTTCTAGGAGGGGGAAAGTGACAGGCTGAAGCTGGATAGGAAGGTCAAGGTGGACCTCGAGGAGCAGGGCTTGAGGGAGCTGGCTCCTCTGCTGGGGGTGCCCCTGGGACATGAGTCTTTCATCCTCTGGGCTTGCCCCTTGCAGCCTTCCCTGAGATGGCAAACAGGACGGCTGGATCAATCCTATGTTGTCGGCAAAGGTCTCAATTACCTTGCAAGGTAAGGCACATATGGGGCCTCAGACCATCTGTCCTCACAGCTACAGAAAAGTTCCAACTGCTGGATGGTATCAAAATGAATGCTTCCTTCCTGAGGTCAAGCCAGTCCTCCCTGTAAATCACAATTTGGCCAAACTCTTGTGCAGAAGCCAATGAGGCGCTTTTCCTCCAGATTCTGAGAGTCAAAGCAGTCCCAATGGTTCAAGATCTACTCTATTTAAGTTAAAGCCAGGGGTGCTACAGAGAACTGGTTGCCCATTCTGAAAGACAGGGAATAGGGGTGTCCCTCATTCCCTTCCTTCTTTCAGCTAACACTCAGCGTGTGATGGAGAGAGAAAGCAAGCATCCTCTCTTCACCTTGTATCCCTTATCCTTGAGCCCCAGTGACCTTGGCAGGCGCCAGCCATAGGTACTAATGTGATATGTACCCTGGACCTTACTGGGCCCAAATTCATTGGGCACTCACTGGAGGGGAAATAATGAGACTGGGGCTTAAGGCGAGTCTCTATTAAGACTGGATAATAGGAATTAACCACCCTCACCTATGCCTCCATTTCTCCCTGCTGTCAGCAAATCTTGAGTTCCCTGGGCCTGTTTATGCCATGAAGTATGGGCTGCTTCCATGGGGTGGGGTTGAGTCAGCAGGAATTGGCCTTGCCCACTTACATTGTGCCTGTTTCCTGGCTTTGGATACCTCAGATCTGGTTTTTTCTTTCTAGGACTTCAGCCTGAAGCTTGGAATCAAATTTGGGACTGAAAAGATATTTTAGAGGCTGTTTTTATCTCTTTAGAGTGTCTCAAATGTCCCCTACTATATTTGCATTTCTCAGTCAGCAGGGGTTGTGCCTCTTCCTCTGCTAACTTACCAATCAGAAACACAGCTGGCAGTGGGGAGCCCTCTCACTTAGAAAAGAAAAAAAAAAAAGAAAAGAAAAACAGTTTAAGGGGCAAAATGGGAAGATCTTGGGGGAAGAATCCCTCACTTAACGCAGGTGGATTGTGGATTCCTCTAATCCTTCCCCACAGTTCAAACTGGATTAAATTCCTCGGCCAGGGCAGAAATCTTCTCTTGGAGTGGCAGGTGAGAAGTGCCCATCCATTGGCCACTCATGGCCATTGGACTAGGCCTTTGCCTGCTGTGGGCATGCCCAGGTGCCAGAGCTGGGAACGTAAAGGGCAGGAGGAGATACCCTGAGCTATGTGTGCCTGTGACTGTCCAAGTGAAGGCATACATGGCATCTATAGGAAAAATTAGTCTGATTTGCACCTTTGGCAGCTGAACCAAATGCTCATTTTATTGCCACAGCCTGTAGCAAACCTTTTAACATAAAGAGATAATAGCTGTTTTAAATCGTGTGAGGGAGAAAAAGAGGC
The DNA here is from genome assembly GCF_000951045.1 of Mandrillus leucophaeus. NCBI lineage: Eukaryota > Metazoa > Chordata > Mammalia > Primates > Cercopithecidae > Mandrillus > Mandrillus leucophaeus. The sequence goes on from NW_012101343.1 coordinate 354,099, forward strand.
AAAATCTGGGGGTTTTGACTGGCCTGATTTTAGGGCAGGGTTTTAAAAAACTCTTTGAAGGGAAACAGAGCCTCTTACTCAGAGGAAAGAGAGAAAGGTGGCAGGGTCTTGGAAAAGAGGCAGACCTGACAGTTTCACATTCACTCACACTCACTTTCCACAATCCTGGACGAGCCACCAGTTGAAATGGGAAAAGTTCCCTTTTCACCATTGCAGGGCATGCAATGGGGATGTGGCTCACTTCTTCAGCACCCTGCTGCTCAGACCTCTAGGGGAGTATACAGATGGGCAGGCTATAGGACTCCAACCCCACAGCAGTGTCTAGGGTGAACATTTACAGCTGAAGCCTCAGTGGGCATGTGTTACAGAGCGCACTTTTAGTTTAGCTGTCCACAGGCAGCTGGTATTAGTCAGTCAACTGGACCCCTGTCTTATATCATGGACAGTGGACTTTCTGTACCCCAAGATTTTTGCCTTGGTGTACCAGAAGAATCAGATCACACATGGGTTTGGAGAATAAGTGCAAGGTTTTATCGAGTGGAAGTAGCTCTCAGCAGATGGGGGAGCCAGAAGGGAGATAGTTTTTCCGTGGAATCAGGCTGCTCAGGCTCCTCTGACTGCCCTGGCCAAACTCCACTTCCTTCCCCTGGTCGATGGCCTGCTGGCATGTCAGCATCTGTCATGTGCTTTTCTGCCTGTGTGCTCCCCTTGATGTCTTCTCACCGTCCAGCTGCTTGTGTCTTCTTCCGCCGATGTGTTCCTCTCGACGTCCAGCCACTTGTGCATCTGCCCATTAGGGTCTTGGGGTTTCCATGGGCACAAGATGGGGGCATGATAGGCCAGGGTGGTCTTGGGAAATGCAACATTTGGGTGCAAAGGCAGGCGTGCCTGTCCTCAGCTAGGTCCATGGGCATAACCCTGGGTGTGGAGCCCTAGACAGAGACCCACCTTTCTCCTCGCAGTACTTCCCTGCCCCCATTCTGCATCAATACCAGGTACCCCCCAAAACAAAAAGATTAGGTCATCCAATGCAAACGAGAGCAGAGGTTTAGAACCGAGAAAAACCTTCCCATTGTTTTGGGAGCTCCATGAGGAAAACAAAACCCTAAAAAGGAGATTTGTGGTACCTTTTTTCACTTTCCTCAAAAAGTCTCAGAGTCCCTAGACATTTCTTCCAGATCTATTTATGTTGAATTGAAGGTGGAAAAGAGAAAAGAGAAGTGGAAGGAAATGAAAGAACAAGTCTTAGAAGAGCTAATTTAGAGATTTTAAATTTCCCAGAAAGGCCAATGACTTTTACACTTTTCTCAGCAAAAATTATGCCAACAAAAAAAGAAGCAAACAGAAGGAACAAATATATAATTAAAAAGTGGCTGTAGTTGACTTAAAAAAAAAATCCCAGAAACAGGACCCGGAAGAAAAAAAACAGAAAGGTTCATATACATATATGTATATATGGACCTTTCTGTTTATATATATATACACACACACATATATATAAAACACACACATATATATGTAGCCTGAATATCATCTTTTCATTAAGCTGACTTCTAACCATAGCTGACTTCTTATAAATTTTTTTCCAAATCTAGATTTTATCCAGGAAAAAAATCCAATATGCTTGGCTTTTGAACTTTTTACCAAATGTATCGTCCAAAGGACTCATCAAAACAAAAAAGCCTTAACTAAGGTTATACCTTAACCAAGAATGCACAAGCCTCTTCAAAGAGGTGCCAAGGAGTCCTCTCAACATCCAGAACCACTCAAAGACACGCCAAAGAAACGAAAGTTTTGCTAGCCACAACTGGGATACAATACACACTTTTGTCTTGTCTGGACATGTTCTCTAGAATCTTAGCTTCTCAGCTGACCTTCTCCACACAGACACTGACCATGTGCCCTGCAGATGAAAGACTAAAAGAGATAGTTGATAACACGGGAAATGAAAAGAAAGGGAAAGGATCGATAACAAATAGATATCCCAAAAAGTCAAGAGTCACACAAATATATCTTGTTTTACTCAGTCTTTCTTTTGCTGAGTTAAAGGACTTACATCTGTAGAGACTGTTTCCCTGAACAGGAATCAAACCTGAGCCTTGGCAGTGAAAGTGCAAATCCCAGCCACTAGACCACAGGGTGGAGTGTCTTATTTTTCAAATTCCACAGGGAATCAAGGGAGGTAGTTTGAGCATAGAAGGGATTTTAACTTGTTTTTAGGTCAGAGTCTGCTCTTTTATTATATTGAGATAGTTTCTAAGTCTAGTAATGACACTATTACGCATCTTTTTAAAAGTTATTTGATGTTTCCATAAATACAAATAAGGCAATTGTTTAAAATGAGAGATCAAGAAAATATTTTTTAAATATAGGAGTCATTCAAATTTAAAACATCGCTCTTTTGGCCACTGACAACCAGAATTTCCAGTGGCGTACATATTCTAATAGTAACTTAATTCAATAAGCCTCTTCATTGAACCTGGGAAATAATTTTAAGATTTACAATAAGTTTTCACCATATGAGCAAGAGGGTGCAGAGGGTGTCAGTGGTATGGGATGGGTAGAGCTAGGAGGGGTAGGTGACACAGGATAATGAAAAATAGATAAAGGCATATTTGATTCAGGATTTCTTTTCTTTTTAGAAGCTTGTGATCCTCCCCCCCAATTTTTAATTTGGCATCTATATCTCTTACAGTTTCTCGTTCAGATTCTTAGAGTCTTTTAGATACCTCAAGATAACAAATTAAAGTAGAAGTTCCTTTCAGGCTGTTTAATCTTTCCATTTAGCTACTCAAATTGTCCAGGAAGGAAAACAAGTTTTGGGAAATCAAAAGATCCCAGTTCATCACTGTCATTACAGAACACTTCTACTGATGTTGGTCCATTGAGAAAGAAATTTACAAGATGAAGTACTATAATTTTTGTGCATGAAACCAGCAGAGGTTCCAGAAGAGGGTGACTCAGCACCTATACCCTTAGAAATAAAGTCCCCATGAGTACTCCCCAAATGGGGAAAAATCCCTTTTTTCGTTAACTGGCAACAAAGGACCCTCAATAAAGGCCCGACTCTAACAAAAGTGGGAGGTGAGGGAAATAAGAGGACTCACCAACAAGGTGTAGGGCATCTGGGAGGCGATGAAACACAAGAGGTTCTTGCAGGTTCTGTGCTTGAGTCTGCAGTCGCACTGGGACACAGAAAAGGAGAATCACTTTTTATCCCACTCTATTTGAACACCATATAGTGTCGACCAAGAAAAGGCAAAAGACCAAACTGTAAAGCAGTAAGTCAAAGTGTTTATTGGGGTCTTAAGAATTACAATTTGTGAGACACAGATTTGACTAGATGCTAAATTGTGTTCCAAAGAGATGGACAGCAGTAGGGGGTTTTAAAAAGGAAGCTAAAAGTGATGACACAAGTTGCTTTGAAAGAATTATCATTGTTGAAGGCAGCTAGCTTTGTACATGTGTCCATATTTCATGGGTTGTTTCTGTTCAGGAGTTGCAGTGCTGGTGAAATTCAGCTATTTTCTGGGATGTTGTGGTTGTAGTGGCTTGGCCGACCTCAAAAGTTCAAGGCAATTTCCTGTGTTTTTTTGTTTGTTTGTTTTGTTTTGTTTTGTTTTTTCAACGTTGCAGGCCTTGCAGGTAGTCCTTTTTAGAATGGCTTTCCTATTCCATTTTAGAGCTCTCAACCAGAGTGATGCCATTTTGTATGTCACATTTTTACATTTGACTCCACTGCTCTCATCCATAAATTCTAGCAATTTTGTCCTCTGTATATTCTCTACTCTGATTTCTCACCGCAACAAAACGTGTGGACTTTATTTGAATTCTTCCCCTCTGCCTTGTGGCCTGGAAACTGCTTCTATACAGTAAGTTTGTGTAATCATAGGGTTTGTTAATGTTCTCTCAGGTATCGAGTTTCGTGCTGCCTGCTTTCCATTGTCTGAAAACCCTTGTTTTGTATATTTGATCTGATTTTCTAATTGTTTTTCACAGGAAGATAAATCCAGTCCTTGTTAACTCCATTATGTCCTGAAGTGAATGTCTTTAATTTACTCATTTACTTTATGTACTTCGTGAAAGTCTTACCTACACTAAAATGTAAGCTTAATAAGGGCTCAAATACCTATGATGGATTTATTTGGTGAGGTATGCCAATCATCTAGAATAGTTTCTGGTATGTAGTAAATGTTAAAAGTAGTTGTTGGATGAATAAGCAAATGAATAAATTAGTATCATTTGATAGTATGTGTTCTCATTCTTTATAGTATATTATTTTCATTTTTCAGAGAAAACACTGGTCCAAATGAAAATTTTTATCTACTTGACTAGTTTCCATATAGCCAACATTTTGCCACTGTTTAGCAAACTTACATAAGTTAATACTTGGATAGTTTTAAAAATTATTTAACCTTGATGATGATATTTATGATGATAAAGAGGTATAATGAAAAACCAACTCTTTTCTCTTTGCCATGCTTACATCTGATACTTCCAGAATACTTTCTTTCTGATACCAGATGTAAGGGATTTTTTCCCACAGCAAGCAATTCTCCAATTCTCTGGGAACACAAGCTATATGTCCTATAATTCAATTCAATTCCAACACTATCTACCTGGAGTTAGTGCAGATCTCACAGATTAAGGACTTCACAATACTGTCCTCCACTCTCACTTCAGATGTGAGTCATAAGTCCAGGTCACTACTTGTGCTTCTGACAAACCAGGTATAAATCACAGTTTTATACCCTCCTCAGTATCAGTTGTTTGTTAAAATGGTTCACAGAACTCAGAATTACAGTTTACTTACTAGATTCCTGGTTTATTACAAAGGATACAACTCAGAAATAGCCATATAGAAGAGATGCATAGGGCAAAGTATGGGGGAAGGGTGCAGAGATTCCATGCCCTCCCCAGACATGCCACCCTCCCAGTACTATGTGTTTGCCAAGCTGGATGCTCTCTGAAACCCATTTTTTGTGTTTGTTTGGAGGTTTCATTACTAGATATGATTAAATATCTCTGATCACTGGTGATCAACTCAACCTTCAGGTCTCTCTCAGTCCCAGGAGGTCAGTGGTGGGACAAGAGTTGCAATCCTCTAATCACCTGAGTTGTAATCCTCTAATCACCTGATTGGTTCCCTGGCTGCCAGCCCCCATTCTCCAGGAGCACCCAGCCACCAGTCATCTCATTAGCATACAAAAAGACTCATCACTGGAGATTTCAAATATTTTAGAAGTAGTGTGCCAGGAAACAAAATAAAGATATCTATTCTTTATTATATCACAATATCTCAAGAGGAAAAGGTAACAGAGTACTCCAAAACTTCAAGGGTTTCATAAAGATCTACAATTAGGTAATAGAACATTTAAGGTCAGCTTTCTTGTAGTAAGAGATAGACTTGAATATATATGCTTAAATAATTTTGAAATCTCTCCTCCCTTTATTTCCTACTCCCCTTCACTTACAGCAGGCATTCTGCAGCCAGGAATCTCTATTAATATGAAAACTCAGCTGGAGAAAACTTAATCAAACAGTCAGTCAATTTTTAAATTAAAAAAATAATAAAACACCTCTAGCCTTAAAAATTACTGTCATTAATCAGTACTGGGAACAGCGGCAAATAATAAATGAACCTAGAACACCAATGGCAAAGAAAAAAGTTTATGACTCTGTTCAGAAAGACTTGTCCTGGAAAGGCCTCAACTGACAGGAAAAAAAAAAAAGTGCTGTTTGCCTCAAGACTTGAAGAGGATTAAAAAAAAAAAAAAAGTAGCAACAGAGACCATTAGGGGGAAAAATTGCCATCTTAAATACATTCCTACACATGTCAGAAACGAACTGACTTTTGAAAGCTATTACCCATTAATTGGAAAATCACAGAGCAGATGGAACCGATTAATCTACAATTACAGAATCACCACAATCCAAACAAAAATAATTAACTCATGTACAAGGTATAATTTTTTAGGAAACTCTTCTTAACATCTCCAAAATTGGGCAACAAATGCAACATTTCATAGGCATAGGAGACTTTAAGCCAACCCTGGGGGCTAAATTTCAGGACAAAAAGAGAGTTGAAGTGTGCAGTGTTTACTACTAAAGAAAAAACACAGAGATAATGTATGTGAAGACCATTTATTTTAGAATGCTTGCTTTATATTGACTGCACATGAGAGATTGTTTGAGATGCTCATTACGCAACAGTGATCGTCAACAAATATGGATCCTGCTATCATGAAGCCTGCAGTCTAGTGAGAGTCAAACAGCAAATCACTACCAATAATGCCAAATTGCAACTGACATTGTGAAGAACTATATAGTATATTACGAAACTGAAGGATGAAGGTTTGCAAAAAATAGGGAGGCTGATGAAAGCTTTCCCAAAGGTATCATTTCAGGTTGAACACTTGGAATTGTCAACAAGAAAGAAGGGCTAGGACAGGAAGGGCATTTTGACATATGGAACAGCCTATGCAAAGGCCTTATAGTAAAGGTAAATGTTGCTACATGGGGGCCTTTAAAAGCCAGTGTGACCGAAATGCCGAAAGAAAGAGGAATTTTGCTTATAACTATAGTGTAAAGCTTTCTAAGACTTGCATAAAAAGTTTGATTTTGTTTTTCTATAAGCATTAGAAAATTATTGAAAGATTTCGGGGGCCATGGTATGCAGAGATTGAAGCGGTTGATTTATGCCTTACAAGAGAGCCCTAGCTGGAGTAAGGAAAATGGATTAAAGGGACTTCAGTAGTTGTGAATCATATATTTTCTAGACCAGGATTTTCCACTTGACCATACTCCATTTTGAATTATGCCTTACCCTGTTTTCATAAGTCTTGCCTTCTCAAATAGATTTTCATCTATCTCAGGGCAGGTCATTTAACTTTTATTTCTTTCTTCTCCATATAGCTACCCATGAAGCTTTCAAGAAGCTGAGATTTACTCATGCTTAAAATAAAGTTCACAACATTTAGAATGATGCCCCAGGCTTTTTGTGATCCAACCAGATGTTATCTTTCTAGCTTTACTTTTACCTCTCTCTCTGTATACATTGTGTTTCAATCACATTAAACTACTTATTATTCCTGAGGTATATCATGCTCTTCTTTCATATTTTTGTAAAATTTATTATTTAATCTCTCTTTCCAGACTATCCTTGCTTTCTTCCCCACTACATAACATTTTACTTATTCTTTATTTTTCTGTGTGAACACGTATTTGGTACTTCTCCATTCCTGCCCATTTGTCTTATATTTTTGCATAGCACTTTGTATATACCACTGTATGCAGTTCTAACCCTACGATTTGATGTGAGTACCCTGGATCCTGAGATTTTGTGCTATTTATTTTTGTTATCTGAGAGCTCACCATTATGCCTAGCACATACTAGTGTTTCAACAAATATTGTTTGTATTATTTTGTTTATTTCCTTACCAAGTTCAATACTGGGCAGAGTGTTTAATGATGTCAACAAGCAGAAAGTTAGGGATCACAAAGGAATAAAGAAAAGTTTTGAAAGCCTCTAAAAACTGTGACAAGTTCAGGTAATAGCAAAGGTCCACAGGGTAAAAAGTACCATATTTTCTAAATGACTGGCAAAATAGATAAAATAATGTAGCAGATGCTGCAAGAGTTATGAACTTTGTGGTCTAGGACAAAACACTCAAAAAGATATTCAGGAAAATAAATATTTGCTAGACTGATATAGAGTCTAACAAACTCATCTGTATAGACAGATGAACCCATCTATATAGAAAAATAGTAAGAGGGGTTGTCAATATTAGCATTCATATACGTCCCCGATTCAGAAATTTCCCAATTCCCCTGGAGCCCTTCTTAGACTGCTTACTCCAATAACTGCAACCTGAACAATGTGGATTTCACTCTCTTTGGGGAGCTGACTATAGATGTCTCAATAACTATGTTTTTATAGGTATTTACTGCTTTATACTATGTGGAAAATCTGCCAGCTGGTACCCAGAGCCATCATCTCCTTCTTTATTTCTTGGCTATTAAAAAGAAAGAAAGATAATTTGTCAAACATTTAAATAAATTTATGGATAGAAAGGTAATAGAAAAATTTACCCTTTGGGTGTTTCCATCAGATTAAATATTAATGAATATTAGCTGTATGAACAATATATTCTCAGATATGATATTTTTATAGTATGAGAGACAGAGCATTGATGATCTATTCCCTAAACAGACTACATGCATTTACTAAATGTAATATCTTGGGACAAATGGAGATAAAGAAAATGTTTCCAGGTATAATGGCATGAGATCTAAGTGTCCCATTTTTGTATTTTCAGAACACAGTAACCCCCAAACACCGAATCTCAAAAAAATAAGTTTCAAAGTTGAGTCATATTAATACTATATATGCCTTTGATAGATGTCATGAAAATGGCACTTTAGATTTGTGGATTTCCTCCCCAAAACACGTCACCTTCGTGTAATCATGATAAAAGCATCAGAAAAATACCAGTAAAGAAATAACCTACAAAATATCTGACCAGTACTTCTTAAAATTCTGAGGGTAACCAAAAACCAGTAAAGTCTGAAAAACTGTGACAGACAAAAGGAGCCTAAGGAGACTTGAGAGACAAATATAATGTAGTATCCTAGATGGTAGGCTGCAAGAGAAAGAAGACATTAGTCAAAAACTGAATGGTTGGCTGGGTGTGGTGGCTCATGCCTGTAATCCCAGCACTTTGGGAGGCTGAAGAGGGCAAATCATGAGGTGAGGAGTTTGAGTCCAGCCTGACCAACATGGTGAAACCCCATCTCTACTAAAAATACAAAAATTAGCCAGGCATGGTGGTACATACCTGTAATCCAAGCTACTCAGGAGGCTGAGGCAGGAGAATTGCTTGAACCCAGGAGGTGGAGGTTGCAGTGAGTCGAGATGGCACCACTGCACTCCAGCCTGACCATCAGAGCAAAACTCCATCTCAAAAAGTAAATAAATAGGGAGGCTGAGGCAGGAGAATGGCATGAACCCCAGAGGTGGAGCTTGCAGTGAGCAGAGATTGTGCCACTGCACTCCAGGCTGAGTGACAGAGCAAGACTCTCTCTCAAAAATAATAATAATAATAATAATAATAATAAACAAATAAATAAAAACTGAATGAGTGAATGAAATCTGAAGTATGGACTTCAGTTAACAATGTACCAATATTGGTTTATTAATCATAACCAATATGTCATACTAACATTTGATGATGATGATGAGGGAAACTGTGTATAGAGTATATGGACAATCTCCATACTATCTTTGCAATTTGTCTGTAAATATAAATTCTGTAAATATAGAACTGTTCTAAAATAAAAAGGTTATTGAGATTTTTTTTAAATGTTCAGATAAATTGAAATTCAGACAATAAAGACATACTTTTTTAATATGAGTATTCCCCATGCATCTGGGGTGTATTTATAGTAAAATAAAAAATGGGGGGTTGTTTACCTAAATTTCAAATGTAACTGGGGACAGTGTATTTTATGTGGCAATTGAACATCTGGAGTTGATGTCCTCCAAAATAATGGTTTTCCACAAGTTTCATTCCAATATTATTGTATCCAGAAAAAAATAAAAACAAAATTAGTTTCAATGCAACCTAAGCAGAGAAATGTGAACTTTCCTCCAGGAAGTGATAGCCTCCTACAAAGGAGCTGTGGGAACTATCACCATTGTAAACCAAGGTAAGGTGTTGATGATGTTATACTGTTGAGGCTGGGGCGTGAAAACGAGAGTGCTTTTTGATATGAGCACACTCAGTTGTGATTTAGGATTCAGTGTTGCATTGAGGACAGATGGAACTGCTTCTAATATTTGCTGGTGTAAACAAAAAAGCATCTGAGGTAGGTCTCAATAAATTTGGAAGTTTATTTTGCCAAGGTTAAGGACATGCCCAGAAGAAAAGAACACAGATTTACAGAAACAGTCTAAAGTCTGTGGCTTTTCTCCAAAAATGATTTTGAGAACTTCAATATTTAAAGAAAGAAAGTGGGCTGATGGGAAAAGAGGGAGAATATGGTAATCTACGAGTTGCAAGAGAAAAGGAGTAGAGGAATTGTCACTTATGCTCAGTAAATCAGCATTTTACATAAGATAAGGTGAACTCAAAGTAGCTACCTGTGGAGATATTTAATCTTTATTTGGACTCTCTGCTTAGGAATAAAAGAAAAGGCAATTTCTTGCCTGACAGATTTCAGCGTATTATTTTCCTTTCGGCATAGTGAATTGGGGTCCTGAGGTTTTATTTTCCTTTAACATTGAGATAGTCTTTTAAAACTGGAATAAGAAAATGGTTTCCAGTCAAAGAAGTGGAGGCACTAAACTTCTTTTGAAGAGGAGAGATGAAGGGACCAGAGGGTCAAGGAGGTGGGCTGTTAGAAAAGATTTATTAAACAAGACTTAAGAACCTACCACTTGCAGTGTTATGCCCAGACTGTTAGTTCCCCAAAGAAGACCACCAGAGACCAGAGTCAAAGCCAAGCGGCAAGGATCTTTACTACAAGTTCGAACCTGGTCCCTCCATACAGTACACAAGAGGGCCCCGAACAATGCGAGCGTTTGCTTTTTATAGCCCGAGAGTTACAGGGGAACAAAGGAATTCTTAGAGATATGTGGCGATATGTGGTGGGATGGGAGGATGGGATGTGTTTGTACTGGGCTCAGGGAGTTTGAGAGATATATGGCGATATGTGGTGGGATGGGAGGATGGGATGTGTTTGTACTGGGCTCAGGGAGTTTTTAGCCCGGGGCTGAGGAATGTGCCCAGCTCCTTTCAGCAGCACTTTGGGAGTCCGAGGTGTGTGGATCACAAGGTCAGGAGACGGAGATCATCCTTGCTAACGTGGTGAAATCCCCATCTCTACTAAAAATACAAAAAAATTAGATGGGCGTGGTGGTGGACGCCTGTAGTCCCAGCTGCTGGGGAGGCTGAGGCAGGAGCAGCAAGCAGAGATCATGCCACTGCACTCCAGCCTCGGTGACAGAGTGAGACTCCATCTCAGGAAAAAAAAAAAAAAAAAAAAAAAAAGAACCTACTTCCACTTGAACATGTTTCTCAGGGAATGCTTAAAATAATGGCTCCACAACTTTAATGTTGTCAACGAAAAGAGTTAAACTCTGTAAAATATTTGAAGAGATTTTTTCTGAGTCAAATATGAGTGACTCTGGCCCATGACACAGCCCTCAGGAGGTCCTGAGAACACATGCCCAAGGTGGTCAGGGTGCAGCATCAGACATCAATCAAATATGTTTAAGAAATACATTGGTTTGGTCCAGAAAGGTGGGACAACTTAAAGGTTGGGGAAGTAGGGGTGTGGGGCTTCCAGTATATAGGTAAATTTAAACATTTTCTGGTTGACAATTGTTTGAGTTTGTCTAAAGACCTGGGATCAATAGAAAGGAAATGTTCTGGTTAAGACAAAAGATTGTGGAGACCAAGGTTCTTTTTAATTAATTAATTTATTTATTTATTTAGGTGTTTTTTTAAATTGTACTTTAAGTTCCAGGGTACATATGCACAACGTGCAGGCTTCTTACATATGTATACACGTGCCTTGTTGGTTTGCTGCACCCATTAACTTGTCATTTACATTAGGTATTTCTCCTAATGCTATCCCTCCCCCCTCCCCCACCCCATGACAGGCCCTGGTGTGTGATGTTCCCTGCCCTCTGTCCAGGTGTTCTCATTGTTCAGTTCCCACCTATGAGTGAGAACATGCGGTGTTTGGTTTTCTGTCTTTGCGATAGTTTGCTCAGAATGGTTCTTTTGAAGTCTTATAGTGGCTTCCGTTAGAAAGACAATAGATGACAAATGTTTCCTATTCAGACCTTTAAAAAGTGCTAGACTCTTAGTTACTCTCCTCAGGATTAGGAGAGCCTGTAAGGAAAAGATCTAGTGAGCTTAATAGAGATTCATTACAGCTGCAAATTTTCCCCCACAAAGGATGACTTTGCAGGACCATTTCAAAATAAGGAAAAGAAACATGCTTTGGGGTAAAATATTTTGACTTTCTTCTTGGTCACATAATGTTATGCCAGAGTCAGATTGGAAGGTAAGTCATGATATATAGGCTTAAATAAAACCCATCTGATGAGAATATATGGTTTGTAGGGCATGACTCCCCAGACCACTTAGATAGGAATTTGGGCAAGATAAGAAAAAAACAAAATCAGATCTTAGTCCTAAATGTGCACCAAAAGTACCCAGAGATTTTGTTAAAATGCAAATTCTTATTCAGTATGTCTAGAGTAGGACTTGAGATTGTGCTCCTGATATGAGAACCACACTTTTGGTGTAGACTGAACAGATAGTACCTTTAGTAAGATTTTAAGAAATACAGTTGTGCACCAGCATGCTGGAAAAGCTTGGAGTTGCCTATTTTCCGAAGGCTGGGGCTCATAGTGAGAGATGCCACATGAAATTGGTGTTTCTAACATTACAGAGATGAAAAAAATCTCATAATGGCAGACTACAATTGACAACACTGAATTGACATGGAAGCTAGAGTGAACATGGGGTTGGCTTTACCTGTAGGAATCTAGGATGATGGCTGATAGATAATAATGTTCCTATGAACAAAATGTATTGTTAACCCAACCATGGCATTGATTTGTGTAACAGAAAGAGAGCAGAGAGAGGGAGGAATGGAGAGAGAGAGAGAGAAAGAGAGAGAGAGAAGGAAGGAAGGAAGGAAGGAAAGAAAAAAAGGAAGGAAGGAAGGAGAGAGAGAGAAGAAAGAGAAAGAAGAAAAAGAAAGAAGGAGAAAGAAAGAAAGAAAGAAAGAAAGAAAGAAAGAAAGAAAGAAAGAAAGAAGGAAGGAAGGAAAGAGAAGAAAGAGAAAGGGAGGGAAGGAAGGAAGGAAGGAAAAGAGAGAAGGAAGGAAGGAGGGAAGGAAGGAAGGAGAAAGAGGGAAGGAAGGATGAAAGAAAGGAGAAAGAAAGAGAAAGAAAGAAAGAAAGAAAGAAAAAATTGAGAACTCTAGTCAGCCACTGAATGAAAAATAACTCGCCCTAGCCCAGTTTGTAGATCTAAATCAGTTGAGCTCTAGAGCCTATTGATTCAAAGAGAAGCTGAGTGTAATTATGAAAAAGAATCCTGAAAAGCTACTGCAAATGTATAAAAAATAGTTCCCTAATTCTTCTCTGAAGAGATCTAGGTCATTTATTGTGATTGGTGTATGTCCTAGAGAATAAATGATTATTGGGTTTTTTCTTTCTTTGAACTTGCAGGTCAATAATATCAGCTATTGCTTTCAGCCAGGGCTTGTTTCCAAATAGTCTTAAAATGTTCAAATTACTAATGAGGGCATCAAAGTTGGAGCGGAACTACGTTGTTTAGAAAATTTAAACCACTGCAGAAATGATTCTATACTCATACACCGACATTTCAGGACTCTACATTCATTTTAGGCAGGATGAGGGGCATAAGTTTGTGTGTGCAGCATGTTTAACATCACACATTTATATATATTCATGAACAAAAAAATAAAAATTAACACTTATTTGTCAAACCCAATTTATATTTTTCCAAGATAGAAACTTACGTTATTATCACTCTCTGTTGTGATAATTTATTTCTAAACAATTTTTGAAGACCTTGGAGGCTGAAATATTTCCTCATTATATGTAGTATGTACTTCTATTCATTCTTTCTTTGATTTTCCTCACTTTTCCCAGTGTCTGGACTTGATTATGCTAAATATTCAAATATAAAATAGTTTGAGGTTTTTTTCCTCTGAGTTCTACTAAATTACACAGATAATTTCTAGCAGTGAATAAATTTCTAGCAATGAATAAAACATTTGTGAAACTAAATGTAATTTTTTAAATAAATGGGGTTCTTTGGCTATGTGTGTTATTTTCATCTTTTTTCCTTTTTATTGAAGTATAGCATGCATAAATAAAAGGATACATATCCTGGTGTGCAGTACAATGGATTTCCAAAAAGGGATCACTCTCATGTAACAAGAAATATTAATATTGTCTGAATTAAGCAATATTAATATTTTGATACTATTTTAATATATTTTAAATTTTTCATTTTTAGATGCTTATTGTTGGTATATAAATTTAAAATTGATTATTAATTTTGAAAAAAAACAGAGCATCATCTGCATCCCAGCAGTCACCCTCACTCCCCATCCGTGTCACCAGACACACAAGGGCAACTATTACTCTCATTTCAGCACATTTACATAATGTTTCCTGGTCTTCAATTGTATGTGAATGGAATTATGTATTATGTGCTATGTTTGTATCCTGACTTCTTTTGCTCAACATATTGTTTTTGAAATCCACCCATGTTGCTGCATGTAATTGTAGTTTATTTACTTTCATTACTGGATTCCATTTCATTATAATCCTTTCCATTATTTATGGTTGTTTCCCTTTTTAGTCTATTACAAATAATGCTATGAACATACTTGTGTAATATTTTGATGAGTGTAAGTATGGAGTTCTTTTGGATATACACCAGGGAATGGAATTACTGTGCCCTAAATTGTGAGCTAATTCAGTTTTAGTATATACTGCCAAAGAGTTTTCTAAAGTGGCTCTTTCAATTTATACTCTCACCAGAAAAGTATGAAGATGCTTACTAACATTTAGAATTGTCAAACTTATTTATTCATTTTAGTCTTTCTGGGAGTTTTAATTTGCATTTCCTTGATGGCATATAATGTTAAATATATTTTCTTAAGTTTACTGTACATTTGGATATTTTAAAAAATTAAATATCTGTGCAAGAATGTTGTCCTTTTTTCTTTTGCTATTGATTTGTCATTTTCACATTTAGGTATAAAATTCTTTATACATCCTTAATATTGTTCTTTTAACAGATATATACATTAGAAATATTTTCTCTCATATTAGCTTACTTGTGACATGTTGCGGGAAGTCAGGGACTCCGAATGGAGAGATCAGCTGGAGTCAAGCTGGAGCTGCGGCAGAGGAACATAAATTGTGAAGATTTCATGGACATTTATCAGTTCCCAAATAATACTTCTATAATTTCTTATGCCTGTCTTTACTTTAATCTCTTAATCCTGTTATCTTCGTAAGTTGAGGATGTATGTCACCTCAGGACCACTGTGATAATTGTGTTAACTGTATACACTGATTGTAAAATGTGTGTTTGAACAAGATGAAATCAGTGCACCTTGAGAAAGAACAGAATAACAGCAATTTGGGGGGGAACATTGAAGACAACCATAAGGTCTGACTGCCTGCGGAGTTGGGCAAAAAGAGCCATATTTTTCTTCTTGCAGAGAGCCTATAAATGGACATACAAATAGTGAAGATATTGCTAAACTCTTTTCCTAGAAAGGAATATTAATATTAATACCCTGGGGAAGGAATGCATTCCTCAGGGGAGGTCTATAAACAGCAGCTCTGGGAATGTTTGTCCTATGCGATTGAGATAAGGACTGAGATACGCCCTGGTCTCCTGCAGTACCCTCAGGCTTACTAGGGTTGGGAAAAACTCCACCCTCATAAATTTGTGGTCAGACTGGTTCTCTGCTCTCAAGCCCTGTTTTCTGTTGTTTAAGATGTTTTTCAAGACAATACATGCACTGCTGAACATAGACTTTTATCAGTAGTTCTGCTTTTGCCCTTTGTCCTGCTCCCTCAGAAGCATGTGATCTTTGTTAGACCCTTATTAGTATTTTTGCTTTTTGCCCTTTGAAGCATGTGATCTTTGTACGTACTCCCTGTTCTTACACCCCCTCCCCTTTAGAAACTCTTAATAAAAACTTGCTGGTCTGAGACTCAGGTGGGCATCATGGTCCTACCAAAATGTGATGTCACTCTGGAAACCCAGCTGTAAAATTCTTCTCTTTGTACTGTCTCTCTTTATTTATCACCCAGCTGACACTTACGGAAAATAGAAAGAACCTATGTTGAAATATTGGGGGCAGGTTTCCCCAATAGTGACACTCTTAATTATGTCTTTAAATTCATTTTAACTTTAGTATACACCTCTTTATCAAGTTTTCCCTTTAAATGAATATTTTCTGTTCTTATTTAAAAAAAATCTGACTATCTTAAAATAGTAAGGGTATTTTTATATTTTTCTAAAAGCTTTATTGTTTTTTCCACATTTAGATCTACAAATCACCTATAGTTGATTTTTTTTTTTTTTTTTTTTTTTGAGATGCAGTCTCGTTCTTGTCACCCAGGCTAGAGGGCAATCGCACAATATCGGCTCACTGCAACCTCTGTCTCCCAGGTTCAAGTGATTCTCCTGCCTCAGCCTCCCAAGTAGCTGGGATTACAGGCGTTCACCACTACACTCAGCTAATTTTTGTATTTTTAGTAGAGACAGGGTTTCACCATGTTTGCCAGGCTGGTCTCAAACTCCTGACCTCAGATGACCTGCTTACCTTGGCCTCCCAAAGTGCTGGGATTACAGACATGAGTCACTGCACCCAGTCAGTTGATTCTAATATATAGTGTAAGGAACGAGATAAGATTCATTATTTTTCTATGTGAATATTTATTAAAACTTACACCATTTATTGAAAATACAATTTTTTCCCCACTGAATTGCAGAGTTTCCTGCAATAAATAAAGAGATCACCGACATCTAAGTAAGTCCAGTTCAAGATTTTCTCCAGTTACTTTGGTCAATGTGCTTCTCTGTATGTCAACACCACACTATTTTAATTCCTACTATAGCATTATGTAAAGTGGACATTGATACGATAGTCCTCTGACTTCATTATTCAATATGGCCTTAGTTATTCTGTGTCCTTTGCATAAATTTCTGTACAACTTTTAGATTCAGAGTCTTAATTTTCACACACACACACGTATTGCACACATGCACACATATACATACACACAAATCTGGTTATTTTATTTGAAAGGCATTTTAATCTACAGATAAATTTGGAGAGAATTTATGTCTTTAAAATATTGAGTCCTTCAATCCATGCACATTAAATGTTTCTTCATCTTTAAAATTAAATTTATTATGATATAATTTACACAATAAACTCCTTCCATTTAAAGTGTTCAGTTTGCTAAAGTTGACAGATGTATATACCCATAAAACCATCACCATACTCAAGACACATAAAATTTCCTTCAGCTTCTAAAGATCTCCATATTTCTTTGTGGTTCATTCCTTCCTCAGCTTTTAGCTGCAGGCAAAACTGATCTGTTTCTTGTCACAAGAAATTATTGTGTATTTGCTACATATCTGGCTTCTTTCACTCAGTATAATGATTTTGAGATTCATCTATGTTACTGTGTTTATCAATAGTTAATTCCTTTATATTTCCTCTATTGTATAGATATAACATTGTTTATCAATTCAATTGTGGTTGTTTCCAATTTGGGGCTCCTGTCAATAAAGCATTTCTTTTAGGTAAATACATAGTAGACTCTGTAGGTCATGTGATAAGTATATATTTGTGTTTTTATAATATCAGTAAATAGTTTTCCAAAGTGGTTATACCATTTTACATTCCAGAGGAATGTGAGAACTTCTTTACTGTTTCAGAAACTTGCTAATAATTTTAAACAAGCAAGTTTTATGCTTTACCTGTAAAATTATAATTGTGTAAAATTCATGTTGTTTCCTCACTACTGTATAATCTCCCCACTATCTAATCAATTCCTATTTCACTTAATCCTCACAAAATATTCTGATGTAGATGTTATTCCATTTTTATGTTTTATGAAACTCATGTATGCAGTTGAGCTGAGTACCTAAATTTTTGCAGCTAGAGAGTGGTGGAATTGGAGTTTGAATTCATGTATGACTGTTAGTCTTTGGGATCTTTTATTAAACCATGCCATTTTAGAAAGTACAGTCTTCAGTAAGAATAAAGATATACGTATACAATTTTGAATAAGCATTTTAATGTTACCTAATGTCTCCCTGCTGTACTAACAGAAAGATAGCATAGTGCCTGAGAGAAGCTCAGATTCTGGGTTCACATCGTAGCTGATGTGGAGGCTAAAGCAACTCCATCTTGGATGCTAATTTGCCATGTTGGTTTCTGACTGGCCCCAGCTCCAGGAAGTCCTCTAAGATTTCCTGTTAACCTATTGTTTTTTATCTAACAGCAGGTATTTACCATCAATCCTGCTCTCAGGTCAAGCAACCTTGATGTTATCCTACTTCAGTAGCATCCACTCTCTCTGAGAGTAAGAGCTATAACTACTGCATAAAACTAGAGTTTCAAGTGGTCACATTTCCCATCAAATAGAGAGTGCTGTACAGAGAGTGCTTTATGTAGAAGAAAGCCAGAGAGAATATATCCAGTTGAGGACCTGGAGAACAATATGTAACTGACATTGCAAGAGCACCTGAGGACAGGCTTACCTCACATGTTTTTTGTTTGTTTCTGAGATAGATCAAATTGGATTTCTGACGGTTATACTCAAAAGAGATTCACCTAATACACAGATTCATTGTTTTTGCTGTGCAATCAACACCCCTTTCCTGAGCTGCTTCTCCTCATTGTAGTTTGTCTATCCATTTCTTCAAGGGATGCCACATTTTACTACAGATGTAGGAATTATCATTCAAAAGTTACTATTGAGAAAAAAATAAAAATTACTAATTTACTTAGTGGAAGAATATCAGGAGTTTATTTCCCAGGAATGATGAAGAGTATAAGTGTATACCAGGTCAGACAGGTGATCACCATGCTGGCAGATCAGGCAATCCTGTGTCTACAGGCCATTTCACTACCCCAGTAGACTTTCTTAAAATATTACTAATAATTGTTAATTCAGAGTGTTTTTGCTTGTGTAACATATTGTTGTGGCTTTTTTACTCCCATCATTTGGCAAGCAGGAGCATTACAGCTCTTTTGCTTTGGCAGTTTGGCAAGTTCCAGGTTCTTGTCCTGCAACTGAGAGGAATAAGGTATGCAGAGGGGGTAAGGCAGAATAGAATTTATTGAGTGAAAGAAAAGCTCTCAAAAGTGAGAAGGGACCTGAACATGGGTAGCCATCTGTGAGGCTGAGTCCGGAGTTTTCATGGGCTTAGAATTGGGGAATACATGCTGATTGGTTTATGGGTAGGCTTGGAAAACACGCCATTTGATTGGTTAAAAGACATCATTCAGAAAGAACCAATCAAGAGACAGTAAGACAGGAAGGAAGACCTCACTCCAGTCTGTGGGCTCTTTTTTTTTTTTTTTTTTTTTGAGATAGAGTCTTGCTCTGATTCCTAGGCTGGAGTACAATGGTGTGATCTCAGCTCACTGCAACCTCTGCCTCCCAGGTTCAAGAGATTATCCTGCCTCAGCCTCCCAAGTAGCTGGGATTACAGGCACCCACTACCATGCCCAGTTTGTATTTTTTAGTAAAGACAGGGTTTTGCCAAGTTGGCCAGGCTGGTCTTGAACTCCTGACCTCAAGTGACCCACCTCCCTTGGCCTCCCAAAGTGCTGGGATTACAGGCATGAGCCACCGCGCCTGGCCCAGTCTGTGGATTCTATCCAGGACTGGTAGCTCAGTTTTCAGACTTTAGACAGCCCTTGGCTTGAAGGTGGAGTTTCACTGGGTACCTGTCCCTGTCTGCCTAGGAATTTGCCTGTCTCCTGTCGCTATCAATATCAGGTACAAGCCTACTTTTCCCCAATACAGCTTTATTGAGGTGTAATTAACTAATAAAATTGTAACTGCATGAGGTGATAGATGGGCTAACTTGATTGTTGTGTTCATTTCACAATTTATACCAATATCAAATAATCACATTGTACTCCTTAATGGGGGAAGAGTACTTAAATATACAATACAGTATTATTAATCATAGTCACTATGCATTAGATCCATGGAACATATTCTACACGTAAGTGAAAGTTTATACCCTTTTACCAACATCTCACAGTTTCCCCCACTCCCTATCCCTTGGCAACCACAGTTCTGCTTTCTGAGTTTGACATTTTAAGATTTTATGTGTAAGTGAGATAATACAATATTAGCTTTTCTCTAACTGGCTTAGTTCACTTAGCGTAAATGCCTGCCATATTTATCCATATTCTTGCAAATGGAAGGATTTCCTTCTTGTTTAAGGCTGAATAATATTTCATTGTATACACACACCACATTCTGTTTACTCACTCATTCAGCAGCAGACACATAGACTGTTTCCATTTTTTGGCCATTGTGAATAATGCTGCAATGAACATGGGAGTGCAGATATTTCTTTGAGATACTGATTACATTGCCTTTGAAGATAATACCCAGAACTAGGATTGCTGGGCACTATTGTAGATCTTTATAATTTTTTCAGGAGCATTTATACTGTTTTCCACAACTCTAAACTGTTTTTCAAATGTACCAATATACATTCCCACCAACAGCCAACAGTGTACAAGAGTTTTCTTTCCTCCACATCCTCTCCAGCACTTGTTATCTCTTATCATTTTGATAATGTCCATCCTTGCAAGTGTGAAGTGACATCTCATTGTGATTTTAATTTGCATTTCCCTGATAATTAGTGATATTAGAAACATCTCCACATACCTGTTGGCCATTTGTACGTTTTCTTTACCTATATGAGTCCTTTGATAATTTTGTAATCTGAATATTCATTGGTTTTTGTGTGCGTTTGTTTGCTACAATATTGTATAATTTTCTTATGTATTTCAGATATTAACACATTATCAAATATATGGCTTCCAAATATTTTCTCTCATGTTACAGGTTGCCTTTTCATTTTGCTAATTGTTTCCTTTGCAGAGCAGAAGCTTTCTAGTTTGATATAATCCCATTTATTTCTTTTTATATTGTCCGTGCTTTTGATGTTATATCCAAAAGTCATTGTCAGGATCAATGTCAAAGAGTTTTTCTCATTTTTAGGAGCTTTAAAAATTTCAGGTCGTGTAATTAAGTCTGGAATCCATTTTGAAGAATTTTGCGGGGAGTGATGTAAAACAGGAATCCAATCATCTTTTTTCTTTTTTTTAATACATGGACATCCAGTTTTTCCAATATCATTTATTGAAAAATTTTACTTTCCTTAGTTTGTATTCTTGGTACCCTTCTCAAATATTAGTGGCTACATACACATGAGTGTATTTCTGAATGCTCTATTCTGTTCCATTTGTTTATGTGTCTGTTTATATGACAGTACTATACTGATTTGATTACTGTGGCTTTACAATATAGTTTGAAATTGAAAAGTATGATGCCTCCATCTTTATTCTTCCTCAAGAATGCCTTGGCTATTTGGGGTCTTTTTGGTTGCATACAAATTTTAAGAATAAATTTAACCAACGAGGTAAAAGATTTATACTCTGAGAACTATGACATTGATAAAATAAATTGGAGAATATACAAATTAATGGAAATATATCCTGTGTTCATGAATTGTAAGACTTATTATTATTAAAAATGCCCATACTCCCTGCTACAGTTTGGAGATATGTTCTCCCAAACCTCACATTGAAATTTGATCCCCAATGTGGGAGATAGGGCCTAATGGGAGGTGTTTGAGTCTTGGGGGTGGAATCCTAGTAAATGGCTTGGTGCCATCCTTGTGGTAATGAGTAAGATTTTGCTCTGTTAGTTCCTGTGAAATCTGGTTGTTAAAATAAAATATTTTTAGAAAGGCTGATATCTCCCTGTCCACTGCTTCTTTTTTTGCCATGTGATCTCTGCATATATTGGCTGTCCTCCATCTGCCATGACTGGAAGGAGTCTGAGGCATTCACCAGAAGCAGATGGTAGTACCATGCTTCTACCTGAAAATCTGTGAACCAAATAAGCCTCTTTTCTTTATAAATTACTCAGCCTCACATATTTCTTTATAGCAACACGAAGTGAGTAAGAACTACCCAAAATGATCTATAGCTTCATTGTAATCCTATCAAAATTCTAGCAGCATTTTCACAGAAATATCAAATACATTATCGAACATCATGTTCAAGGAAATAAATTGAAAACTTCGCCTTTCTTTGATGGAGAAGCTATATGAGACAATAATAGTATCATGTGATTCCCCATTAGACAGATCTACATTTCAAAGGGCAGGATTTATTTTCCTCTTTTTTCATTTTATTTATTGATGCAGCCTGAAAACCAAGAACAGTGATGGGAATGTACTAGTCATTCAATAAAGTTTTGTTGAGTAAATAAATAAGTTTTCATCTCAACTCCGTCAAATACTGACTGTGTTACATTGGAGAAATTATTTAATCTTTCTAAATGTGTTTTCTCCAAATGTCAGACTTGTAGTATTCCATTATAAACTGTAGGAAGATGCAAGAAGATTCTTTTAAAAACATGTAGAGTGATACCAAAACGTAACCCATAGAGAGAAACAAAAAAGAAGGTAAATATTCATAGTTTAAGCAATTTTTTTTAAGAAAAGATGGGGTGTATACCAGAATTCCTATGGCCATAATAGTAAGATTTTGCAAGAACTGTATCTCTTGACCTAATTCTCAAATAAGTGTTTCAATGAATAAAAAGATTTAGCTTATAAAACCAAAGCAGAAATGATATGCCAATGTGGAGATCTTGCATACGTGAGAGTGTCAAAGTATAAGGATATTATTGGGTAAACCTTCAGAAATAATCTTCAGAAATAATTTGGTTACACTTTTAGACAATGTCTTGGCATAAATATTGCTAAGTGTTCCATCTATGTCTAATATCTTATGGATCCCATTGGAATTCAGTTCTTGTACTACAAAGAGAAAGATAATCTTTTGATTTATTGACAATCCCATAAGCTTGTATGTTTAAGTTCATGGGACCTAATGTACTGAAGAAAGAAAATATGAATTATGGTGAATCTTTTTTATCCTTCTGTATTATTGTCTATATACTACAAGCAAATATTTATCAGGGAATTAACTTGGTGTCTTCCATTGTAATTATACTGTTATTCTTGCCATATGCATCCTATGCATTTTCTTTTTCTTTTTTTTTTTGCAACTTATGTCAATTGGATAATGATACTTATAACTTTATTTTCAGAGGTAAGTTATTCAATTATTTGCTGAAATACATAAAGCTTACATGTAGTCTTCAGGTTTTTATTTAAAAGGGTGATACTTTATTATATTTTTCTTTGAAATCCACTTTTTCTAGTGTGGATATAGCTAATTAATCTTTCCTTAACTGGTGTTAACATGGTTCATGTTTTCCAACACAAATAAAGTACTTTAATATATTTATTTTTTTTTAATTTAAAGAATGTTGCTTATAACCACCAAATACTTAAGTTTTGCTTTTATATCCTATCTGATAATCTTTGTCTTTTTTATTGGAGTGCTGAGATTATGTACATGTAATGCAATTGATATGATTAGTTGTGTATATCATCTTTCTATTTGTTTTCTTTTTGCCTCAACTTATCTTTATTACTCTTTCTCACTGTTCTATGATTTCATTTCACCTTGTTTTTTGACCTATTGTAATAACTCTTGTTGTTACTGTTGTTTTTTTAAAGTTAGTGGTTAAGATTTATGGTACACATCTTTATTCTAGTCAACATTCAAGTGATATTATGCCACTTCACGCAAAAAAAATTCTTTGGAAATGAGGCTGCTGCCCTCCAGACACCAGAATTGTAGAAAAAAGAGCAGCATGCAATCTGAAAAGCTGTAGGCATTAAATTCTAACCCATGGAAATAGCCATGTGGTCTACACCCAAGAAAGCAATGGGACAGGGCAGCCCAAGGTTTTGGAGGCGCATTCTTTGCACCAGTATGGGATATGGAGTCAAAAGCAATTATTTTACAGCTTAAGGATTTAATGTCTGTTCCACTGTGTTTTAGACATGTATGGGCCTGTTACCCCTTTCTTTTGTCATGTCTCCATTTTGGAATGGGAACGTTTACCCAATGTCTCTTCTACCATTGTATCTTTGAAGTTAATAACTTTTTTTTCATTTTACAGACTTATAGCCAGAAGAAACTTGTCTTGAGTTTCAGATGAGACTTTGGACTTAGGACTTTGGGGTTGGTGCTAGAACAAGTTAAGAATTTTGGGGGATTGTTGGGAAGAAATTGTTATATTTTGTAGTGTAACAAAGACATGAGGTTTAGGGTACAAGGGTGGGATGCTATAGTTTGGATATTTGGCCCTCCAAACCTCCCTATTGCTGAAGATGTGGCCTAATGGAAGGTGTTTGGATCATGGAGATGGATCCCTTCTAAATGACTTGGTGCCATTTCTGCAGTAGCAATTGGGTTCTCAATTTGTTGGTTTCCAGATATATTACTTCCACTGAGAGTTCCCTGAGAGCTGGCTATTAAAAAGAGCCTGGCATCTTCCCCCTCTTCTGTGCTTTCTCTCTCACCATGTCATCACATACCAGATTCCCTTTGCTTTCCACTGTGAATGAAAGCAGCCTAAAGCCCTCACCAGAAGCAGATGATGATGCCATGCTTCTTGTTTAGCTGCAGAACTGTGAGCTAAGTGAATGTATTTTCTTTATAAATAACCCAGCCTCAAGTAATCTTTTACAGCAACACAAAATGGGCTAAAACAAGATTGCTCCACTGTCTTTTCACTTGCAAGGTTCTTGGTGGCAAGTCTGTTCTCACCATTATCTTTGCTCCTCTGTCTTTTGTGCTCTGGCTTATTAAGATATTCCTTTTGTCACTGGTTATAAGTAATCTGATTATGATGTGTTTCTGAGTACTTTTAATCATGTCTTCTGTGCTTATGCGAATTTTGTTGAATTTTTTGGTTAGAGTTTTCATCAAAATTTAAAACTTTGGACATTATTTCTTCAAATGATTGTTATGTCCCTATTGCTCTTCTTTACTGGGGGAGGTCTCCAATTACACATTGCTTAAAGTTTTCCCACAGCTTACTGATGGTCTTCTCAATTTTTAAGGTTATTTTTTTCTCTTTGTTTAATTTTGAATGGGTTTCTTTGCCATGTCTTCAAGGTTACTAATCTTTTGCAAAGTTTAATTTGCCATTAATCCTATTCAGTGTTATTTCACTTCAGGTATCACCAGTTTTATCTCTAGAATTTCTATTTGATTCTTTAAAAAATCATCCATGGTTCTATTTAACTTTTTGGAAAACTGAAACTCAGATGTATTAACTATTTACTATCCATGTCTGCTAACTCTAATATCTGCATCATTACTGGGTCCCTTTTGATTTGTTGGTTCTTATCCTTATTATGGTTTGTATTTTCCTGCTCTTAACTAGCAATTTTTAACACACTTCTCGTCATTTTTTAATTCTAGCTTGTTGAGCGCTGAAATTTTTTGTATTCCTATAAATATTTTTGAATTTTGTTCTGGGACATGGTTAAATGACTTGGAAACTATTTGATCTTTTTATATTTGATAGGTTGAACTACAGCAATATTGTTCTAGGGCTCATTATCTCCCATTATGGGGGCAAGAACCTTCTTAGTGCTCTGCTGAATACTCCACTAATCATGAGGCATTTTTTTTCTTCTTCTCCTAGTGGGAAGAGGCACAACCGCCAGCCATTTATGTGCACTTTAAACTATTACAACTAACCCTCAAAGAGGTTCTTTCTCCACTCTCTGGCAGTTTCTTAAATTCATGTGCCAATTAGCACTCTGCTAAATATTTAAGAAATGCCTCTCAATATCTAGAATTATCTCTTCGCAGAGCTCTCTCTTCCCTGGGATTGTGTCCTGTGAACTATAGCCTCTGCACGCCTCCTTTTGTCTCTCTGGACTCGTGAATTTATCTCCTCAAATCTTACAATCCATCTGCTTTTTCCTGGATTTCCCTTCCCTGCAATTTGGCAAAAAACAAAAACAAAAACAAAAAACCCATATCAAGATAGTACTATAGTAAGCTGAGACAAGAGCAGGGTTTACCTCATTTGTTTTCCATCTCTGAGGAAACAGTATCAATCAATATCAACATTAATATTTGTCTCCTATACCATGTAAAAAAGTATATTTTCTCAATTAAAAAATAACTATCTCTTTACCCCAATTTATGTTACAATTACATGTCCTTTTTCTACTTTCCTCTACAGAAAAGTCTGAAGAAGAGTTTTTTACTCATTGTCTCTATTTCCTGATTCTTTATTAAAGCTACCCCAGTCAAGCAATAGCTCAGAAAACTCTGCCTTAATGTAAGATTTTCTGGGGACTCAGTCTTTAATCTTTTCTTAAGTTCTGTTTATACTCCTTCCCATTGTGATTTCACTTAATCCCATGCCTTTAAATAATATTTATATCCTTATCATCCCAGGTTTTAAACTGTCTGCCCAGAACTGACCCTGAACTTTGGGTCAGTAACAAAAAATATCTTACTTAAAATTCAATATTTTTAATTGTGTTTCTAACAGCAATCTCAAACTTAAAAATGTACATCTGATCTTTCCATTCCAAACCTCTTCGTCTTTCAGTCTTTTCTATTTCAATTACAAAATAATGATTTTACCTACATAGTCCTTAAACTCTGGGGTCATAGTTGACTCTCCTCTAACGTATCTTCATGCAATTAGCAAATTCTGTTGACCCTATTCTTAAATTATTTCTCGAATCTGACCAATTTAGCCATTTCTTGCTCTCAGTTTGGACAAACACACCATCATGTCCTGTCTAAATTACTATAATTACTTTCTGACTGGTCTCTGTGTCTCTGTTCTTCACTCAATTTATTCCGTTCTAAACTGAGCATCTAGAATCATCATATTAAATATATGAATAAGTCACATTTGTGGGGAAAGTCCTCCAGTGATGTTTCATTGCTCTAAGAGTAAAGTCAAAGTTCTTGTTACGACCTATGAGTCATTATGCAATTTGGACCTAAACTGATTCTTTGACTTAATCTCTTGATTTTCTCATTCTTTGATTCTGCTTTAGTCACACTGGTCATCTTGTGATTTATTTTTCTTTTATTAAAGTAGGCACTCTATCAGCGTGGGAGTTCTTAACACAAACAAAATAAGTTGCCAACATTCAGTTAATTAATTGAAAGAAGGGCTTCTATTCTGGTTGGCATGAGAACTGTTAAAAGGTCTGGGAAGTGGTGAAAGAAATAAACCTGTGCCTTGTTGCAAAAAGTAGACCATTTAAGAAGACGGCAGTTTAGTGGACACAAAAACTCCCGTGACTTACTTTACTTTCCTCCTGCTGCACCCACAGAAACAGGAACAGATCCTCTTAAGGTGACAGATCTTAAATTGATGATTTGCTAATATCTCTACTCAAAATTTAGTCAAGAACTGGAAAGTGCTAACCTGGTGGGTCAAAGTTTTTATATGATTTTTCTTGGAGAATACTGATTCTCCATTTTACTATATTCTTACTAAGAACATTTGAACATCACATGTACCCCATAAATATATACAATATGTGTCCATAACAATTAAAAAATTTTTAATTAAAAAGAATGTCTAAGTAATGGCTAGTAAATCAATGTTTTAAAGAAGCTTATTGTATAATTTTTATGCTTATCAAGGTGCAATCCTAGCTGCACAAAAATTTTCTGGTGATTTTTTTTAATGCCAGTAGTCAAGAATAACCTCAGAAATTTGATTTTAAAAGGAGCAGGATTGAGAACCCATGGTCAAACATAGGTAGAGATTAATATTTCTTGAATGAATAACTTATTAAAATATGAATAATTATATACCTACAATTATTGACAATTTTGTTGTCTCATTCTTTCTTCTACTATCTTTGTTTTATCACCATAAGGAAAAGATTAAGAAGCAAGTAACTCACTTTCACATTGTATTTCGGAAAGTCCTCATTAGTTATTTGCTGCAATTTTTACCCTTATTCTGCCTTTGCCTTCTTAGGAAAACCAGAGTTATCTTTCTAGAGCACAACCAATTATATTATTTCTATATCTAATAATGTTCCCCTTTATTAATCAACAGCCTTTTGGTTGTAAGTGACAGAAACCCAACTCAAGCCAGCTAAAGTTTTTTTAAAGTTAATTATTGGCCAACATAACTAAACAGATTAGAGCTGAATGTAAGATTCCATAGAATTCTATTTCTTTCTATTTTTCAGCCCTAATGTTTTCTGTTGGCTCATTTCTTAGTCATGCGCTTTCCTGTAATTCCAAAATCACTTGTTTCCCAGTTTAGCATCCTTGGTAATCTAAGCAAAATTTCTAGGATTAGCCCAGATTTATCCAATTTGAGTAACGTATAGATTATTTTATGGCCAAACTATGGCCAGGGGTAAACTGATCTGATTAATCAAGTATGGACCTCTCACAAGTGTACATTTTTTTTTTGTTTTTGAATAAAACTGTTCATATAGGTTTGCTCCACTCAAGATATGTAGATTGAAAGCGACAAAAGAGTAGCTTCCCAGAAGAAAAATAGAAGATTTTTACTAGGAAAAGAAAGGGAAATCTGTGGAAGACAAAATGACACAACAGAATATATTTAGAATAGTTTAATTAAAGCTTTATGCTAGTCCAAAACCTATTACTATTTGTACCCTATTTATCTCTAAAGCCCTAAAGGCAGTACTCCCCTCCCTTCACCTAATATTTCAGTCACATTGAGCCATTTGTTTCTGGAACACGCCATAGTCATTAATACACCTTCCTTTGTGTATGGTGTTTTTTATATTAAGAATACTAGCCAAATTTCTATTTCTCTTTCAAGTCATATATTTCAATTATCTATTGATACGTAACACACTATTCCAAAATTTAGTGACTTTCAAGAACCATATTACTTTCTCATTAATTTGCAATTTGCTCAATACTTGGTAGAAGCATCTCCCACTTCTGCTTAATACAGTGTCAGTCAGAGTAGCATGAAAGCTGGGGACTACCAGGAAGAAGTTGACTTGGGTCATACATCCATGACTTAAGTTATCACTGTCAAATGGGTGTTCAGCTGGAGCCCACTCACAAGGACATCTTCGTTCTATTCCATGTGGCTTGGTTTTCTCATAGAATGACAGCTAGACTTCAGCGGGAAGAAGTGCAAGCTGCTTGACTTTTTAAGACTTGGAAGCCCCCAGACTTTACTTCTGCTGTATATGCTTGGTCAAGAAGGGTTACAAGTCCAACTTAGATTTACAGGGAGAGAAAATAAGCTCTCTTCTTTATATGAGGAACATCTGAGGAGCAACCTACATATTTAAGTGGTGGTGGTGGTGTGATAGGGGGTTTGTATGGCTCTTCTTTGAAGATCACCTGCTGTGGCATAAGTGAAGCTTCAATATCTCAAGTTTCAGTCAGGCTGTCTTTTATTTATTTATTTTTAATTAATTAATTTTTTAAAATTGAGATGGAATCTCACACTGTCACCCAGGCTGGAGTGTAGTGGTACAATCTCAGCCCACTGCAACCTCCGCCTCCTGAGTTCAAGCAATTCTCCCACCTCAGCCTCCTGAGTAGCTGGGATTACAAGTGCGTGCCACCATGTCTAGGTAATATTTTTTCTTTTCAGTAGAGACAGGGTTTCGCCATGTTGGCCAGGCTAGTCTCAAACTCCTGACCTCAAGTGATCTGCCCACCTTGGCCTCCCAAAGTGCTGGAATTACAGGTGTGAGCTAACACGCCCAACCGAGACTGTCTTAACCTCTCAAAATCACCAAGTAAAGTAAATTATGTTCTTGTCTTCATTCTTTTAGAAGAGTGTTTTCATAGTATGTTTACAGATTTGTTGAGGAAGTGAATAGGCCCATTACAGAAAATGAAACAAAATACAT
Organism: Mandrillus leucophaeus; assembly: GCF_000951045.1. NCBI lineage: Eukaryota > Metazoa > Chordata > Mammalia > Primates > Cercopithecidae > Mandrillus > Mandrillus leucophaeus. Next base: position 383,738 of record NW_012101343.1, read on the forward strand.
AAATTTGGAAAGGACTTACCTAATAAATGGATTTCCCTATTGCAGTAATCATGAGAATTTCTAACATACTAATGTGCCTTATGAACCTCCCAGGGATAGAACGTAAGTTGAATAAGACACAGGGAGAATTATAAAGTAGAACATTTCTCAATATACTTGACTTAGAACTCCTTATATAAAACAATTTCTGGGACAAGTATTTCATAACACATGTTTAATAAACCTGCCTTACCATTTTTACATTATAATTATTTGATTAATTATCTTAATTCCATTTGCAATCTTAACTCCATTTGCCAGACAAACTAATTGTAACAGGTTCTAGGATGTGGAGATCTTTTGGAGGAGGACATTATTCTTCCTAATACAAAAAAAATATGCAGGAACAACAGTTTTCATATATATATGTGTGTGTGTGTGTGTGTGTGTATACCCAAAGACAATCAAATTACATATGTAAGTGTGTGTGCATGTGTGTGTATTATATATACATATATATAAAAAACACTGTAACACTGTGACTCCCCAGTCATGGGAATTTTGTTGTCTTTGTCACTTTATTTTTAACACCCATTCCAGGGCCTAACACATAGTATACATTTAGTAAACATTTTAAAAAGAAGAAATGAAGAAAAAGAGGGAGGTTGGAAGAGAGGAAAGAGAGTTTTAAAACCCTTCATTTTGTAAACACAGCCTTGATATATGCAATCTGACCATTTATGCAATGCCTAATTCATTTGTTAGAACTCAATCCTTCTGTGAAGATTCTTTAGGGAAACTTGTCATGATTTCAGGCTGGCTAAAACTAGGCTGCCTCTGTGTATTTCCATTACAGTATGAAGAATAACATCATCCTAAAAGGTTTCAACAACCTAGAATCAATTATAGTTAATCTGGCAAAGAGAATTAAGTTTGCAGATGGAATTAAGGTTGCTAATCAGTTGTCCTTAGAGAGGGAGGCAGATGACAAACCAGAGCATGATAATGTGAGAAGGACTTGGCCAGATGTTGCTGACTTTGAAAATAAAAGAAAAGAACAATGAGCCAGGAAATGTGGGTGACCTTTAGAGTCTGGAAAAGGCAAATAAGTGGATTTTCTCCTACAGCCTCCAGAAAGAAAACATTCCTACCAATACATTGATGTAAGTCTGGTGGAACCCATTATGGATTTATTACTTCTAGAACTGTAATATAATCAATTTGTGTTGTTTTTAAGCCACTATGTTCATAGCAATGTGTTACAGCAGTCATGGAAAACAAATATATTCATGGATAATTGCCATATTTTTAATTGACCAGCAAATGAAAATAAATTATATAGAAGCAGCAATGGTACAACCTTGACTAAATAAATAAAAAACTATTTATGTATTTTAATAAATAATTTTAATAAAGTATTAAATATTTTAAATAAATTATTAAATTTTAAATAAATTATTAATATTTATTAAAAAATAAATATTATTAAATTTAATAAATTTAATAAGGAAATTTAATGAATTCTATGTAGTATGTTAGTAAATACACAATATACAACAGTAAACTTTTTTAAAATTACTAACCTACATTAATAGAGAATCTCGGTATGGTTTTGGTCCTTTGGTAATTCATAAGAAAAGTACTACAGCAAAACATGAATGAGTATTTGAGGACTATGAAAATTATTTAGGCTATATAATTCCAAGAAGTATTATTTCTAAGGATGCTATTCAGCATACAGAAGCACAGTAGAAAATGTTTTATAAGAAAAAAATACACATTTCAGAATGTGAAAATTTTAATAAGATATAAACAATTTACTCAAAGGATATTCAATTATTTAAACTTCCTTTCTTCAAGTAGCCATTGAGTATCTACTCTGTTATGGTGTAAGATGGGGTAATATACTCATAATTAATACATGGTCTCTTAAGGTTCAGATCTTTTATTGGAGGAAATAGACAAATATTTAATAGGAGTAAATGAGGCTCTAATAATAAGTAAAAAGTAATACAAAATTTCAAATGAGAGTTTATTCAGAATTTTTAAAAAGACTTTAACAATTGGATAATATTGCACTGAGTCTTCAAAGTTTTCAGATGAACATAGAAAAATAGATCCAATGAAGGGGAGAAGACACTCACAAAAGCATTTATACCTCAGAAATGGTTGAGATATGGAAGGTAACTGGTGGCACCTGGATAGAGACTGTGTATGGCTGATGGAGGCAAGATGGAAAGGATGGAGCACATTGGAAAATTATCCTGGAAAATCATGTAGGGACTAAGAACATGAAAGTCTTCAGAAACAATATTAAGAAAGTTGTACTTGTTCTGGAAGGAAATGGAAAAGAGTTAAAGAACTTTTAAGCTGACATACAACATGACAAATTTGCTTCAGAGTAATTTAAGGGTGAAGACAATTGATTGAGAGATGTTACTATTTAATAAAATGAACGAGGGAGGATAGAAGGTAGGACTAGCTTGCAGATCCCACTTGGACAGATGAGCAGCATGTGGAAACTCGCATGATAAACTCTTGCTCCAAGAACTACCACAGCAACATAACACGAAAGCTGAGAGATTCCACAGGCCCTTTGAAGAAACTGGTCACTGCTACAGGCTTTCTGAGATGCCAAAAAACTGTGAGTTGGCTTGTTTTCTCAGAGGGGAGGCTGGTGGTTTGGGGCAAGCTCTCAGCCCTGGTCACCAGCTGCCTGGAAATAGACTCAGTGCTGTTTGTGGGGCACAGCAGGAATGAGATTGGCCTTTAGGACTGTGGGCTGCATGGGGGTGGGGTGGGGCCCGTGACAGAGGGCTTTCCCCCATTTCCCTGGTGACTTGTATGACACAGCAGAGGCAGCCATAATCCCCCTTGGAACATAACTCCATTGGTCTGAGAATCACATTCTCATCCTCCACAGCAGCTTCAGCAAGCCCCATCCAAGGAGAGTCTGAGCTCAGACACTCCTAATCCTGTCCCCACCTAGTGACCTTTCTCTACTGGCCCTGGTAGCAAAAGACAAAGGACACAATCCCTTGAGAGTTCCATGGCCTTGTCCACCTCCTGAGAAACCTGAATACTTAACCAGCCCGCCACAGGGCAAGTTTGCTTTCTCACTATAGTACCACAGTTGATGCACTCTTGAAAACATACGTCCTGGCTGCATGACAATCAACACAAAACTAGCACACTAAACAAAAATACAGTAAAGGACTCTAACAGAGTCCACTTCACGTCCCTGGTGCCTTCACCAGAGCAGGTGCTGATATCCATGGCTGAAAGACCTGAAGAGAGATCACATCACAGGACTCTTTGCAGATACTCCACAGTACCAGCCCAGAGCCTGGTAGCTCTGCTGGGTGGCTGGACCCAGAAGGGAAAAACAATCACTGCAATTTGACTCTCAGGAAGCTCCATTCCTACGGGAAGCAGGAGAGCACCCACATCAAGGGAGCATGCCATGGGACAAAACATGGAACAGTAGCTCTTGAGTCCCAGATCTTCCCTCTGACATAGTCTACCCACATGAGAAGGAACCAAAAAACAATTCTGGTAATATGACAAAACAAGGTTCTTTTAACATCCCCAAAAGATCACACCAGATTACCAGCAATGAATGCAAATCAAGACAAAATCTCTGAATTGCCAGAAAAAAAATTCAGAAGGTTAATAATTAAGCTAATCAAGGAGGCATCAGAGAAAAATGAAGTTCAACTTAAAGAAATCAAAAACAAGATGGGCGCGGTGGCCCATGCCTGTAATCCTCATATTGAAATGTAATCCCCAATGTTGGAAGTGGGTCCTGGTGGGAAATGATTGGATTATGGGTGCAAATTTCTCATGAATGGTTTAGCAGCATCCCTCTTGGTACTCTCCTAATGATAATGTGTTATTGTGAGATCTGCTCATTTTAAAATGTGTAGCAACCCCTACCTTTCTCTCTCTTGCTCCTGCTCTGGCCATATGATGTGCCTGCTGCACCTTCACCCTCCATCATGACTGTAAGTTTCCTGAGGCCTCCCCAGAAGCCAAGCGAATGCCAGCATCATGCTTCCTGTATAGACTGCATAACTATGAGCCAATTAAACCTCTTTTCTTTATAAATTACCCAGTCTCAGGTATTTCTTTACAGCAATGTGAGGACAAACTAACATAGAAAAACACTCAAAATATAGCATTCATTAAACATATAAAATATTGTTCAACTTCACTGGTCTAGGAATTATAAACATGAGACAAACACAAATGAAATATATAAAATGACCCATTTTATATCCATTAGCTAAGCAAAAATAAAATTTGACAGTAGAATGTATTTTTTGTTTTCATTTTTGTTTTGAGATAGAGTCTCACTCTTTCGCCCGGGCTGGATTGGCATAATCTCAACTCACTGCAACCTCTTCCTCCTGGGTTCAAGCCATTCTCCTGCCTGAGCCTCCCACATAATCACAAAACTTAATTAAACTGGTAATTTGTAAACTCTATGAATGGCAATTGTACTTGATAACATAGTGTAGAAATTTTCTAACACATACAATATTTCTGTCTCAGGATATTTGGGGCAGCATTGTGTTAATAGTGATACAGTAAAAATGGCCAAATTGCTAAATACTGGGAGAATGGAAAAATAAAATGTGATATATTTGTATAATTCAATACTTCATATCAATTAAAAGGAATGAACTAGATTTCTAGAGTCATAGGTAGACTTGAAACAAATGTTGAGAAAAATAGGCAATTTAAAGAATGAGACATAATATAATGTATACGTGAATTTAAGGATAATACTAGACACAAATCCATATAAATAAGTGTGTCTATTTACCTATCATGTATATGTGAATTTAAAGATAATACTATTTACAAATCTATATAAATGGGTTTGTCTATCTATTTACCTACTAGGAATCTTTACATATTCATGAATCTATTCATCTTTCAATCAACCCATTGCTATATTCATCCATCTAAAATATTTTTAAATGGGCTAGAATAATACACATTGAATTTATGAACATAGTTGCTTGGGGATGGGAATGCAGTTTGCTGAGATGGAACTGGAAAGTAAATTCAGCTTCATTTGTAACGTATATGCTTTTATGATTAAAAAATAGACAAAGTAAATTTCACAAAATACTCTTATTTGTTTTAGGTGGTACATACAGTTACACATTATACCATCCATGGAATTCTTTTATTTTAATCTTCTAACTTTTATGAAAATACTCCAAATGAAAGAATTTAACATATGTAATGATGAATTTTCAGCCCTTTAAACCTGAATATATCTTTATTGACTAGAGCAGTCAAATATGGTCATCCGTGTGCAACATCTGTAATGTGCTGAGAAACAATTCATAAGGGAATGAAACTGGCATTTTTCCAGAGTACCCAGATCTATGCAAACCTCACCCTGTTAATTACTTCTGCTGTGAGAGAATTGGTTCCCAGAGATGTAGTAATTACGGAAAATCAGAAATAAAGGAGAACCCAAGAGACTGTCCTAAAAGAGCTTGTCATTGGAGGGATGAAGAAACTGAGGTTCATGCAGAAGAAGCAACTTGGCAAAAATTACACATTCTCATTATTGGCAGTAAGTTTCCTTTACTTCTAATTGGACACACTACGTAGAATTACAGGTGCTCTTTATGGGAACATAAATTACTTTTTCCTGTTTCAATGACTTTTGCTTCTGGGTAAAAGCAATGAAGTCAGAAACACTACCAATTAGTCATTCCGTAATCTGCCCTGAGCCAAGTAGCAGGGTAGAGCACATTTAACAGTGATTTACCCCAAGGTCTAGGTTGCCATCTCTCAGCTGTCAGGTCAACTCATGGGAGCCCCCTCCTTCCTATGTCCCCATTCTGGCTGTGCTTCCTGTGGCTTTGGCTTCCTTCTGATTTCAGGAAGACAAAAAGAGGGCAAACTTCCTTCTTGAAAGTTGCAATTTTGCAGGTTGGAGGCTAGAAAGGTTCTTCTTAATAAAGGCCAGGATTAATTAAGAGAAGGTCAAGAGGGTTTAACTTCCTAGTGCTCTGGAAGGACAAGAGGTCACACATGAGTGACTGTTATTGATTAAGCATTTTGATTGCCTGCTTAGATAGTCAATCAATACCAAAGAGTTAGACTCTTCAAAATATTAAACAAAATGTCTGAAGACAAGGATTTTAGCTAAGAGACTAATTTTTAATGTTTCAATAAATTTGGGAGGAAATTTCTGTGCATCCAGGTGAATTTCAGTGGAACAAGCAAAGGTGGAATGATGGATTATTGAGCTGCTTGGAAAGCAATAGTTGCTGCCTGTGGCTCTTGTAATTCACTCTGGAAAGATGCGTCTTGAGGCTTGTGGTAAGAGTAGATCAGATGTAATGAGTATATTTTTCAGTATCAGAAAGTAAGGGACATTTTTCTTTCAATTAAGGATAGAAAAAGAAACTCCTTATTGGAGAATCTATTTCAAATGTTAAAGGAAAGTGATGACAATTTGTTGTTTTCATTGTATAACTGAAAATAGCCAAACAGTACAAAAGCAAGATTTTCAAGATGTCTAAAAGAGAGGCCGTGGCAGAACTAAAGGATCATGCCATTTCTTCCCCAAGAGGCAAGAACTAGTGTTTATATGATACTTAGTAGGGGCCAGGAAATGCTGATTCACTTGATTCTCATAATAAGCCTCTAAAGCAGATATTAATGTTATCCTCGTTATATAGATTATATCATTATATCGATGCCTAATGTCACTCAGGTGTTAATAGCATAGCTATTATTTGAATTGAGGAAGTCTGTATTCCCTACCACTAGAATAAAATTTTTCAAACATAAACGTACATTGAAATTATGTGGAGAACTTGTTAAAACAGACTGCTGGGTCCCACTTCTAGAGCTTTTGATTTAGTAGGGCTTGAGTCGGATCCAAGAATTTGAAATCTAACAAGATCCCAATTAATGCAGATACAGCTGACCTACGATTCTACTGCCTTTGGTTATTGCACTAACAGAACTTGGTATGTCACTATTTTCCTACCTAGGATTCTGCAGCACTCATGCTGCAAATGGCACCACAGAAGTGTGATTATTATACTGTCAGTTCCTTAGGGTCATAATTAATCACCCAACCACACAACCAGAGATATGTCAAACTTTTTGATCAATAGACTAGGTAAAAAAACAAAAAAAACAAAAAAAACAAAAAAAACAAAAACAAGTGTACTAATGAAAGGGTAAGTGTACCATGTATTTTATTATGTTTTAAGTTTAAATATGACAAACACTATAACTAACGCAAATCATTCATGAATTGAGTTATGAATATAGCTGTGTACCATTTTATATCATTTGATGCTAGTGGCCCTATTCCCAATTATTTGGTGATGGTTCATCATGTATATTTTTATACCCCTAAGCTGTTTCTTTTGACTAGAAAACTCCCTCATTTCTTACTGACAAATAGACATAATATTCACCCTTCAAGGTCCCACTCAATCTCCACTGTAAAGTGTGAAGTTTCCTAGTTTAAAATGAATGTGAAATGATAGATCCCTGTTCCCTGTACTAGATTATAGCAAAAACAGGCTGAACTCCAAGTCAGTAGCTTGAAATCATCAAAACATGAGCTTTGTTAATTCCTCTTGTCATATCAAGATGTCTTCATCTCTATCACTGTCCTTTTCCTATGTTTACTAACTTTTTCATTGACCTTAGGTAGTGAGTAGCTTGAGTTTAGGAAACAGAATAAAGGAAATAAATGTATAACTGAGGTGTTGACTTTTGTGACATTCTAGGAAACAGTCAATATCAGCTTATCAAGGTACTCTAAATTTTCATGAAGTAATTTCCCAGAATTTCAACTAACAGAACGGCCTCACAGTCTTTGAAGTACAAAAACTTGAAAATGATATTCAGTCTAGCAAATTAAAGCCCTTGAAATGTGTAAAACCCAGCCATTCTTTAGTAGAGTTTGCTTTATCCTGGAATTCTCCATGACCCCATTCTTTTAGCCTTACAGAAACACCACCTAGCTTTGGAAGTTAAAATCAAATAAACATGAGGGCAACTTCTCAATCTTATGCAAAAACAATGAATGCTGACAATCATGCTGTTTTACTCTTATTCAGACAATGAAGGGAAAAGTGAATTCCTCAAGATCGTTCTTCCTTTTTTCTAAGGCACCTGTGATGCTTTGGTGTTGATAGAACTTAAGGTCAAAATCAGAAAGAAATTAGCTACCTCTATACTGTCTGGAATGCAAGTTAGTCTTTCTTGTGTTTTGCAGTTAAAAAGAGAATTAGTAATGAAATACTTGAAATTTAGAGAGCATGAGGCGCCATAGAATCAGTACCTGTCATGATAAGTACTAACCATGTGAACAAAAAATGTGAGTTTTACAGGGGACACTTGAAGCTTCAAGTTCTTGAGAAATCAGAGAAGTGGCAGATCCAAGATGCCAAGTTAGGTTTCATATTCCAGATTCTATGCATATAGATCTCCTTATTGGATGCTTCACATTGCCTGACTTCAAAATACTCTACAAATCTACAGACAAAAAACACCATGGCATTGCTATAAACACAGACACATAGACAAATGGAACAGAACAGAATATCCAGAAATAAATCTACATATTTATAGCCAACTGGTTTTCAGCAAAAGAAAGGACACCCTCTTCAATAAATGGTGCTGTGAAAACTGGATATTCATATGCACAAGAATACAACCAGACCCCTATCATTTGCTATATAGAAAAAATCAAATCAAAGGGGATTAATGACTTAAATGTGAGACCCCAGACTATAAAACTACCAGAATAAAACATAGGGGAAACACTTCAGGTCATTGGTCTAGGCAAAAATTATATAGGTAAGACTTCAAAAGCTTAGACAACAAAAACAAAAATAGACAAGTGGGATTAATAGTAAATGAAAAAGCTTCTGCACAGCAAATGAAACAATCAACAGTGAAGACACAGCTTGAAAATGGGAGAAAATATTTGCATACTATTTATTCAATAAGTGACTAATGTCCAGAATATATGAGGAACTCAAATAACTCAACAGCAAAAAACCAAATAATTTGACTGAAAATGGACATAAGATTTCTCAAAGGGAGACATAAATGGCCAGCATGTCTATCAAAAAATGTTCAACATCATCAGGAAAATGCAAATCAAAACCATAGTGACACGTCATCTTACTCCAGTTAGAAGGGCTGTCATCAAAAATAAAAAAAAAAAGCAAGCACTGGTGAGGATGTGTAGGAAAAGAAACATTTATACACTGTAGTTGGGAATGTAAATTAGTGCAGCTACTTTGGAAAACAGAATGGAGGTCTCACAGAACACTAAAAATAAAACCACCATGGTATCCAGCAATCCTGCCACTGGGTATTTATTCAAAGGAAAGGAAATCTCTATATCAAAGGGATACCCACACCACCACGTTTATCACAGCACTATTCACAATAGCCAAGGTTAAGAATCAATCCAAATATTCATCAACAGATGAACAGATGAAGAAAATATGGTATGTATTGTGAAAGGAAAATAAATCTTGGAGACCCCAAATCACTAAGCTAAAGAAAGTAGTCAAGCTGGGAACTGCTTAAGGCAAACATGCCTTCTATTCAAACTTACCCCTCTTCTCACTGAGATAAATGCATATCTGCCTCATGTGGAGAGGCTAATCAGAAACTCAAAGAATGAAACCATATGTGTCCCTACGACCTGGAAACCCCTTCCCAACTTCGAGGTGTCTCGCCTTCACCTTGAGTTGTCTCACTTTTCCAATTGAACCAATGTACATTTTACACATATTGATTGATGTCTCATGTCTTCCTAAAATGTTTAAAACCAAGCTGTACCCCTACCACATTGGGCACATGTCATCAGGACCTCCAGAGGCAGTGTCACAGGGGCAGGTCCTGAATCTTGGCAAAATAAAACTTTCTAAATTAACTGAGACCTGACTCAGATTTCCAGGGTTCACAATATGGACAATGGAATAGTATTCAGCCATTTAAAAAAACAATGAAAGTATGTCATTTACAGCAACATAATGAGCCTGGAGGACATTATGTTAAGTGAAGTACATCTGGCTCAGTAAGATAAGTACCACATGTTCTCACTCATATGTGAGAGCTGAGGAAAAAAAAAAGCTGTACTTACAGAAGTAGAATGAAGAATTGTGGTTATTTGAGGCTGGGAAATTCAGGGGGAAAGAAAAGATAGAAATATGCTTTTTAATAGACACAAAGTTACAGCTTGTGGGAGGAATAAATCCTAGTGTCTTGTACTGCTGTACGATGATTATATTCAATAATAATTTAGTGTATATTTCCTTTTTTTGAGACAGTTTCACTCTTGTTGCCCAGGCTGCAGTGCAGTGGCACAATCTCAGCTCACTGCAACCTCCACCTTCTGATTTCAAGTGGTTCTCCTGCCTCAGCCTCCCAAGTAGCTGGGATTATAGGTGCCCACCACCACGCCCAGCTAATTTTTGTATTTTTAGTAGTTATGGGGTTTCTCACATTGGCCAGGCTGATCTTGAACTCTTGACCTCATAATCTGCCCTCCTCGGCCTCCCAAAGTGCTGGGATTACAGGCATGAGCCACCACACCTGGTCTAGTGTATATTTTCAAAAAGTTAAAAGAGGATTTTGAGTGTTCACAACACAAAGAAGTGATATTTAAATGATAGATATGCTAATTACCCTAATTTGAACATTAGTGTATACATGTATAGAAATATCACTCTATTCCATATATATGTGCAATTATTACAAGTCATTTGAAATAGAAAAAAATTATGTAAAAAAAAGTAATGAAAAAGCAACACCAGCAACAACAAAATGAAACTCTACAGCAACAATCATACACATTGTGCTGTGCACACTATATTAACCTCAAAATATTACTAATGTTTTTAAAGATGGTCTTTATTAGTCCATTTTTACGCTGCTGATAGACATACCCAAAAATGGGAAAAAAATAGATTTAATGAACTCACAGTTTCATGTGGCTGGGGAGGCCTCACAATCATGGTGGAAGAGAAAGGATCTTCTTACATGGTGGCAGCAAGAGGGAATGAAGCAGCAGTGAAAGTGGAAATCTCCTTAATAAAACCATCAGGAGGTATGTTCCAAGATGGCCGAATAAGAACAGCTGTGGTCTGCAGCTCCCAGCGTGATCAACTCAGAAGACAGGTGATTTCTGCATTTCCAACTGAGGTACGTGGTTCATCTCATTGGGACTGGTTGAACAGTGGGTGCAGCCCATGGAGGGTGAGCAGAAGCAGAGCGGGGTGTTGCCTAGCCCAGGAAGTGCAAGGGGTTGGGGGATTTTTCTTTCCTAGCCAAAGGAAGCCATGACAGACTGTACCTGGAAAAACAGGACACTTCCGCCCAATTTCTGTGCTTTTCCCAAGGTCTTAGAAACTGGCAGACAAGGAGATTCTCTCCTGTGCCTGGCTTGGCAGGTCCCATGCCCATGGAGCCTTGCTTACTGGTAGCACAGCAGTCTGAGATGGAATTGCAAAGTAGCAGCCTGGCTGGGGGAGGGGCGTCCACCATTGTTGAGGTGTGAGTACATAAACAAAGCTGCCGGGAAGCTTGAACTGGGCAGAGCCCACCACAGCTCAGCAAGGCCTACTGTCTCTGTAGATTCCACCTCTGTGGGCAGGGCATAGCTGAACAAAAGGCAGCAGAAAACTTCTGCAGACTTAAACAGCCCTGTCTGACAGCTCTAGAGAGAGCAGCAGTTCTCTCAGCATGGCATTTGAGCTCTGAGAACAGACAGACTGCCTCCTCAAGTAGGTCCCTGACCCTGATATAACCTAACTGGAAGGTATCTCCCAGTAGTGGCCGACAGACACCTCATATACGCAGGTGCCCTTCAGGGAGGGAGCTTCCAGAGGAAGGATCAGGCAGCAATATTTGGTGTTCTGCAGCCTCCACTGGTGATATCCAGGCAAACAGGGTCTGCAGTGGACCTCTGGAAAACTCCAAAAGACCTGCAACTGAGGGACCTGACTGTTAAAAGGAAAACTAACCAACAGAAAGGAGTAGCATCAACATCAACAAAAAGGATATCTATACCAAAACCCCATCTGTAGGTCATCAACATCAAAGACCAAAGGTAGATAAAACCACAAAGATAGGGAGAAACCAGAGCAGAAACGCTGAAAATTCTAAAAACCAGAGCACCTCTTCTCCTCCAAAGGATCGCAGCTCCTCGCCAGCAATGGAACAAAGCTGGATGGAGAATGACTTTGACGAGTTGACAGAAGTAGGCTTCAGAAAGTCAGTAATAACAAACTTTTCTGAGCTAAAGGAACATGTTCTAACCCATCACAAGGAAGCTAAAAACATTGAAAAAATGTTAGATGAATGGCTAACTAGAATAAACAGTGCAGAGATGACCTTTAATGACCAGAAGGAGCTGAAAACCATGGCACGAGAACTTCATGACACATGCACAAATTTCAATAGCCAATTCGATCAAGTGTAAGAAAAGGTATCAGTGATTGAAGATCAAATGAACAAAAAAAAGTGAGAACACAAGGTTAGAGAAAAAACAGTAAAAAGAAACAAAGCCTCCAAGAAATATGGGACTATGTGAAAAGACCAAATCTACATTTGATAGGTGTACCTGAAAGTGACAGGGAAAATGGAACCCAGCTGGAAAACACTCTTCAGGATATTATCTAGAACTTCCCCAACCTAGCAAGGCAGGCCAACTTTCAAATTCAGGAAATACAGAGACCACCACAAAGATACTCCTCAATTAGAGCAAATCCAAGACACATAATTGTTAGATTTGCCAAGGTTGAAATTAAGGAAAAAATGTTAAGGGCAGCCAGAGAGAAAGGTCGGGTTACCCACAAAGGGAAGCCCATCAGAATAACAGAGAATAAATCTCTCGGCAGAAACCCTATAAGCCAGAAGAGAGTGGGGGCCAACATTCACCATTCTTAAAAAAAGAATTTTCAACCCAGAATTTCATATCCAGCCAAACTAAGCTTCATAAGTGAAGGAGAAATAAAATTCATTACAGACAAGCAAATGCTGAAAGATTTTGTCACCACCAGGCCTGCCTTGTAAGAGCTCCTGAAGGAAGCACTAAACATGGAAAGGAACAACCAGTACCAGCCACTCAAAAAACATGTAAAGAACATTGATGCTATGAAGAAACTGCATCAATTAATGGGCAAAATAACCAGCTAATGTCATAATGACAGGATGAAATTCACACATAACAATATTAAGCTTAAATGTAAATGGGCTAAATGCCCCAATTAAAAGACACAGATTAGCAAATTGGATAAAAAGTCAAGATCCATCAGTGTGCTGTATTCAGGAGACCCATCTCATGGGCAGAGACACACATAGGCTCAAAATAAAGGGATGGAGGAAGATCTAACAAGCAAATGAAAAGCAGAAAAAAAAAAGCAGGGGTTGCAATCCTAGTCTCTGATAAAACAGACTTTAAACCAACAAAGATCAAAAGAGACAAAGAAGGCCATTACATAATGGTGAAAGGATCAATTCAACAGGAAGAGCTAACTATCCTAAATATATATGCACCCAATACAGGAGCACCCAGATTTATAAAGCAAGTCCTGAGAGACCTACAAAGAGACTTAGACTCCCACACAATAATAATGGGAGATTTTATCACCCCACTGTCAATATTAGACAGATCAATGAGACAGAAGGTTAACAAGGATATCCAGGACTTGAACTCAGCTCTGCATCAAGCAGACATAATAGACATCTACAGAACTCTCCACCCCAAATCAACAGAATATACATTCTTCTCAGCACCACATCGCACTCATTCTAAAATTGACCACATAATTGGAAGTAAAGCACTCCTCAGCAAATGTAAAAGAACAGAAATCACAACAAACTGTCTCTCAGACAACAGTGCAATCAAATTAGTACACAGGATTGAGAAACTCACTCAAAACCACTCAACTACATGGAAACTGAACAACCTGCTCCTGAATGACTACTGGGTAAATAACAAAATGAAGGCAGAAATAAAGATATTCTTTGAAACCATTGAGAACAAAGACACAATGTACCAGCATCTCTGGGACACATTTAAAGCAATGTGTAGAGAGAAATTTATAGCACTAAATGCCCACAAGAGAAAGCAGGAATGATCTAAAATTGACACCCTAACATCACAATTAAAAGAACTAGAAGAATTAAAAGCAAACAAATTCAAAAGCTAGAAGAAAGCAAGAAATAATGAAGATCAGAGCAGAACTGAAATAGGTAGAGAGAGAAAAAAACCCTTCAAAAAATTAATGAATCCAGCAGCTAGTTTTTTGAAAAATTCAACAAAATTGATAGACTGATAGCAAGACTAATAAAGAAGAAAAGAGAGAAGAATCAAATAGATGCAATAAAAACTGATAAAGGGGATATCACCACCGATCCCACTGAAATACGAACTACCATCAGAGAATACTATAAACACCTCTACGCAAATAAACTAGAAAATCTGGAAGAAATGGATAAATTTCTAGGCACATACACCCTCCCAAGACTAAACCAGGAAGAAGTTGAATCTCTGAAAAGAACAATAACAGGCTCTGAAATTGAGGCAATAATTAATAGCCTACCAACCAAAAAAAAAGTCCAGGACCAAATGGATTCACAGCTGAATTCTACCAGATGTACAAAGAGGAGCTGGTACCATTCCTTCTGAAACTACTCCAATCAATAGAAAAAGAAGGCATCCTCCTTAACTCATTTTATGAGACCAGGATTATTCTGATATCAAAGCCTGGCAGAGACACAAGAAAAAAAGAGAATTTTAAAACAATATTCCTGATGAACATCAATGCAAAAATCCTCAACAAAATACTGGAAAACCGAATCCAGCAGCACATCAAAAAGCTTATACACCACGATCATTGGTTATCCCTGGGATGCAAGGTTGGTTCAACATATGCAAATCAATAAATGTAATACATCACATACACAGAATCAATGACAAAAACCACATGATTATCTCAATAGATGCAGAAAAGGCTGTCACCAAAATTTAACAGCCCCTCATTGTAAAAACTCTCAATAAACTAGGTATTGATGGAACGTATCTCAAAATAATAAGTTATTTTTGACAAACCCACAGCCAATATCACACTGAATGGGCAAAAACTAGAAGCATTCCCTTTGAAAACCAGTGCAAGACAAGCATGCCCTCTCTCACCATGACTCCTATTCAACATAGTGTTGGAAGTTCTGGCCAGAGCAATCAGGCAAGAGAAAGAAATAAAGGGTATTTAATTAGGAAAAGAGGAGGTCGAATTGTCCCTGTTTGCAGAAGACATGATTGTATAGTTAGAAAACCTCATTGTTTCAGCCCAAAATATTTTTAAGCTAATAAGCAACTTCAGCAAAGTCTCAGGATACAAAATCAATGTGCAAAAATCACATGCATTCCTATACACCAATAACAGACAGAGAGCCAAATTATAAGTGAACTCCCATTCGCGATTGCTACAAAGTGAATGAAATACCTAGGAATCCAACTTACAAGGGATGTGAAGGAACTCTTCAAGGAGACCTACAAACCACTGCTCAATAAATTAAAAGAGGACACAAACAAATAGAAGAACATTCCATGCTCATGGATAGGAAGAATCAATATCGTGAAAATGGCCATACTGCCCAAGGTAATTTATAGATTCAATGCCATCCCCATCAAGCTACCAATGACTTTCTTCACTGAATTGGAAAAAACTGCTTTAAAGTTCATATGGAACCAAAAAAGACTCACATTGCCGAGACAATCCTAAGCCAAAAGAACAAAGCTGGAGGCAGCGTGCTACCTGACTTCAAACTATACTACAAGGCTACAGTACCCAAAACAGCAGGGTACTGGTACCAAAACAATATATAGATATATACACACACACACACACACACACATACACACACACACACACACACACACACACACACACACCCCAATGGAACAGAACAGAGGCGTCAGAAATACCACCACACATCTACAACCATCTGATCTTTGACAAACCTGACAACAACAAGAAATGGGGAAAGGATTCCCCATTTAATAAATGGTGCTGGGAAAATTGGCTAGCCATATGTAGAAAGCTGAAACTGGATCCCTTCCTTACATCTTTTACAAAAATTAACTTGGGGTGGATTAAAGACTTAAATGTTAGCCCTAAAAGCAGAAAAACCCTGGAAGAAAACCCAGGCAATACCATTCAGGACATAGGCATGGACAAGGACTTCATGACTAAAATACCAAAAACAATGGCAACAGAAGCCAAAATAGACAAATGGGATCTAATTAAACTAAAGAGCTTCTGCACAGCAAAAGAACCCACCATCAGAGTTTACAGACAACCTACAGAATGGGAGAAAATTTTTGCAATCTACCCATCTGACAAAGATCTAATATCCAGAATCTACAAAGAACTCAAACAAATTTACAAGAATAAAACAACCCCATCAAAACGTGGGCAAAGGATATGAACAGACACTTCTCAAAAGGAGATATTTATACAGCCAAGAGACACATGAAAAAATGGTAATCATCACTGGTCATCAGAGGCAAAGCAAAACCACAATGAGATACCATCTCATGCCAGTTAGAATGGCAATCATTAAAGTCAGGAAACAACCAATGCTAGAGAAGATGTGGAGACAAATGAATGCTTTTACACTGTTAGTGGGAGTGTAAATAAGTTCAACCGTTGTGGAAGATAGTGTGGTGATTCTTCAAGGATCTAGAACTAGAAATACCATCTGACCCAGCAATCCCATTACTGGGTATATACCCAAAGGATTACAAATCATGCTATTATAAAGATGCATGCACACTTATGTTTTTTGCGGCACTATTCACAATAGCAAAGACTTGGAACCAACCCAAATGTGCATCAATGATTGACTGGATTAAGAAAATGTGGCACATATACACCATGGAATACTATGCAGCCACAAAAAAGGATGAGTTCATGTCCTTTGTAGGGACATGGATGAAGCTGGAAACCATCATTCTCAGCAAACAATCACAAAGACAGAAAACCAAACACTGTATGTTCTCACTCATAAGTGGGAATTGAACAATGAGAACATTTGGACACCTGGTGGGGAATATCACACGCCAGGGTCTGTCAGGGAGTGGGGGCCTGGGGGAAGGATAGCATTAGGAGAAATACCTAATGTAAGTGATGAATCGATGGGTGCAGCAAACCAACCTGCACATTGTGCACATGTACCCTAGAACTTAGAGTATAATAAAAATAAATCCATAAAATTAAAAAAAAAAGAAAAACATCAGATCTCATGAGACTTATTCACTACCATGAGAATGGAATGAGGGAAACCGGCCCCATGATTCAATTATCTCCTACAGAGTCCTTCCCATAACACATGGGAATTATGGGAGTGCCATTCAAGATGAGATTTGGGTGGGGACACAGAGCCAAACCATATCATGGTCCCTGTACTTAGATAACTTCATAGAAAAGTTATATCCAGTAATCTCCAGGGACTTCTCTCTCCAACCTTTACTTATCCATTCAAGAAATGCCCTATCTCTGAATCCCCCTTTTGCTCTGTGCTTCTAGAGATACTATTGCATCACTTCCACGCGCTCTGCACTGTGGCAAGTTTAGAAAGAGGTGCAGTAATGAAAATGACAGGAACTACAGGGCCATACACTCTTGTGTTTCCATTCTCAATCTGCCACTTTGATTAGATTGGGCTAATTACTTCTTCCAGTCAAGCATTCTTTTTCTCAACTGATGTGGTGAGGTGGAAAGGTGATAATGTATATCAAACTGTTTCATAAATATACTAAAAAAAAATTGTAGATCCTACTTTAGAGGGGCAACACTAGTTATCACTAACAACCAGAAGAGTGAAATCTCTGTTACACTAAGCATTGTATAAGGATGTAAATAGAGTATTAACAGAGGAGGAAATGAACAACTTCTTTAGGCCAGCTCCCTAGAGGTGGCAATTACCAAGAACAATTAAGCAGAGCTTTCATCTTGCTGGCCAGCGAGTTCAGACCCACAGCTGCTCACTGTCTCTGACATGGATTCTGCTGAGAGGCTTTGGAGAGAAGAGGATTACCTGGCAGATTCCCCACTGGGGACTGGAATATCGAAAACTGCAGCTTTTGCAAATAGTGCTATTAAAACCTTAAGCCACAACTCTCTCTGGTCCTTGCTGAGTGCAGGCAGTAGGCTTTCTTTCCTTCTTATGAATCATGAGACACTGCATGCTTTGGATCTTTTTAGCATCCTTGGTGAACTCAGGTACTTTAACATCCCAGTTCTGGGATAACCAGCCCATGGAGCTCAATTCCTAAATATAGAAGCCAGAAACTGTGTACCTACTACGTGTCTGGCATGACATACCTCAGATAACTTCTGGAATTGTGTAACCTTTTAGCATTATATTGCAAAGTTTACATATTTTTCGGGCTCCCCATATGAGAGACTTTATGACAACATAGCCTACCACTAAAAAGTACACAAGTTCAAATATTTTCTTTCCTCATCCTCTGTAGCAACACGTAGGCGCATGAGCTAGGCTTGGTCAATTGGCTATTTCTTACTGCCACTTTGAAGTGGAGCCAGTAGTATAAGGAAACATGAGTAGCATTCAGTAATAGCAGCGAAGATGCGTCAGCATCCATGGTGGCTGTGGCATCTGGGCTGGTGGTAGCTCCCAGTACTGACAACCTTCTTCCCATGGTGGTGTGAACATCATTGCAGTACCCTGACAATTGGGTAAGTTTCCTTAATTACTGACAATTCTTCACTTGATAAACTGTCTATGATGCTTCCAATAAATTACCTTTCTCCCTATGTTAAGCAGGTTTCTATTATTATTGGCAACCAAGATTTATGTAAATATTATAAGATTGATGTTAGAAACCCTAAATTAAAATAAAAATTACATTCAGAGACATTTAAAAAATGTTTCTATAGACACAGCCTGACAACTAAAATATGTAGGTGCTTTCTCTTCTTCCAATTATATTGCATATTTTCACTAAAAATACCTCATTGATTCATAGAATTACAGAGCAGAAAGAACCATAAGAACCATCTTGTCCAAACAGTCCATTTTAAGGTAAGCGTGTGCTGAACTAGGCAGGTTGAGTATAGCAAATGCATGGCAAAGCAAACTCTAAAAAATATCAACCTTTTTTTCCCTAACTATGTACTCTTTCAAATGCAAAATTGTTTCTTGAATATGAGGGTGAGGGAACACATCTTAGAGGTGAAGGGTGACGTTGAGCTTGATTGATTGAAAGGTTGACACGGTACTTTTTTCTGACTCTATGAAACTCAGTTCTGCTTCAGGCATAATGAGAGATGAACAGGTAAAGAGGTAAAGTAAAGGCAATCTGGAAAGTTTAGACTTTAACACTGTAAGCCTCAAATAAAATTCTAAGCCCCCCAACTGATTGAAAAGTCAATCTCTTGGCCAAGGGGACCACAGAGTAACCTTGAAAACTGAGTTTTCAGCCATGACTAAATAGGAGTTCCTTATACCCTTCTCACTCACTACCACTAGGCTTTCTTCCCTACGGACTTACCAGAAACCAACTCTTTCAAAAGACTCCATCTGGTATCAACTAACAGCCTGATGCTTCCCCTATTTTATGGTTGATAATAGACCAGGGACTACTGAGTGCTCCTGGCCAGTCTTTGGAGAATGCACAGTAAGGGTTTTCCTGTCCTCTGCTTCACCTTTTGATGTCAGAAGGCCAAAACCTTTATCCTCAGATCATGCTGGTGCCACCACCAATTTTGTACACAAGTCCAGTGAGGGGGCTGTATTTGTCAGGGTTCTCTAGAGGAACAGGACTAATAGGATAGATGTGTATATGAAAGGGAGTTTATTATAGGGAATTGACTTACACCATCACAAGATGCAGTCCCACAACAGACCTTCTGCAAGCTTAGGAGCAAGGAGGCCAGAGTCCCCAAACCTCAAAAGTAGGGACGCTGACAGTGCAGTCTTCCATCTGTGGCTGAAGGCCCAAGAGCCCCTGGCAAACCACTGGTGTAAGTCCAAGAGTCCAAAGGCTGAAGAATTTGGAGTCCTTTGTTTGAAGGCAGGAAGCATCCAGCACAAGAGAAAGACGGAGGCCAGAAGACTTAGTCAGTGTACTTCTACCTTCTTCTGCCTCCTTTAATTCTGGCCGTGCTGGCAGCTGATTAGATGGTGCTCATCCAGATTGAGGGTGGGTCTGCCTCTCTTACACCTGACTCAAATGTTAATCTTTTTTGGTAACACCCTTACAGACACACACAGGAATAATACTTTGCATCCTTCAATCCAATCAAGTTGACACTCAATATTGACTATCACAGGGGGATAAGGCTTGCCGGAATGGCCACTATGCAGGCTGAAATCCTTTATGAAAAATAAAGCTCTCTGCCAGGTGCGGTCGGTGGCTCACACCTGTAATCCCTGCGCTCTGGGAGGCTGAGGCAGGAGGATCACAAGGTCAGGAATTCAAGATCAACCTGACCAACATGGTGAAACCCCGTCTCTGCTAAAAATACAAAAATTAACTGGTGGGGGCGGGGGGTAGGGTGCACCTGTAAACCCAGCTACTCAGGAGGCTGAGGCAGGAAAATCACTTGAACCCAGGAGGTGGAGGTTGCAGTGAGCCGAGATCGTGCCACTGCACTCCAGTCTGGGTGATAGAGTGAGACTTTGTCTCAAAAAAAGAAAAAAAAGGAAAGAAAAGAAAAGAGCTCTTTTTTCCAAATTTATGAACCTCATCATTCTTCAGTTGACAGTACGTAGGTAGTGGTGATTCATGTAGGAATAGGAGAATGATCCCTTAATAATGCTATTTCACTTTACATTTATGTAGTGCTTTCTAGTTTGTTAATGGTAGAATTGGGAAGAAAAAAAAACTGCTTTAATGCCTATGTTTCCCTTTTCTTACTCTCCAATACTGGCTTCAGGGCCTCTCTCTGGTTCCATCACTATACTACTGTAAATAAAAAATAACATTTCTAAGTTCTCCCCCCAACAGTCATCTGAATAGACCCCTCCTTTCAACCAACAGCATTCCAAAGTTAACCATGTGAACCCAAAAGTATCTGAAACTCAATCAATTTATAAGGTTTATCTTGCCAAGGTTAAGGATGCACCAGAGACACAGTCTCAGGAGGTCCTGATGCCAAAGGTGGTTGGGGTGCAGCTTGATTTTATACATTTTAGGGAGACATGAGACATCAATCAATACGTGAATGACATACCTTGGTTTGGATCGAGAAGGTAGGACAAGTTCAAGTTAGGGAGAGGGCTTCCAAGCCATAGGTAGATAAGAAACAAACTTGCATTTTTTATTTTTGAGTCTCTGGTTAGCCTTTAACTAAATACATAATTTACATTTGAGTGAAAGGTAAAGGAATAGTCATTTATGCCTTAGTCTGGTTTAATGTAACAGTAGGGCAAAGGAAGCAATCAGATATGTGCTTGTCTCACTTGGGAAGAGGGATGACTTTGAGGTCTGTCCTTTGTCCATAAGGAACTTCCTTGCGGGCAAATTTTGAGGGAGGTATGTGGCTTTAAAAAAAGTCTTTGTAGCTCTTTTATTTAGGAATAAAAATGAAAGGCTGGTTTGCCTGTTGCAGTTCCCAGATTGACTTTACCCTTTGGCTTAGTGATTTGGGGGTCCCAAGATGTATTTTCCTTTCACAACCTGAAAACTATTTCAGGCTGTTACAGGTAGTTAGATAGGGATGGGCGGGGCAGGAGAGGGCTCTTCCCCACCTGCTAGAAATGTCAGGTGATGGTTTGACAATTATCAGACTGCCTCTCTAAAAATGAAAATTTGGCAACCCTCCCAGGGCCAGGCGGAGACCATTTCCTGATGATCCACAGCTATTAACATTAAAGTGTTAATTGAAAGCAGATGCCAGGGAGAAAAAACTTCCTGGGCATGCGCACTAAGAGACAAAATGGTGAAATATGACCTTCCGGGTACAGTCCGCTGGAAAAAGGGAAGAAAGCCTCCGATGGGCGTGAGTGCAACTTTCTAAATGCAATGCGCAGCGCTCAGTTCCCAAGGGTAAGAAGGGCACTGGGCATTCAGGAAACCCACCCTAGGGGTAGAATCACGGGAAAGAGGCAAACCTATTAAGCTCTAGGATCAAGGTTAAACGTTCTCTTTGTCCTTCAGGAGCCCTCTTGAACCTCTTCCAAATGAACTTTCCTTTCTTTCCTGTTCTAAAGTCTTTTTTTTTTTTTTTTTTTTGGCTCTTGTTGTCCAGGCTAGAGTGCAATGGTGCAATCTTGGCTCACCGCAACCTCTGCCTTCCGTGTTCAAGCAGTTTTCCTGCCTCAGCCTCCTGAGTAGCTGGTATCACAAGTATGCGCCACCACGCCGGGCTAATTTTGTATTTTCAGTAGAGATGTGGTTTCTCCATGTTGGTCAGGCTGGTCTCAAACTCCAGACCTCAGGTGATCCATCCGCCTCAGCCTCCCAAAGTGCAGGAATTACAGGCGTGAGCCACTGTGCCCGGCCTTAAAGCCTTTTTAAATAAACTTCTACTCTTGCTCTGAAACTTCCCTCAGTATCACTTTCTGCTTTATGCCCCTCAGTCAAAGTCTTTCTTCTGAGGAGGCAAGAAGTTGCTGTGTACCCATGCAGATTCACCGCTGGTAACTCGGGGTAACTCAGATACCTACCACCAGTAACAAGGCCATGATGGGAAAGGGAAGTCGGACATGCCTCGTTATACTTTCCTGTTTTTTGTAATTCAGGCACAGATGACCAGTATTAACATTAAAATAGATGTAAAGACTGATAAAGTAGACTCTTTGAAGCAATAAGACACCAAATTCTAGCCTGACTCTAGTGTAGCATCACATGGCAGATAGCAGGCCCTGACAGAAATTGAAGTATTTTACCCCAAATTATATTTTTTCTGACATATATTGAAATGGCCTGGCAAAGCTGTCTCTTGTGAGAAAAATCTACATTCTACAGAGAATCCCCATTAGCTCATTAGTTTCTTTTCCCTGATCCAGGAGAGAATCAACTCTGATAAGAAACATTGACAATCTATTTTTTCTGAAGCTAGCTGCCTGGAGGCTTCCTCTGCATAATAGGAATCTTGGTTTCTGCAACCCCTTATCTTAAACATTCCCCTCTGTTAGTTCTCTGTCTTTGGACAATACCTCACCTCTTTCAACCAATTGCCAATCAAAAAATGTTTGAATCTCTCTGTGACCTGGAAACACCCCTCACATCGAGTTGTCCTTCCTTTCCAGACTGAACCAATGTACATTTTACACGTATTGATTGATTGATGCCTTTTTTTTTTTTTTTTT